>NC_044305.1:50847930-51148314 GCF_007474595.2 Lynx canadensis | reverse complement strand
GCTGTGCTCCATTTTAGTCATCACCTTTGGAATACAGCAGACAGTTGAGTCTCAGTGGCTTTACCTTCTTGATCCAGTTGCCATCCCCCTCCCCCCAGCTCCATCTGACTGCCCTGGACCTATGAAGATGCTGCCTTTCCCTTTAAGGCTGCTTCTCTCTGGGAAGGTGGTATAAGCCCCAGAGCCACACCTCAGGCACTGTCTGCCCTGAATCTGTGGGAAGGGGTGGAGGCAGTTGGGCTGGGGAAGACTTTGTAGGAATGAGGGCTTCTGAGTTACCTTTCAAAGCATGTAGAGCATGGGTCCCTCTTGTTCCTGGCCCCTTCCACCTCTACAGCATGCTCACTTGCCAGAGAATTCTCAGAAGGCGGTGCTGGCTGACTGTTTGCCCTCATCCTCATCTGGTTGCAGTGACTGGGGACAGAGGTCCCACGGGCCCCCCGGGCACAGTGTTGTCCTTGTGACCCACACCGCAGGATGGGGGACAGGAGACAGAGATGGTGAGGTCTGTGGCCAGCCCACCCTGGTCCTCAGCACAAGCGCTTTGTGGAGAGGCAAGGCACTGGCAGCTGCCTGTGTTCTGGGGAGGTGGCTCCCCACTCCCTGCCCACCCAATACTACCCTCTTCTCCCCGGCCTCCCACACTCTCCCCTCCCGCAGAAGAATGCCCGGGGGAAGGCTGCTGGTGGCCTCCTCCCCACTCATCCACAGGATTCCTTTGCTCCCCAGACTCCCCCGGAAAGGCCTCCACTTGCCACCAACAGAGACAGATTCACTCACCCTCGAGGAGCCTGTGGAGGTCATTATAAGAGCAGCTGAAAACATTTCCATTTGATGTGACTTATGGCTCTCAGGAAGCAACCCCCCCCATCCCCCATCCCAGTTGGATCATGCTAATTAATGCTACATTGTGAAGAGGTGAACTCATTGTCTTTCATTTCTGTTTGAGTCAAGTCAGTCTCACTGGAAGGCCTACAAGACATCCTGGGACTGTCCATCCCATTGCAGCAGGGAATGAGGACCTTGCTGTCACACCAGCCCATAGGAAGGGCCCTGAGCTTGCCATCTTGAAGTTCTTAGTGATTTTTAAAGGAGACTGCCCCCCCCACCCCGCCCCATTTCCATTTTGCACGGGCCTGCAAATTAAATGGCCTGTCTTGTTCTTAGCCACTCTGGCTGGGCAGGCAACGCTGCCACACAGGGCCTGACTACTGGGCTGCCCTGCCCAGGAAAGTGCAGCCAGGGGTCAGGGACAGCACAAGAAAAGGGGCAGAGGTGCTAATGTCTTGCCAAGACTGACAGGTGCCTCCCTGCCTCCCAGAGCTCAAAAGCAGAATCTCAGAGGGACAGAGAAGGAAGGTTGAAAGAAGTCCCCGCAATGCAGTGCAGCGGGGTGCCTTAGAGCTTTAAATCACAGCGCATGAGGGTTTTAAAGGGCCAGTCTCTGTTCTTGACCACTGCCCTGAGAAATCTGCACTTAGAGCTCCGAGGTGAAGGTTTCAGGGCCATGACAGGGAAATTGACCTTCACCAGCATCACCAATGTCCATATATTCTCTCAACAATGTGATTTTGATTGAAAACATATACACATCATATATTGTATATATATGTATACATACATACGTATGCATGCATGTGTGGGTATACAAAACAATTTTTTCTAAGGTCAAAGATCTTTCCTTGTCTGTTGGAGGCACTGTGCTCAGGGGCCACCAGGCTCCATCCACTAGAATTCACCCCTGGGACAAGTCTAGAGCTCCACCTTTTGCCTCTCAGGTCAGCCTGCAGTGGCCTAGCCTGGGTGAGAGGCCACTGGGGGCTTTGGTCAGAAGATGTTCATCTGATAGCTATACTGTAAAAGAGTTAACAGACACAGGGTTGTTGGGTTCTCAAGGGGGAGCAGGAGGAGCTACCTCCGTGTTCCCAGAATTTTGGGGCAGGCGCGGGGAGGCAATGGAGAGGGACAGCTGGGTACAAAGGCCCAAAGAAGTCTACCTGCTCTGCTGGCAAAGCCACACACAGCCCACCAACCCCCTGCCCTGCACAGGAGATCTGTCTGCAGCTGAACCCTCAGGGGGCTCTGCTGATAAAGGCTCTGCTGATTTGAGTTGAAGGTTGAAAATGAGAGTCCCCAAGGTTTAAGTTTTAACTGAAATAATACTCAGGAAACAGACATTCTTGCACAAATAAAAACAGCACATGACATTTATTTTTGATAATTCTAGTTTTCTTTGAAGCATCACTACTAATACAAATAAGTGCATCAAACTATTCCAGATTCTGTGAGGAGCCTTCACTCTTCAGCAGCAGAATCGGGAAAGGCAGCACAGAGCAAGGAAAATCAGCATTTTGGACATTTCTGTTCACCAGATCTGTTCATCAGATCTTTCTATTTGACTTACCCTTTCCTGTCAGTTTTCATTTTCCTACGTAGAAACCAGTGCTGATGGTAATTGTTTATGAAGTGCTGTAGACAGCCATGGCCTAAGAACACTCCCTAAACACCAAAATTATTATTATTGTTTGTCAGAGTAGGCCCGGGCTTCTTAGAATACTAATTACCTTATTAAGCAGGTGCTTCTGCATTTGTGCAGTGAGAGCTGGGGCTAGAGCCCAAAAGAGGAGGGAAGCTCTCCCCTGCATTTGGAACAGAACACGGCACTTGCATGCTACTGCAGTCTTGATGGCTGCCTCATGAAAATAACATGGCCAGAAAATACACATCTGGAAAGTTCAGAGGGAGAGCAATTATCCTTATCCGGAGCTCCTGCTGTAAAGATATGTGCTCACAGTTTCATTTCTATTTCATTTAATACCTCAAAGCTGAAAGGATCTTGTAGAAGTGATAAAGCCAGGTGAAGCTTTAAAAAGAGTCCCTGTTTTATTGCCTTCCCCAAATCGACAGAAGGCATTTTTAGGGTGAAATCAGGAAGGTTACTGTAACTCGAATGTGTTGCCTTAAATTACATAACCAAGTTTTTCTAGGGCTTTTATATAAACATATAAACATGAAATTTTGTTGAGACAGAGTACCAGCCACTCTCCAGCCCTTCAATATGTATGTCATCCATCCTTCTATTTGTCTAATCTGTCCTTCCATTGATCCATCCACCCATCTGTCCAGCTATCCTTTCCAGCCATCCATCCATGCATACAATATTAATTAGATACCTACTCTGGACCAGGCTGAACAAACAAATTGTCACAGTCCCTGCCCTGGTACTGTCTCACAATATGGTGGATGCGGGGAGTTGGAAAGCCTGCCCAGACCCAGGCAAGGAAGAATGGCCAGTGGTTAGCCAGGAATACATGGAAAGGGAGAGGAAAGAGGATGGGCATGGACTGAGGCTTGAGGAGGTATGTGCCCCACTGGGGCCACTGAACATTGCAGGGCATTCCCTCCAGGTCACTGCTCTGTCCTCTTCTCCAAGCAACAGACAAATGAGCTACTTCCTGAACTGCATTCTGACAAAATCAAGATCTCTTTCTTATTTTCTGCCAAGGGGCTACTGTGCCAGGTTTCTCACAGCTCATAGTCCTTGTTTCTTTGCTCTCACCAGCTCAGAGATATTTGGAAAGCAACACTTTCAGCCCATCCCATCACCCCCAAATCTGGCCATTCTTCGTGTGTCAAGATCCACTAGAGAGCAGAGCATTGGCACTTTAAAACTGTTCACTGTGTTATGGAGGTGAGGCTTGATGAACAGATGTATCTGAAACATGAAATTTTACCTAACAGCACAACCAAAATGAGAACATAATAAACAATTACTGGAAGACACACTACGAGAATCCCAAGCCCTGTCGGCCAAGTAAAAGACATTAATTTGACGCTGAAGATATCCTTTAAGTAAAGGAAGTTGAAGGAGATAAACCACTTATTGGCACTGGGATCAATAGATCCTAAATTAGCTACAAAGCCGTGGCAAGCAATGAGGCAAGAAGGATCTAAAAATTGTTGCTATTATTACTTGCCCCCCAGGGGCCCTCAGACAGCCTGCTGCTCTCTGAGGATGGTTATTGTGGGTAATTGAGACGGCTCCCACTTGGGTGGCAGAGGCGGGGCAGGGCGGCCTCCCAGACGGGTGTCTGAAAGGAAAGGTGAGCTGAGGGTGTGCAGAAGGCAGGCCAAGGGCATGCGGCTCCCCCGTGTCTCCACCCCCATAGCACCCCCATCCGCTCTACCCTCCACGCCTCTCTTTGAAGTCTGAGCCCAGAGAGATAAGAGGGCCTTTCGCTAAGGAGGTGGCCATACTTGGCCTTTGCACTCTGGGCTCTCTGGTGGCCCTGAGCCTCAGACAGATGCTGGAGATGAAGGCAATTAGGCCTTCTGTTCTATTCATCTTCTGCAGCAAAACCTAACAGTGCCATCATACAACATCCATGTGCAGTTAGGCACAGAGCAAGAGAGAAGCCGCTTCTGAGGCAGTGCGCTCCATCATCGCACACGTGTGATGTGCTGCACACGTTATGGCCCACATGTGGACAGGCACATCCAATGGGGAAGAGTTCAAAATGATTAAAGCTGTGTTCTCAGAGTCTGCATGTCTCCTAAGAACTGATGGCTTACTGTTCTGGTTAATGGCACATATTTTTATGTCCTTATTGTTCTTACTTTTAAAAAAACAATCAGCTTTCTTAAGGTATAATTCACTCACAGTAAAATCCTCATGCTTCCAGGGCACAGGTAGTGATTTCAATACAGTATATACCATGTAACCAGCACCCAATTGTGATACTTCCCAAAGGTCTTCATGCAGCCCTTTGCCATTAGCCTGCCCCTGCTGGGCCACTGTTGATCACTCCAGATGAGTTCTGCTTGTTTCAGCTCTCACGAGTGCAGTCATGCCACATGGGCTCTTTGTATCTGGCTTTTCTTTCACTGAGTGTAATTACTGTGGTTTCTCCGGGCTGTGAGAGCCAGTTCCTCTGTAATGCTGAATAATACCCCATGTATTGAAACACCATGATGTTCATTCGTTCGATTTCTTTTTGTAAGATTACATTTTTTTAAAAGTTTATTTATTTATTTTGAGAGAGAGAGCACATATAAACAGGGGAGGGGCAGAGAGAGAGGGAGACAGAATCTGAAGCAGGTTCCAAGCTCTGAGCTATTATCATGGAGCCCAACGCAGGGCTCAAACTCATGAACTAGGGGATCATGACCCAAGCTGAAACCAAGAGTCAGACGCTTAACTCAGTGAGCCCCAAAGATTATGTTTTAAAAGTGGTTTTTGGTTGTTTCCTGGACCTGGGCAGTCCTGACCACACATCTGGTGTAGGTGACTAAAACATCAGACAGGTTCCAAATGGGGCTGCTCCTGGTCTTGGTCTAAGTCTGCTCTAGACACATCCAGAGGAGGACTTATGGTTGCAGCCACTTTCACTTGTCACCAGAGGGGCCTGGAAGGCACCATCTGGCAGCTTCCACACTGCTTCCATTGAGCTGCTCCCTTTGAGGGGCTCCACATGACCCCTCCATCCTGGCCAGCCCCCCAACTCTGTTGGGGCCTGCCACAGAGATGCTATACACCAGTTGTGAGCGTCCACAGATAAAACCCACTGCCCCTTCCACACCAGCCTGAGCATATGGCCAAAAGGGAAGAGTCGAAGCACAAGAAAAATGACAGCATTTGCCCAGAGCTGAATCAACGGTGCTTTCCAGTCACTTCAGAAAGATTGCTGGTATATTTGCCATGACAAATAACCATCCTCGACAAAATTCTTCTGTCCTAAGATGTCACACAGAACTGGCTCAGAGAAAAAGCAATCACAGTGCATGTGTGTGGCCCTCACTTCTGAGGACACTGTGGTCCTGGGGACCTGAAAGGCTGGGACCTCTTCCCAGACTAGGAATGAATGTGTGCGTCCAGGGGAGTGGGAGACAGGGCTAGATGGTGGGTGTGGGGTTATCAGCAGGTGCAAGGCAAGGTTCCCCCACTCAAAGGTTCTCTTCTAGTTAGAGAAAGCAGTGGCCTTTCCTGTGCCCCTTATCTGATGAAAACTCAGCCAGGGCTTAAGAGAAAGGTTTCTTCAGGCATTATGTTTAGGGAGTAGAGCCCCCAGGTGTGTTTGCTGCGGGAAGATGTCCTCTTAGGACAATACTCCTGAGAGTACTTATGGAGGGCATACCTAGCACCAGGTCTGTTCGTACACACACTCTTTTTTAATCCTCTGAACATTGCAAGATAGGCACTTGCTATTCCTCATTTAATTTGTGAGCCAATGGAGGCTCAGAGAGGTTCTCAGTGATTTGCCTGAGGTCACACAGACAGAGATGGAAGAGTTTAGGCATAAACCCAGACTTGCTTCACTTCCTACCATTCTGCTCAGCCTAGGAACAGGGGTCCCAGGAGCCACAGAGGAAGCCACAGAGAGAGAGGGGAGTGGACAGGGTGAGAGAGGCAAGTCAGTAAAGGAGCCTGGGGTCTATGCAAGGTGGACTGGGCTTCATCTAACTGTTGCAGGCCTGTGAGAGCTGGATGGTTCTTTGGGAGGCCAGCAGTCTGTCTGTGTCCCCCACTGGCAGCCCCACTGAGTAGGCCTGTTGTGATGAGTGAGACTCCATTCCCCTTCCACAGGGGGGCCCTTGAAGATGCCTGGAGCTGTGTGGTTCCGGCGAGTTCCTGTTATCTCCTCTCCCCTTTCAACATCGCGCCAGCTCCACGGATGCTTAACTCCTGGGTGCTCCTGCAGGAGTTTGGACTCCCTGGAAGAGTTCATGCCCTGAGAGCCTGGATAGGCGGGCACTGTGAAAACCTACCAGCAGCAACACAGATATCCTCATGTGCCCAGTCTTTGAAGTCTGAGTCTGTTTGTTCCTGAGCATATGGATCGTTTCCTTGCCCTTGATCCTGGGATCAGCCACTCCTCCCACCTTAGTCCTTAGTCTCCTGACGTGGAAATGGCCTAGCACAGGTGGTGTTTCTGTGGGCTGGTGACCCGGACAGTACAGGGCCAAGAATGCATGCCCGGTAACCCCTGGGAGGCCCCTTACCCTGAAGTAGAGTCCCACCATTAAGCAAGCAACTTGTACATTTGGATCCTTCCTGTTAAACTCGGGGTCCTGTTCTACCGGTTTGAAAGAGGACTCTTTTTTTCTGTTCTTTCTTCAAGCACAGTAACAGGTGAGCCTGGGGGAGGATGAACTACCAAAGGCCCCTTATAGGCTTATCAAGGGTTCCCCAGTCGAAGCTGGTCTGACAAGCCCTCGGGGAGAGTGAGGGGTTTGTGTCCCTCAGCGCCCGGGGGTCACTGGTGTAGAGACTGAAACCTCTTCTTGATGGCTTCATTCATTCCTCATGTGGTTAAGTTACACGTGAATATGACATAGATGGCTGTCATCATGCTATATTCATGCTCCTACCCTGTGCCTTTCTTCAAAAAGCAGGAGCTGGAATCACTGCGGAAGTGTTGAGTATCCTTTTTTAAAGGCAACTGAAAGTAGTACATTGCCCCAGCTGAGACAGGTAGCAACTAGTCTAGGTGATCCAGAATCAAGGTGAGGAGAGCCACCACAGGCTTGGGAGTGCCTGCTCTCTGAACAAGATTTTCTGAGCCAAGACTATGGTGTATTTTCCTGGGCTGGTATGTGGAAGAACAGCCCTGTGCGTCCTGGGTGCTGGTGTCTGCTCTCTAGGCCATGGAGATGGGCCAGGGGCTTCTCAGGGTCTCCCTTCTGAGAGGATGTACAGTGTGTGTTATGCAGGGCATCACAGGCCTGCAGGACAGGGTTGGCTGCCATCCAGCCAGTGCTGCCCCAGGCCTGGGCTGAGTGCCAGTAGCCCAGCTGGGTCTGCCATAGGGGGCATTATCCTCTGCCAGTGATGGTCCTGAGACAGAGACTGGTGGCCTTCTGCATGATCTTGGTGCCTCAGTCACCTTATGCCTAAAATGGGGACACAGGGCTCCCTGCCTGCCCACCTCTTTGATGTTAGGATAAGATGCTTTTATGTAGAAGCATTTTTTTTTAAAGTTTATTTTGGGAGAGGCAGAGACAGCATGACTAGGAGAGGGTCAGAGAGAGAGAGGGAGAAAGAGAATCCCAAGCAGCAGGCTCTTCAATGTCAGCATGGAGCCTGACAGGGACGGGCCAGGGGCGGGGGGGGGGGGCGCAAACCCACAAAACTGCAAGATCATGATCTGAGTCAAAAACCAAGAGTAGAATGCTTAACTGACTGAGCCCCTCCCCCCCCACACACCCCGCTAGCACTGCTGTGCAGAAATGTTTTGAATGGGAAGGCTTGATGCAGAGGGTGCTTACTAAGGAGTGTGCATACACAAGTACCATCCAGCCATACAGGAGCAAACACTCTTTTGCTCAGTGGGAATGGTATTTTCTTTGAGAAAGTGTAAAATAGACTGGCCAAGCCTGCAAGATGTTGGACGTGGAGCCCATACTATTGGCTTAACCTAAAACAGCTGTTGCTCTCATAGTGTACAAAGCAGGGCCTCCTGGATTATCAATGGGCTGTGGCTACACTGGAAAGGATTTAGACATTCATGCACTCAACAGACCTCAAGAAAGATGTACCATGCTCAGTGCTGGGCAGGATGGGCACTGTCAGGAGTAGGCACCAGTCTGTTTGCCACATCAGCCCACAAGGCAGTCCTGCCACGGTCCCCACTGTGTAGATGAGGCAACTGTGGCACCCTGCAGGGATCTGACCTTCCTGAGGTCACAGGGCTGGGCAAAGTGGCCAAGCCAGACACCTGACTGCAGAGGCCGTACCCACAGGCCAGAGATGTGGTCTGCACTCTTGAAGAGCTGACATCTGGGGAAGCCTACAAGCTCTGTGACATGAGCACAGTGCCCATGGTGTCTCTGCTTATTGGCAGCTCCAACATTTCCCCTGGTACAAGGAGGTGAGGGTTTTTAGGATCCCCATGTTATACCAATTTGGTGATTGCAGGTGACTACCATGCCTTCTCAACCAGAAAGTGCATGGGTACAGTGGTAGCTTTCTGACCCTGGAATATTGTAGGGAACTGTGACAATATCCTGTTGTGACAATGCCTGTTATGAAGTAGCCTCACTCTCTGTGCCCAGGGAACAGGGGTCCTCATGTGGGACGAACGGCTGTGTGGCCATCAGCCAAACCAAGGCTGTATGTGTGGGTGAGCCCCTCCTGAGCCCACTCCCTCAAGTTCTTGTTCTAGTGGAACACTGTTTATTCCAGGGGCCAAAAAGGAATGCTATGCCAATGCATCCAAGTACACAACATTTAAAGACACCTTTTATTAGGTGTTTCATTACATATTTCACTACTCTGGCACTCTTAATGCCATTTATTCTCATGCCAAGAGCCCTAAGATGATGCCAAAGTATTTGGAACTAGAGTGTGCTGGTATTAAAATTTAAAAAATACATTTAAATCCTGGAAACCTGGTAATTAGAAATAAATATTAAATTCTTAAACAAAGAAAAAGTCTCTAAGTTTTTAGGGGAGCTGATCAGAGGTCAGGGTAGAAAGAATAAATCTTAGTTTATTTGGACCACCAGAGTTTTATTTTTATTTTTATTTTTTTTAATTTTTTTAATGTTTATTTATTTCTGAGACAGAGAGAGAGCATGAGTCAAGGAGGGGCAGAGAGAGAGGGAGACACAGAATCAGAAGCAGGCTCCAGGCTCTGAGCTGTCAGCACAGAGCCCGACGCGAGGCTTGAACTCACAAACCGCGAGATCATGACCTGAGCCGAAGTCAGACGCTCAACCGACTGAGCCACCCAGGCACCCCAAGGACCACCAGAGTTTTAAATGTCAACCACCAAGAATACCAGGAAAAAGAATTAGAAATGATTTAAAAATAAAAATCCAGCTAATAAAAATACTGACCTATATTTATCTTCAAATGCCATGGATCCCAAATGGAGAAACAAAATATGGTATAAGCCTGCAACAGAATACTATTTAGCATTAGAAAGGAAATTCAGACGCGTGCCACAACCCAGGTGAACTTGAAGACTTCATGCTGAGTGAAATCAGCCAGTCATCCAAGAACAAACACTGTATGACTTCACTTATGTGAGGTCCCTCGAATGGTCTGATGCACAGAGACAGAAAATAGGATGGTGGGCACCAGGGACTAGGGGAGCGGGTGTGGGGAGCTGGTGTGTAACGGGGACAGGGTTTCAGTTGGGGAAAATGAGAGAGTTCTGCTGGGCTGTGTTGATCGCTGCACAGCAGTCTTTGTGAAGCCTCTGCCATCCTTGGGAGCTTTGCAGAACAGAGTCTGGAGATGCTGGCTTGGTCAGGTGTGTGGGCCTAGCAATTGTGCAGGTCTGCCAGGGCGGCTGCTCTCCTGCTTGGCCACCTGTGGCCCCTCAGGGGCAGCAGGCCATGCCCATGTAGGTTTAGTGAAAAAGAGCAGGGACTTGCCATGTGTCAGTACAGCCGTGTGGCTAAATCTCCTAGGAAGGGTAAACGCACAGAAAGGGGAGAGGAGTGCCTCCAGAAGGCCTTGCCTGACTAGCTTCACAGGGCAGATGTGACGTGTGAAGCTTTGAAGTGGAGAGGGGTGGGAATTGTGAGTAAAAGCTTAAAAGGCCAGGACAAGGAAGACTTTGCAGGAGGGGCAGAGAGCGTGGGTTTGAATATAAGTCAAACACATTATTAGTTCTTATCAGACAGATTCGGTGGTTACTAAGCCTCAGCCTCAGGTCAGAGAGAAGAAGCAAGGATCCCGGAGCCCTATGGGAGCTGAGGTGCATCCTAGTGGGGGCCATGGGAGGGGAAGGTCAGACTGCAAGGGCTGAAGGCTTAACAGAGCTTTCTCATGATGGGGATGATCCCACCCTATCCTCCCATAATGACCCTTCCTCTATCTAAAACACAATCAACTAGACTGATACCTCCCAGCCACTGTGTGCATTTCCTCACTCCATTTCTTTGCATCATTACTGGAAGCATCTATCCTTCAGGCATGAATGAGTCAGCCACTTAGGACAACCTCCAAATGCTTGTGTCTTTGAGGACACGTCAGCCTCCTCCTCCGGGCAGTCCTCCACAGGGCCTGTGGACTAGAACTCCCATATGATCCAGCAATTCCACTACTGGGTATTTACCCAAAGAATACAGAAACACTAACTCAAATGGAGACTGATGAGGGAGAATGGGGCAAGCTGAAGGCAAAATATAGGCTAACAGCACTTCCCCAGGTGGGATATGTGTGATATTCCTCAGACAATCCTGGCTACCCAAGAACAGAGGAAAGACGTTCAAGTGCTTGCCATGGCAATGTGGGAAACTAAGGCAAATGAAAAATTAAATTCCCTTACTGCCTATAGTGAGTGCCATTGACAAGTCCTTGAGACCGTTAGAGTGACTTCCCTCTAGGAGCTCAGCTGCCTTCGTGATGCAGCTAGGGGAAAAAGGGAATCTTAGCTTAACATTATCCCAACCTCGAAGACCCTGTAAGTTTACTTCCTTTATTTCAACTCCCCCAAGATATATGCTGGCAATCATACTCCAAGCTATGGCCTCCCAATATACATCTGAAGGGGCTCATGACTGAGGTTTTAGTAAACGGTAATAAATGGCGTTTCCCTAGCAACAACTAGCCCCTCAAGGTCCTGGAAGCTTTGCTTCCAAAATTCCTTAGAAACTTTACCCCTAACCCCCTTCCAACCTGAGGATGTATAATCAGTTACCTCTCATGATGCCAGTGCAGCTCTTCTTGCCCATGGGTACTGTCCCCATGCTTTAATAAAATCACCTTTTTGCACTGAAGACATCTTCAAGAATTAATTCTTGGCTTTTCGTTCCAGGCCACCCCATCATCACCCCAAAACTTCATTAGATCATGCACCCCTTTGTTTACTGCAGCATTATTTACAATAGGCAAGAAATGGAAATAACCATGTCCATCAATAGATGAATGGATAAGGAAAATGTGATACACACGCACACACACACACAATTGAAATACTGTTCAGCCACAAAAAAAGAATGAAATCTTGCCATTTGTGAGGACATGGATGGACCTCAAAGGCATTAGGTTAAGTGAATTAAGTCAGAGAAGACAGAGAAAGACAGATACCATATGATCTCACTTCTATGTGGAATCAAAACAAACAAAACCCTACCTCAAATTCATAGATACAGAGAACAGAATGGTAGTTGCAAGAGATGGGGGGTGGGGTGGGGGGCGGGGAAAACAGTGACAGAAGTGGGTGAAGGGGGTCATAAGATACAAACTGCCAGTTATAAAGTGAGTGAGTCCTGGGGATGTAATTACCTCATGGTGACTGCAGTTAACAATACTGTTATTGTATATTTGAAAGTTTCTAAGAGAGTACATCTTAAAAGTTCTCATTATGAGAAAAAAATTAAACTGTAATGATGAATGTTAACTAGATGTTTTGTGGAGATCAGTTTGCAATAAATACATATATGTATCGAATCATTGTGTTGTATACTTAAAACTAATATAATGATATTTATCAATTATATCTCAATTAAAAAACTTAAAGTAAAATGGTCTTTGAGTGAATTGTTCTCAAAAGAGACTATTTTATTTTATTATTTTTTATTAAAGTAGGTTCCACGCCTAGCATGGAGACCATGACCCTGAGATCAAGACTTGAGCTGAGATCAAGAGTTGGAAGCTCAACCAATTGAGCCACCCAGGGGCTCCAGAGATTACTTTTATTTACTTATGTATTATTTATTTATTAAAACAATTTTTATTTTTATTTATTTATTTTTTTTTAATTTTTTTTTCAACGTTTATTTATTTTTGGGACAGAGAGAGACAGAGCATGAACAGGGGAGGGGCAGAGAGAGAGAGGGAGACACAGAATGGGAAACAGGCTCCAGGCTCTGAGCCATCAGCCCAGAGCCCGACGCGGGGCTCGAACCCACGGACCGCGAGATCGTGACCTGGCTGAAGTCGGACGCTCAACCGACTGCGCCACCCAGGCGCCCCTTAAAACAATTTTTAAATGTTTTTATTTATTTTTGAGAGAGCACAAGTTGGGGAGAGGCAGAGAGAGAGGGAGACACAAAATTTGAATCAGGCTCTAGGCTCTGAGCTGTCAGCACAGAGCCTGATGCGAGGCTTGAACTCACAAACCATAAGATCATGACCTGAGCCAAAGTCAGACACTTAACTGACAGAGCCACACAGGCACCCTGAGATTACTTAAAAAAATTTTTTTTTAATGTTTTACTTATTTTTGAGAAAGAGAGAGACAGAGCATGAGCAGGGGAGGGGCAGAGAGAGAGAGAGAGAGAGGGAGACACAGAATCCGAAGCAGTCTTGGCTCCGAGCTGTCACACAGAGCCCGATGTGGGGCTTGAACTCACAAACCGTGAGATCATTACCTGAGCCAAAGTTGGACGCTTAACCCACTGAGCCATCCAGGCTCCCCATCCTGGGATTACTTTTAAAATAGAGGGCCTTACTACATTTCTTTCATGTACTATGGATTCCTTTACTTTTGCCAGTGTGAGAAGTAGCAAAAGTCTTTATTGAAAATATTCCAAAGACTTCACACACACACACACACACACACACACACACGTGCGCACGTGCGCACACGCACACAGGCACACATGCACACACTTGGAATGTCCACTTAATGTTAGTAATGGTTGTTTCTGGGTGAGAGAATTAGGGATATTTTTCTTCCTTTCTTTTTTACACTTTTCTACATTGCTTGAATTTTTTTTCTATGGGCACACGCTATTTTGAATAAACAGAATAAAATAATTCTTCTAATGGAAAAAGCAAAAGCACACAAAATATCTGATGAGTTTGCTCTCTAGTTAATGGGAAAACATGGCTGTCGTGAGCCTGGCCATCCTGTCCTTACAAATAGCTGTGTTAGGCTAGGGCCTGGGGCCCATCACTTCAGAATGACTGCCTGGTGCATCCATTTACTCTAAGTAAATATCATCTTTCTGCTGTCATAGATCCTCAGAAACCAGTGCACAACTTGTGATTAACTTTATCATGAGAACATGTTTTTCCCTAACAACTGTGATGAGATTCCCACTCTTGCCCCATCAAATAAGAATAATCTGAGGGTCGAAGACTCATCTGGGGCTTCAGGAAACAATCACACCAGCCAGAGAGCCCACTTGGGGGATGGCCTTCCCCACCCCCCTCCAAACCCATATGCCATATGGAAAACGGATGTTCTCATTTCTTCTCAAACACCAAAGAGTGACTCACTTGAAATAATGATGTATGTAGCTTATGATTTATCATGGGCTAGGTCTTCATGCCACCTTAGAAGCAGATGTGACTGGAAAATGACCTCAGAATAATATGTCCCTTCCAAATTAAAGATTCTATTGGCTCACTGAGGCTAATGCCCTCATTTCCTTTGGTTTTTGAAGAAGCTAGTGTGTCTGGGAGTAGGTGGAATGCATCCCTCTGTAGCTGTGGAGACTGGGTGTAGCAAAACGGACAAGTCAATGACCAGATGTTGTATTCACTGAGCTTTCCCTGGTGTGGGGAGGCAGCACTGATGGTGTAATTCTGATCACAGGACAGAGCTTTCCAGCTGGGGAACTGAATGCTACAGGCATAGTGAAATACCCAACCCTACAAGGCAAAGCAGACAATAGACCTCTGAGATCTGTATTTCTTTCATAAGGGCTGAAGCCATTAAGAGCAGGCGAGCCCAGCCAGGGCCAGATTAATTAGGGAGGTGTAAGTGACTGTTTATTCCTTCATGTTTCAGTGTAACGTGACTGAAGATAGGATAGTGTGTAACTCCCTACAGCATGTCAGCAGGGCTCTGAGTGGTGCTTCTAAAGTGCCACACTGCCATTTGGCCTCACCTCTGTTCTTTTGGAACTTCTTCCTGCCCTCGCTCCCTTCTCAAGTCATGTTCCCCGAGAAACTCCTTGAACTGGAGACTAAATTAGAAAACATTTGTCAGGGAGAGCTTTGGGGATCAACATTTGTGGGTGTGAGAAGTTGGGTTGCAATGCAGTCCCAAGAAAGACCTCAAAGAGGTGGGTAGGACCTATAGAGTTGTCCTGAGTTGGAGCAATGGGACCAGGCCTTTCCACCTCCACATCAGCCAAGCACTGGATGTGTGATGCCCCCTGGAAGGTGGGGGTGACCTTGATGAGGCAGCCTTCTTCCCTCAAGGGCCACTGCCAGGTTAGGGGACTCAGCTGTGAGCCATCTACCATGCATCATCCCAGTCTCAGGCAGGGGCACACCACAGGCTCTAGTATACTGCCATTTCTTGTGCTTGCTCCCAGGCTGATAACCACCTACACTGGGGGTTTCTCAGCATCCTGAAGGGATTCTATGTAGCTTGGTGCTCCTCCTTAATGGACTCTTATCACAGGCGAGGCCCCTCTTTCCCATTCCCCAGTCACCCACAGGACTTGTGTGTTCAGAATCATCTTGACATCCATCTTGAGCATATGTATTGGCTTCTGAACCCTAATTCCAGTGGCCATACCATAGTGCTGGTACTTGAGAAACCCTAAACTTAGCAGATAATCACAAATAGCTGAACCATCAGTTATTTCTGTTATCTGGGTAGCCCTGTATCTAGGGTCAGAAAAAGACTCAAGCAGAAAGGCCAGGATGTCTTATGTGATTATTATGCTAACAGGTAGTGAACTTCAGAACTGAGAGGAATTCAATATAAAGCACATCTTGATGGGAGAGGTTAGTCTTATCAGAATTTAAATGTGTGCTTGAAATTCTTTCCTTCAAAATCCTACAGGTAATTGTGTTCATAGATATTGGCACATAGATAGAGATAACATGGTTTAGAGGAAAGAGCACTGGACCAGGGTGGCGCTTTCCTTTCCAGAGGCTTCAATTTCTTTAACTATAAAGTGAGCATATTATAGTAGATACTTCTAAACGTTCTTTCTTCTCTATCAGTCCATGAGATTCTCTTAGAACTATGATATTCAGTGAAAGCTTTTGCCAACACTATTACAAAAACAAATGCCTGTGTTATGGACTACCTTATTATATCCTGATTAATTCAACAAACATCATCCTCCCAGAGGCTGCTGGGATACCAAAAGGAATACAAAAATGAGTAAGACACAGACTGGCCCTTGAGGCTCTTACAGCCTAATAAAAGGGCTTAAATAGTAGGCAAATGATCTTGAAAGCAGGACCAAGAATATTTCCATAAGAAAGCACAAACATGGGTTTGTTCTTGTTGTTTGCTTTGCTTTTTTGTTTGCTTTTTGGGAGGAGATCAAAAGGGAGAAATTACATTGCTAGTTGGGCACATTGAGGAAAATTTCATGGATAGAGTGACATTTGATATTGTCTTAAGAATGTGAGGCAGGAAAAAGAATTTTAAGTGTGGGCATGATGCATAGAAGGGCTAGGGTGGGGAGGTAATAGGTGGTGCTGGGGTGGTTTGTTTATTGCTTTGGTTGAAAAGGTGTGTTTGCATGAAGGGTACTGGGAGATCAGGCTGGAAGGTAGTTTGGAGACTGATTGCAAAGGGCCTTAAATATTAGGATTTGGTTTTCAATAACTAGACAAGGGTTTTGCGAACAACAGAAAAACATGATGTGTGTGTTTTTTTAAATCTCTCTTCTTCAGATTTGATTATTTCACTTGATCTGAATTCAATTCACTGCCTCTTTTTTCTAGTCTCCGAAATGGTGTTAAGCCCTCTGGTGAGTATTTCATTTCAGATATTGTACTTTTCAGGTATAGAGTTTCCTTTTTAAAAAATAATTTCTCTTTCTCTGCTGAGAATAGCCATCTGTTCACTCATTGTGTCCAACTTTTTCTTTAAATCACTGAACATGTTTTATATTAAATGTCCTAAAGTCTTTAATTCTAACATCTGCGTTGTCTTTGGGTCTGTTTCTATTGACTAACTTTTTCCTGAATTATTGGTCAAATTTTCCTTTTTCTTATGTCTGGTAGTGGTATTATTGTATGCTGGACATTATAATGATGTGTTAAATTACTGGCACATTCTCTTGAAACCGTCAGGCTTGGCTTCATTCTTTATTAAGGCAGGTCTATTTAACTTTTTGTCTTTAGTCCTAAGGCATGATCCTTATACTGAAGGCATAGACTTTTAGGGGTATCAGTTGATAGCCTGAAGTTCTCAGTGAGGCTTCTCCACCCTGGTTGGGCCAGTAATCCAAACTTCCCCAGCTCTGTGAGACTTCTGAGGTCTGTTCAGCTCACAGCTGTGCAGGAGCTACTCTCTGCTGAGTTGTGCTGAATCTTGGCCAAGGATCCATGCAGAACCCTCATGCAAGTAAATGGGGATCCTTTCAGTGTAGCTCTTTCCTACTTGGTGTTTTGTCCTACAAATTCCAGATAATTTTTCAGCCCCAAATTCCAGTATCTGCCTTTCAATCTCAGTGATATAGCCTCTCTGCTTGGCCTCACTCTGGTCTAGAAAGTGCCTCCCAGCAGAAAGCTGGGTGATGAATGTATTTCTCTTCTCTTAAGGATCATGGTCTTGTGTTGTTGGTTGCCCAATGCCTGAAAACAGTTGAAGTTGCCTCTTATATTTGTCCAGTTTTGAAGTTGTTTTTGGCGGGCCAGGACAAAGTAAGATGATATTTTAGGAAAATTAGTTTGATGGTGTCTTTGCAGGACAGCTGTGAGTGATGAGACACTGGAGGTGGGCATATGAAAATAAGGACCTAAAGTAGGGTGGTGGCAATGGAAACAAAAAAGAAGCATCTAGAAAACGGGTGGAAGGGGGCAAGCTGGACAGAAGAAAACGGTTCTGAGTCTTTTCTTTGCTCTTTTACCATCAAATGTTTGCCCAAGAATCAACTGAAGGTGAACCAGAATGGTTGGTACAAGGGACAAAGAACATGGATATTCTCTGAAATAATGCTTTTCTATAAACTATTAATGGGACACAAAAGATTGCCAAGATCCTTGTACTTCTCAGCTCCCTCCTGAAAAGCATGATAAAAATTCTAGGGTCAGAAAAACAGAATTAAAGGAGCCCTTCTCTGTAAAAGGCTGTATCCTCCAAGACTTCTTACTATTGTCACTCAGGTAAGTTGATGAAAAAAGTAACACTTGTCATCCACAACTCCTGCACTACCTCCTTATAAGATCTTTCAGTTACGACAGCCCAGAGAGCACAGGAAGCATTTCTATAGCATGAATTCTGTGTCCTGGACCATTTTCTCCTCAGAACAAGAATCCCACTCCAGAACCAGCAGGAGGATGGGTAGTGTGCTGGGCAGATGATTATGGATCAAGACATATGATATATGGACTGAAATTTCTGTTTATCATTTGAATGGTTTGTTACTTAATGGAATTTCACAGATGTTCTGAAGCCAACCTGCCCTCTCTCTTCCAGGTTTGGAGACCCTGCTAACTTTGGGTTAGTATGGCCCCTACCCCATCCATGTGGCCATCAGCCCAGAATCTATGCTTGGAAAAAGACTTCCTACCAACTCCTCTTGGCAAAAGTGGGAACCATATGCTTTGTCTTTCCATTTTATTTTTTTTAATTTTTAAAAAATTTTTTTTAATGTTTATTTATTCTTGAGACAGAGAGAGACAGAGTATGAACAGGGGAGGGGCAGAGAGAGAGGGAGACACAGAATCCGAAACAGGCTCCAGGCTCTGAGCAGTTAGCACAGAGCCCGACGCGGGGCTTGAACTCACGGACCGTGAGATCATGACCTGTGCCGAAGTCGGATGCTTAACCGACCAAGCCACCCAGGCGCCCCTGTCTTTCCATTTTAGTCAGTGCTTTTGTCACTCAGACCTGTGTCTTGTATAGGGTTTTGCCAAGCCCCTGAATTCTGTTTTTACCTGTTTACCCATTCCCTCAGTGATTTTGATTCAGCAATCTGTCACTAAGAAAATAATTTTATACAGAAATTCATACAAGGTTGTGAGTAATTGGTACCTTTTCTTAGGGAGGCACTCACAAACTGATTTGAGTAATAGCATTAGAAGGTGATGATTAGACATATAGGACCCTGAAGTCAGATTTCTGGGGTTCAAATTCTGGCATGATCATTCACTAGCTGATGAGTTGAGGCAAATAATTTAATTATCTCTGTGCTTAAGTTTTCTCATTAGTAAAATTATGACATTAATATATCCTATCTCAGAATGCAAAGATTAAGTGAGATGATATATATGAAGTGCTAACAGTTGTTGGTGCATAGTAAGTGTTAACAAATACAAGCTATTTTCCAGTTTTGGAAATTTTTTGCAATGGAAAAATTGGAAAAGAAAAGAAAAATAGGAGAAATAGAAATCATAAGCCATCCATTTGATGCATTTTCTTTCAGTCTTTTATTTGCAATAGATGTCTTTAAAAATGAAATTAGGATAGCAGTATATACGTTCCTCCTTTGCCTTTTCCTTCCCTACAGCTTTAACTATTATAAACTACATTCTTTTTAATGGGTCCAAACTATTCCATTGTATGGATGGACCATAATTAAGTCAACAAATCCCCTAATATCGGACCTTCAGGTCATTTCCCAATTTTTACTATTATAAATACTTTGCAATAGCATCTTTATGCCTGTTTGATGATATTCTAATTATAAACTCCAAAAAGTGCAATTATAAAGTTGAAGGGCATGATGTGTGAGAATGGTGCCTGTACAGGTATCCTGTAAAACCCAGAAATGACTTTTGGTTTAGTTTCGGGTAAGAACACAGTTTTGTTTTGAATACTGGGTGTTCTTGATGCCACTCAAAGCACTTCATGTCTTCTGCCTACTGTCCACCATCTGTGTACTAAGTCCTTCAGATACGAAGGTTCTGACATCTGTTAGTCCCTTCCAGTAGACACTGCACAGGTCGTAATGCAAGGGGTCCCATGGGGACTTTTCTGGCTGGACGGGTATTACCTGGCTGACTAACATTCCCTCTGTAGATACCTGATTATGGGCAGCTCCTTCCACCTGCTCAGCTACCATCCAGCATCGCCAGAATTTGCTGAAAATCTTTGATTTATGATTTGCTTTGCATCTTCTTCCTTGCCCTGGACTTTTGCTATTAGGATCTCAGGTTTGTAAAGCTCAGCAGAAAAGGTGATGACTCTAACTGACTGCCTCTGCACTAGGTTAGGTTCTACAATCTCCCCAGTCCTGTTTCCTGAGTGATGAGTGGCGTGGTTGCCACTGACAGCTGGTTCCAGCCACTCCAGGTTTCCATGAAATATCCTCGTGGGCTCCAAGGCAGTTGCTTTCAACTGGCTTCTGGAGGCAGATGAATGCCCACATTCTTTTGTTTAGAGACGGAGGCAATCCCTTTTATGCTCTCACTTGGAGACCACAGGTCTTAGTCACCAGGTCAGGAAGTCATGGGCAGGGCAGCTGATGTTGCCGTTGCAGTACCATTCATCAGTTCTATTTGGATTTCCCTCGTAACGGTCCTTCACACAGAGGCTCTATGTGAAGTGGCCTGGCTGTGTTTCGTGTCCCCAGGGGGCCAGATGGTCCTGCCAGCCTCTACCTGCCATCCCGGGTTCCTCAAGGCCTACCCTGTGAGGAGGTCCTCAGACCAGAGCCACACACCTGGATACATTTCAGCGAAGTGAGGAGAGATGTGTGGTGCCCCTGACTGCATTTCAAGCATAATTGACAGGGCATTACACACCATTTGATGTCCAAAACTCATCTTTCACTGGGCCTGCAGGGGAAGGCTGGTGGAGGGAAGACACCTCATGATCCTCATTTTTTAATGCATCTGAGGTGTTCCAAAGGAAAGGATATTTGTTTTCCCTTTTGCTCTTCTAATTGATGCAGCTGTTGCCCAGCCTCATCTGCATTAAGCTAAATATTATGTCTTTGTAACGTTTTTGATCTTCATTAATTATAGCTCAGGAAAGCTGACAAAGGCAACCTGTCTCTTTAATATAAACAAGATTAATTGCACGGTTCCTGCAGAAAATGAACTACCAGCAGTTTAACAAAAAATGTTTGTCTTTAAGCAGCCTTTGGATAAAAAAAAAAAAATTAAAACTGCTACAGGAAGTGCCAAAGCTGCCAAATTACCATGCCCGTGAGCCTCGCCCTCATTATCAGACTAAACGAACGAACGCACACACCCCTGCACTTTCATCCTCCTCCAGGCCCAAGGAAAAGAAAGGCGGGAGGGAAAAAAGCACCTTTATACAAAGAAGTGTCTCTGAAGTCTGGAATGCACCCTGACTGTTTGAAGACAAGATTTATACCTGACACCTTTCCTTAAGCTCATTGTTGAGACTCGTCTGTTTTCAAATCAACCGCAGACTGACTGCTTGAGGTACTTCATCTTATAACGACCACATAATCTAAGATAAATACACAAGGGATTGCTATCACTTTCATTAATAACCATGAAATATTCCTTCCTTTAGCAGGTTAAAAAAAATAAAAACAGGCAAATGCACCCAGTGGGCTGAGGTTGAAGGCCTGCAGGGAAGGGCTTACTTAGAGCAGGGAGCAGAGGGTAGAGGGTGGGGACAAGGGCAGAGGACAGAGGGCAGACAGTGGAGACAAGGGCTGGGGACAGAGAAGGCAGAGGCTGGGGGCAGGGGGCAGAGGATGGGGACAAGGGCAGGGGACAGAGGGCAGAGGGTGGGGGCAGGGGGCAGAGGATGGGGACAAGGGCCAGGGACAGAGGGCAGAGGGTGGGGGCAGGGGGAAGAGGGTGGGGACAAGGGCAGGGATAGAGAGCAGAGGTGAAGGCAGGGGACAGAGGGTGGGGTCAGGGGGCAGAGGATAAGAAGCAAGGGGCAGAGCACAGAGCAAAGTGTTCAGAAAGACTCAGACACAGAGTGCACAGCACACAGAGGGCGGGAAGGGCAGCTGGAGGGCAGCTCACAGCTGCTCCAATGCTTCAGGACCCTCACTTAGAAACCACAAATTCAAGAGTTGGGCACTTCTTCCTCTTGCCCTCACCCTGGAGTCAGAGGCTGAACTGTAGTTCTTTAGCCTCTGCAGGTGACATTGCCTGAGGTATTGGGTGCTTCAGGAGACCTAAAAGCCCAAGAGAGGGGCTTTGATTGGGATGCTGTGACCTTAAGGCCCATCAGAAAGACCAGTGCGGGGAGTGGGCTCTCCAGGCGCATGGCTAGCTGAGAAAAGACATCAGGTTTGGGACAAGATGACAGCATAGTTGTGAAAGAACCTGGAAACTACAGCCCCCTAATGAAATACCACCCTTCTCTGGCCAGTCCATATGAAGCGGCTCCCCAGCGGGAGGCTGATGCAGTTGGAATTGGCACCCACCTCACGGAGAATGGGACACTATGCTCTCAAGATCATGCTTAGAAAAGGGGCAAGAGCCAGAGAATCATTTGTGTCAAATCTACCTCTCTGTGGCTTCCCTGGAACTCCTGACTCCGAGAATATGTTGGAATCGTGCCTAATGGAGTGTGTGTATGGGGGGTGGGAGTGGAGGTAAGTCAGGTGAAGCAAAGGCTTCCGTGAAGCCAATGAAGTCATTTTGAGGCTAAGTGTGGGGAGAGGGCTGATGTGCTCCATGGAAGCCCATGGCCTGGGATCAGGGGACTCACATAGCCTGGTGGGTAGAGGAGAATCGGACCTGAAGTTGGCAATTAGCTTTCCTAGTGAGCAAGCAGATGGAAAGGAAACTCGAGTTTCCTGGTGTCTGTGAGACAGAGGATGTAGTGAGCCAGACGCCTGGAGGTGAGTCTTAAAAATGGAAACCAAACTGCCGTTTAGCTGGTGTTGAGAAAGCCCCAGGAAGGTGGGGCGTGGAGAGAGGGAGCTAGCCAACCTTGGCATGCAGAAGCTAAAGTATCATGTTCCTAGGCAAGAGAAGGCTGTCTCCTGGAGTTCCCCATGCTCTGGTCCATTCTGGGGTCGTCCTGGTTTATCATGACCTGAATACTGAATCTCTCAATGCTTGGTTCTCTGTGATGTTCAAACGTGTGGTGACATGACTCACATGTAAGGTTTTCCAAAGGCCCTGGTTCCTGCCATTGTCACTGGGCTGAGGGGGAGCTGGGGCCTCACACACTCTGGGGCATCCAGCTAGGCGGGCACCTCATGGGCACACCCTGAGCACTCAGCTTTGTGTGCATGGCAAACAGCTACCGGACCAGTGGGGCAGTCACAGGTGGGGAAATGGCCTCACAGAAGTGACCAAGGCTGAGGCTTTCCTCAGACTATGTCTGCATGTTATTCCACAGCTTGACACTGTATGAAAATGAGGAAGATGTGTCCTCCAAGACCAACTTTTGCAATGGTCTGTCTCCATGTACTTGAGTCTCTTGAACACTGTACACATAGGCACATACACATATAACTGGAATAAAATATTTATCAAACACCCTTTCTACATATTTTCCATTATGTGATAACAATGCTATACCATGTATTCTGGTCATTAAAAAAATAAATACTGGTCTTGACCCACTGTATCAATTTCACGATGCACTAAAGGGAGGAAATTGGCAGTATGAGGAAATGCTGCCCTCCAGGGAGAGAAGAGGGGTGCCCTCGACTAGCAACCAGGATGGAATTCAGCTCATGGGAGGGACTTACTGATGTGACACAGTGCCAAGCAGACTGGGAGTCAGGAGGGTGGGTTCCAGTTCTGGCTCTGCCTGAGTACCTTAGCAACCACCAGTCTGTCTGGGCTCATTCTCCACTGGTGTGAATCACTGCAATTGATGATTCCTCAAAATTCTGTGTACTTGGGACCTGACTTGACACTTTCCTGGGAGACTGAACAAAGAACAGGTGATCGGTACCTTAGAATTTTTAGTGGAGAATAGGTTAAGCTCACAAGGTGAAGTGAGTGCCTTTATGTATCACTGTTATGCTCCTCAAAATACTCGATATCAGACTCTCAGAGCCAGATCATCAAGCATGAGTATCTCTTAGAACTTCTGTAAGAAGTGTGAGGAAGCAGGTCAGCTGCGCACCTCTGTCGCCATCGCCCTCCCAGCAAATAGAACAATGGGCCATGACCTCATTTATCACTTGGCCTCACTGACAATGTTTCATAGTTTTCTGACTATAATAACAATACATACTAGTCACAGGAAGTTTTCAAATACATCAAACTATAAAGAAGAAACCTAGAAAGCACTTGTCCTACCATCCAGAAATATGGAGATTTTGATATATTTCCTTCTGTCTTATATATATACAATTTAGCACATAGAATTTTGTATCCTTTTTGCTTAATGATTTAATGAACATTTCCCTTTGTCATGAGATATTCTCCAGAGGCATGGCTGCATAGTATTTCACCACATGGATGTCCCATGAGTATTAATCCATCCCCCAAGCTCTTTCACTGTTACAATCAATGTTACAATATACATAACTCACACAGCATGAGGAATTCTAATCCTTTCCTTAGGGATAAATTCCTAGGCATAGAATTGTTGGGTCCAAGGTCCACAGATGCAGGAGAGCTCAGCCAGCTTACCCCCCTCCTTCAGTGCCTCTCCAAGCAGGTGTGGGGCAGATTCTGCAGAATGGCCACCACCAAGGACTTCTGGTGGTCTCTGACTAGATTTTGGAGTTGCAGAGGGAAGAAAGAAAATGAGCACGATTTGCAGCGATAGAACAAGGAATCAGACCGAAGCAGGGGAGCGCTGTCTAGCTCTCTCCCTTCTAGATGAGCAGGAGGGAAGGCCTCATGGAAGGAGCTGCATGGCTAGAGCCCAAGGTCACACCTCTGCCTGCAGGAGCCAGCGGCCCTGGGCTTGACTGGCTGTGGTCACTCAGATGGGGGCTCCTGTGTGGCAAATGGGGAGTCAGGATTGGAGTGCAGCATTGCTGGAGGCCAGCCGCCCCTGTCAAGGGCTGGCCTCTCCCAGTGGATGTGCTGCAGCTATTGTCTTCACACAGGCTCAGCTGCTCTGGGACTCGCCGGGTGGGGGAGTGGTGCTGGTGCCAGGCCTCATCCAGAACCCTCCCAAGAACCCCTTCTGTGGTGGGCCTGTGCAATAGGGATGCTGGAGCAGAGGGGACCCAGGAGGGACAAGCCAAGTTCTTGAGGAACAAACATCAGATTCATACATGAGAGGTGGCACTGCCTTTTTGTTTATGGAGATTCTGAAAAGGACAGATAGTTATATCAAATGAGCATTCACTGGTGGGTGTTACAACTATTTTCTTTTCTGAAGCCCTGGGGTCAGAATGAACTCATTCTTATGCAAGGGGTCCTGGGCCTAGCTCTGCAGCCTGAATGTGCTGGGCCCACTGCCTCATCAGTGGTGGCCAGGCTGGGAAAGGGCAGAGGCATTGTGCCCGTGCCACGTGTGGCCAGGCCAGCTCTCATTTTTCCGAGCTTGTATTTGTACAGAAAATCCCAGCTGTGTTCAGGGAAACCAAGGAGAGGAAAGGCAGCTGTAGGATGAGTCATGAGCTATTTCTCCCAACACCCTCTCCCAAAATATAACAGTTTGGATAAAGTCCTAGAGATTTTTTCCCCCTGTTGGACTTTGCCTGTAAAGCACAGAAGGGAAATCTACAAAGAAAGATGTGATCTAAGTGGGAATATGAACTCTGTCTGGGGCCAGCATGTAGGACGCTTTCAAGGAGCCCTCAACCCTGGCCTTTCCTTGTGGTTCTGTAAATTTGCTGCACCACCCACTATAGAGGGTCACTCTCACTCCCTCCAGTGCTTCATGTATATAAATCCAAGTTATATCTCATGATAACCTTATGAAATAGGTGGGATTTGGTGTGCCTGTCTCACAGATGAAGAAACTGAGGATTGAGGAGGTTAGGTGAATTGTTTAAGTAAGCGATGAAAAAGGAAGTCCAACCAAGGCTTCCCATCCAAGGCCCATGCTCTTGCCAGTGGCCACTGTGCTATTCTCTGCTGCCCAGCACAATTGCACACACACTTTTCAGGCCACACATACCACACACATACCACCATCTGTCCAAGAGCCCGAGCATAAGTTCAAAGATCCTCACTCTTCCATGGTTGCGTTAAAAGTCCACAAATAATCCTCATGTTTTCTAGGAGGACGGAAGGCAGCAGAGATGCCAGGCTAGGGTTTGCTGACTGTGGTCACCATATCCTACTTCCTGCCAGTCATTCTGGCAGCAACAGTGCACTGAACTGGACAAAATCCTGTGTCTCAGCATGCCAGTCAAGACCGATCACCGTCACGTGCAGGTCCCACGTCCTTGTGCATTCCCTAACTTAGATCACTTGTGTTGTGTGCCTAAGCCCCACAGTAGAGATGCTTTGGTCTTGGAAAACTGCATTGTGAAGCTTTATGCTATGTATTCTTATTTGAAATTCTGTGGCAATGCAAAATGGCTGCTGTAAGTAAAACATCATCATGAACTCCAAATTTAGTAAAACTGAGGTTCTTAGGAGCTGGGAGGAGAAAATTCACTTTGTGTTTAAAGGCTGTCCACAATCTGTTTCTAGGGTATTTAAGAATGCAAATATTCTTGAATTTAAAAAGATGTGAATTGTAAGAGCTGGAAGGGGACATTTTAAGAAATTAACCTTTTTGTTTTGAGATAACTGTAGCTTCACATGCAGTCATGAGAAACAATGCAGAGAGATCTGGTGTCCTCTTTACCTGATGGGTTTCATGTTGCAACATTATAGTGTGATCCCATCCTCACATCGGCTATTGACATTCATGAAGTCAGGACGCAGATCAGTTACAAGAGGACTTTTTAGAGACTGTAAAACTCTATCATCTGTAAGAGCGTGTTGCCATTTCAGCAGAAGAATGAATCCAGGAGCTCTTCAGGACATTGTGACGAATTTAGGGCACTACCCAGGCTGAGGGTCTCATAGGAGTGCCTGTCCCTGACCTGCAACCTACAAATGAGGGGCCCCTTCTTTCTTTAAGTTCTACCCTTCCCCTGAAAAGATGTAGGCAGAGGGAGGGCAGTGGGAGCTTGGTGGAGGGATGTCTACACCCTCTGGACTAACAGTGAACCAGAGTCCAGTCCCAGATCCAGCACTGGCCAGTCCTGCACTCACTTCTCAGGTCCTCTTCCTTGGCCATAAGATGGGGCAGCTGAACCTGGAGTTGCCCAGTATGGTGGCCATTGTCTACATGTGGCAGCTGAGTGCTTGAAATGTGGCTAGTGTGACTTTGGAATTGAATTTTTAATAGTAATTAGCTTTAATTGATTAAATGTAAAGCCACATGTGGCTAGTGGCTACACCACTGGGTAGGACAGGAGAGGGTCTTTCAGATCCCTCCCACCTCGCAAATGTTCTAATTATGATATCTAGACTTTTCCGGATGGGCTCCCTGGTCTCCCTATGAGACAGGGTGAGCCTTACCTCTGAGGAAGCTGCAGCTCAGAAAGATACAGGATTTTTCTGAGGTCCCACTGGCAAATCTGTGCTGGGGCTTGCTGAACAGGCTTCTAGGCCAAATCATCCCCCTCTTTGTGTTACACAGTGCTCAAAAGCAAACCCACTGACATTTTACTGCGATTTAAAAAATCAATTCATGCAACTGTTCATTCTTCCCCCACACTGAATATGAAACCCAAAATATGGGAAATAGACGTTCATATTCTAAGAGAAAGACAGGCACTTTTGGGAAAAAAAAAACCCTACCTGGTAACCACAACTGAAATCAGGATAAGATTTTAACAACTTAGAGACTCCTATGTAAAGAACCAGGTTTCTGTGAGCAAAATGGAATCGCAAATAGCAAACCAACTCCAAAAAGAAAAAACGTTGAAGATAAATCCACATGGAAGCTCACAAAATAAGAGATTCATGTTGCTTCTCTTAGGCTGAGTTCTTGGCTCAGTCCCTGGTGGCACCAGCCCATTGGTAGGCCTCCACCAGGAGACCTAGTCCTTCATCCTGAGACTCTGGAGAGCAGCAGATACATGTTTGGGAGAAATTATTCAAACCATGTAGCACAACAAAAACATACTTACAAGCATGTTGAAATAAGGAATAATTTATTCACTCTAATTAAATCCTATGAAGTTCAGCTTAATACTATATATATATTTTTATAACATAGGCCCTTCATCTTCAATAACACAACCTGCTTTACACTAACTTCCTAAAAACGTACTCTATATTTCATATTCCCCACTTCAGTACTGTTCCACAAATCAGAAAACGTGTGTGTTTGTGTGTATGGAGAGGTATCATGGTTAAATCTTTCTTTTTAATGATCATTAAGTGTCTCAGATACATATCTGTCCCCAGACACAGGTCTTCTGGTGAGAGAAATAAATTGCAAACACAGGAAGATCCTCAGAAGGCTTTCACCTCATAAGGATTTTCTCCTCCTGAGCTCCACGGGCTTTAGAGGGATTTGGGTATTTTCCTCTTACCTTTGGGTGTCTGTGTACTTCTTTCATTTTCCTTCCAGTGACTGCCACAGCTGACAGTCTCCTTCGCCCTTCCTTGGGTTTATGGTAATTTAATGTTTGATGTAGGAGAGGTGTGGCTCTCTGTGCATATTGGCAGGTGAAGAGAGGGAGGCCTGAGGTTTTATCACATCACAGATGAAATTCAATATTAAGGCCTTTCAAGTCTAACGGCCCACCCCCCAACCCCTCCCTGAACTCTCCCTCCCTCAGTACCCCATCACCCCAGGCCAAGATATATTTCCTGAAAACTGGAAAAACCAGGTACCAGCAACCTCAGATCAGTGCTAATTAAATTAGGTTATAAAATTCAGGCTCAGTTCCCTTATCTGTGAGTGACACCTCCCACTTTCCAACTGGGCTTTTAGCATGCACAATTAAAGCATCTGACATCACCATATCCTTGGGTCTAATGCACTTGGTGCCATTAGCACATCAAGGTGTTTTGATCAGACTAACTTTGATGTAATTCTCTCCTCTTGGTCTTTTTTTGCCCCTAATTCCATTTCATGTATTAAATTCCAAGTATTCAACAATGTATCTGAGGCAGCATTTCATTAAGCTGCTCAAATTCAGTTTTTGTTACTTCTATTATTAATATTTTTTATTGGGTCGTCTTTACGCTGAACGTGTGGACTGCAGTGAAGGATCTAGGAATGGCGTTAAGTCACTCCAAACCTTTCAGGAGTGCAGTGGTCCTGGAGGCCCACCACAGGCTGAGCCCCTTGGGACAGCATTCCTCACAGGACACAGCAAGCCCCACTGTGCGACGTCCCTCTGGGCCACCGTGCGGTCACGTAGGGCTGGAGCATGGGGCCTGCGACCTCAGCCATACATTGGGCCCCTTCCTCGAGGCAGCACTGACAGACTATGAGGAAGAAGCTGTCTTTCATCTGGACAGCAGTTATCATGGAGTTCCACGTCTCTAGTTCATCTAATAGTAAGGGAACCCATGTGGTTTCAGGAGCACCGGGCTACTGTGTTTGTTACAGTGCCACTGAGAGAATGAGCCTCAGCAGTGCTGGCTCTCAGTGGGTGGGTGCAGGGGTTCAGGCTGCCCTTCTTCCAAACTACCTGTGATGGGTCCATGCTCCAAGTCCAGGAGCCGGCCCTGGAGGGTAGCAGAGGGAGGACCAGCCTCCTTGGGAAGAGGGCCATGAGGAAGGACCAACTCCATGGACATGGTACTCACAGACAAAGTGGGTGGAAAGGCAGGGGACAGAGTGTGGGACCCCTTTCCCCAGGGTTTCCCCCACCGACACCAGTCAATCTTGTATTTTTGTGATCAAGTCCTTGGGATAATCGGTGGTGGATTCATATTTCACACAGAAAACCAGAAAAAAAATGAAGAATATCAAAGGCTAGAATTTTCTTTTACTTTAATACTTCATGTTCTACCCGAGGCTGCAGTGACTGCTGCAGAAAATATGGTGCGGGGTTTGCAGGTAAGAAACAGCAGAGGAAAGGTGAGGCCCGCTGCTCTTAGGTCTTTAAAGTTAGTGTTTACAGGTTTCTTACTTACTTTTCATCCTTTTTTATTATCAAAGAGGCTGATAACAATCCTGTGTGCAACAAGTGACTTCCTGATTTTTCCGCCCAAATGGCTATAAAACTTGAAAAGAACTGGGTGCTGTCCATGCATGGAAAAGTGTGTCTTTGTAGAAACATTTGAGGTGAATTTGATCCTTTAATTGGTTCACTTTTACTTTATGAACCACTTTCTTTCCCCCTTTCCCTCGAGCTTCAGATAATACCATCTATTGGGTAAAACTAGACAATGGATTTCTGTTTGAGGGCTTCATATTTGGATTTTTTAAAAAAGGAAAGAAAGAGCCCACCAAGATAAATTTCTCTTCGTGTAACAATATTACTGAGAGCAGTGACTTCAGAGATAAAAGGAGGAAAACCTTGGAGATTAGCAAGTCTACGATGTGTCAGAGACAGCTCTGGGTGATGAAGCACCCCCGCCCCAGCAGCCACAGCTTAGAGAAGAGTCAGCGCTCAGTCACACACATGGACAGACACCTAAGAATGAAATCATGGATCCTGGATGATGGAGACAGTGTACAGACATGTTCCTGAGCACTGACTATGATCAACCATCCTGTCTACCCAGCATGGTTCTGGGTTTAAAACAGAACCCTGCATCCCAGGGGCACCTGGGTGGCTCAGTTGATTAGGCATCCAACTCTTGATTTTGGCTCAGGTCATGATCTCATGGTCTGAGATCAAGCTCTGCATCAGATTCCATGCTGAGTATTGGAGTCTGCTTGCGATTCTCGCCCTTATTCTCTGCCCCTCCCTTGCATATGTGCATGCTGTCTCTCTCTCTCTCTCAAAAAAAGAAAAAACCCAGAATTCTACATCCCAGAAGCCCCCATCCTGGCTATCCCGGGCACTGTGCCGAGTGCTGCACACAGACCATTTCATTTGATTTTCACAGAACAACATGAGGGAGGTGCTGTTATTGATCTCACTTTACAGATGAGGAAAGTGGGGCTCAGTGAGGCTAAATAACTTATCTACAGTCATAATAACGAGTAAGTGATAGATAGGGAATGTTAACCAATGCCGCCACTGCTCCCATCTCTTGAACGCAGGTGGACTGGCGAGCACTTCACTCCACCCTGGCATTTGGGTGCACACCACCTTCAGATGGGCTGCTGGGTCAGCAGCTTTGTACAGATTAGGAGCCAGAACCTGTCGTCTCCTCAAAGTGTGGTCCGTAGACCAGCTACATCAGTATCACCTGGGAGATTGTGTGAAGTACGGAATCTCCGCTCTCATGGACCTATAAGAATTAAAATATGCATCTCAGTTAGATTCCAGGTGATTCAGATACACTGGAATACCTGAGGAGGAATGGATTCCTACACAGGTTTCCAAACTTTTTTTGACTGCACATCCCTAATAGTAAAAATGACTGAGTAAGCATCATATTATTATGACATCCTATTATACCTATTATAGTGAGATACTATGTACATTGTAAATATAGATACAGAAAGTAAAAAAAAAAACATGAGGTTAAGATGAAAGAGCGATATTTATTTGCTAATGGTGCAAAACTTCTTATGGTTGTTAACTTTGAAAACCAGGGTTTTCATGTTAGTAATGGGCAGGTTTTTCTGAGCTGCAAGGGAAGAATGAGGAGCACATAAAACCCCTGTGGCTCCTTGGGAGCTGAAGCAGAACATGCAGTAAGAGTCTTCCTGTCACCAGCCCCCTGGGCACTGCCCAGCCCCCAGGCCGGAATTTGGGGGGAGGCTTTCAGAGAGCAGCACCACCAGGGACATTCTGGCCTGACTGTTCATAGTCCCCTGGTTTTAGCTGTGGGGATTTCTTTTCTTCCTAGCTGCAGAGGAGAAGAGAGGACCCTTCTTCCACACTGCTGTGCAGAGAGAGCTTATCCCCTTTACCTCTCTGGGTCACCCTGGGCTAAAGCTTGACTTTGATTCAAAGAACCAACACTTGCAAATAAGGCAAACTGGAAGGGCAGCACGGCCCACCATGACCCAGGACTGCCCAAGATGACTTAACTCTCTAGGTGAGGGTACTTGGGTGGGGCTCTGCTACCTACTGTTTAGAGGCCCAGTCACTGCAAGGTTACATGTTAGCTTGTAGATTTTGGCCTCATAGAACAGATGACCGCAAAGATTATAATTTCATCGTTCTGTAGGGTCTCAAGCAGTTTTGTTATCCTAACATTCTTTTTTAAAAAAGTGCCTGTAAATATCCAGTTCCTCCTCAGATGCTTCTGGAAGCAGCTTTGCTACCTTGTGGGCTCTGTCACTAATGAGTAAGATAAATCTCTGACACATGCTCAGCTTATGCTGTAGAAGAGTCATGGTTTTAGCTCCTTGACAGTGAGATTGCACAAGGCCCAAAGAGAAATGTCTACCTGCTTTTATGGCTCCTCTTCATCTCAGTTACCTGGCACTCTTTAAGAAATGGTCCCACAGGAAAAGGCGCCCTCTGATTTGATGTGCCGAAGAGAATGCATGGGACCCAACTTGTTTTGACATCTGCCTTCTTTTACTTCTGTTCTTCCCTCTGCCCTGGTCCCAATCCCCAGCCCACCTTTGTTTTTTAAGATACACAATTATATTCTGTCTCCAGGACCTATTTGGAAATTACCCATTTTCCCTTTGGTCTTGTTTTCACTGCTATTGATTTGTATGACTCATGGATGTGACGGCTGAAGACAGATTGGCTTGCAGCTCCAGTGAGAAGAGAACAGTCAGCAAACTCATGAACCATACATCTGTCAAAAGTTTATGGGGCCAGGAACCCTGCTGGGCCTCCGAGGACAGGCAGGTCACATCCTGAGGATCTAGTGAGGATGCCCATAGACAATTCCTCATACAATTCCATGAGGACTATAAAGTGGGGTGAGTTCTTTATTCCATTTCTCAGATTAATTTTTGACTAAGTGAAGGAATTTTACCTTGAGTCATTTAAAGAAATTTATTAAGTGCCTAATAAATGCACAGCACCATTTCAGTGCTGATAGAAATACAAAAGAAGTGAAAGATGAGTAAGCCACTGTCCCTGGGGCCTTATCATCTAGTTGGAAAGACTGTCAGAAGCATGTAAAAAACTGAAATAACAATGCCCGGCACAGTGTGATTAAGAGCTAAAGAACAGACGAGAACAAAGTCATGACAGATCCAAAGGGGGTGAAAGAAACAACAGCCAGGGAAGCTTCAAGGGGAAGCTAGAGTTTGATGCGGGTCACAAAGATGATACAGATTTAAACACAGGGGGAGCAAAACAGGAGATCTGCTCAGGGAGGGGACAGTGGAGCGAAGGCTCGAGTTAAAGTTGAGCCTGGGCTTTTGGGCGATGCACAGAGCCCTGTGCTTCCCCATGGGATGGGTGGGGTGAACCTTGGATGGTCAGCAGATGGGTGGGGTGAACCAGATTGTGGTGAACCTTGGGTGGTCAGCTGATGGGAGCTCACCCCACAGCACCTTGCTGCCCCAACTTAGCACCAGCATGGTGAGTATCACGGGAGCTAGTCAGAGCTTCAAACTCAGTCCCCACCCCCACCCACTGAGTCTGAATCTCATTTTCACAGGACCCCAGGTGGTAAAATTAGAATCTGAGAAGTACTGGTGCAAACTTCCAGTTATAAAATAAATAAGTCATAGAGGTGAAAAGTCCCACAGGGTGAATGTAGTCAATAATATTGTAATAAGGTTGTATGGTGACAGATGGTGGCTATACTTACTGTGGTGAACACTACAGAACGTATAGAATTGTCCAGCCATATGTTGCACACCTGAAACTAATGTAACATTGTATGTCGACTATACTTCAGTTGAAAAAAAAAAAAAGAATCTAAGAAGTAATTCCTTAGGATGTGAGGAGCCAGGAGCAGGCACCACATGGACACGCCTGGACAGGCCCTTAGGAGCCAGGTCAGCGCTGGGAGGTTGAGTGAGTGTGGTCAGCCCACCCACAGCAGTGAGCCCAGGAGTCAGGACTGGTTCTAAGGGAAGAGAGTAACCCAGGAGGAGCAGGGCTTCTGCTAACAACTGAGGTTCTGTGAACCTTCCAGTTTCTCCTTATTTTGGAGACAGGAAGAGGACCCAGCAAAACAAACAGAAAAACCATGAGAGAAAGAAGAAAAACTAGAACAATGGTTACTTGCAGGTTTCATTAAAAGAAATTTTACTAGAATTTCCATAAGCCTAGAATTTCAAGTTCAGAAAACACACTTTAATTTGTTAGTGGCATCAAAAAAAGCAGGCTCGCTAAACAATAAACTCCTCTTGGGAATATTCTACAAGACCGAACAAATACAAATAATAGATTTGCTAATTTTTTTCTTTCCCTGTGGACTGAACTACTGTTCAGTTAAACACACTAACTTGTAAAAGACTTCCAGAGATCACAGTAGGGCCTGGACTTCCTGCCCACCTTCCATGTTGCTGATGGAGAGACAGGAGGGAATGATGTCTCAGCAGTGAGTGACAGTCCAGGCAGGAGTGGGATATTCCTAGGATACCCTTCACCACATCAAGCTTGATCCCTGGTATGTCACATCTGGGCCACATACTGGGCACTTAGGTCTTAGGGTGCTGTTTACATTTTCATGCTATGTCTTCCTCTCCAACTAGATTCTTTGCTCTTTGGGGGTGGGAATTATCCTTGTACTTCTGCACCTTTGTCCCAGCAACGAGAAACTTGCCACTCAAAGTGTAGTCCTCAGAATGCACTGTATTACCTGGGAGTTTGTTAGGGATACAGAATTTGAAGCCTCACTCCAGACCCACAGCATCAAAATCTGCATTTTAACCAGATCCCCAGGTGATTCGTGTACCCATCAAAGTTCAAGGTTATGACTCTAAAACAATAGTCCTCAATCCTTCCTGCACAATGGTATCACGTTGGGGTGGGTATTTTAAGACCGTGGAGCTCCTGGGCTCCACCCCAGATCAATTAAAGCTGAATTTCTTGGGTGGGTTCCAGGCACCAGCATTTTTTAGAAGCTCCCCAGGTATTCCAGCATGAAGACAGGAATCAAGAAGAGAGCTAGACACAAAGTAAGAACTGAATAAATGTTTAGTTAATTAATACATAGAATGAATGAATGATAGGGCATGAGGGCTTAGGAGAGGTTCTGAGACATCTAGTCAGCTCTCTGATTTTACAGAAGAAACAGAGGCCTACAGATTTGAAGTGATTTGCCCAAGGTCACATAGTAGCCAGAGACAAGCTAGGATTAGAAATCAGGTGTCTGGTTTAGAACACGTACACAAACTCTGACACTGCCTTTCGAAGGTGGAGCCTAATTTCCCTCCCTGTGAGTATGGGTTGGTCTTAGTGACTCACTTCCAACCAGAAGAAAAAGCAGGAGAGATTGTGTGCTGCCTCAGAGACTGGGTCATAAAAGGCACTGTAGCTTCCTGCTTGCTCTGTCTTGGATCACTCAGCTGCCATGTCATGGGAACACTCCAGCAGCCTGCGGAGAGGCTCACATGGTGAGCAACTGAGGCCTCCTGCCAGCAGCCATGCAGATGAGCTTCCTTAGAGATGGCTCCTCCACCTCCATCAAGCCCTCGGGTGGTACAGCCCCAGCTGACTGCAACCTCATGAGACTCTGAGCCAGAACCACCCAGCTGAGCCACTCCCTGACCCTGACCCTCAAAATGGTGTGAGATGGCAAAGGTCTATTGTCTTAAGTTGCTAAGTTTTGGGGTCATTTGTTTTACTTCACCTTTGAGTCCTTTGCTATTTCAGCCACACATCTGGCGAAACATCCATGTGGCATCAGGTTCTGTTCCATAGAACTTAAATAGAAATGCTGACCCCAGTTTTTTAGGAGCTTAGGGTTTAAAGCAGACAATGACAATGAAATCTAAACACAGAGGGAGGCAGGGCATGGCACAATGTGGTCATGGCACAGACACAGTCATGCTGTGGTCCCCACTCCTTTCTGGAAGCCCCTCAGGCATCTGCCGTGCCCTTCTGGCTGGCTTCCATGCGAACATCCCAGCCACTGCCCTTTCCAGCCCTGCCAGGCTGCAGGAGGGCTGGGGGCAGGGCTGGGTCAGGCTGAGGCAGCTTTGGAAAACACAGCTACAACCTTGGTTCAGAAACAGGATGTCTGCCCTGCATGCCAAGAGTTGGCAGAGGCAGTGTCTGCATAGGGTGGATGGAGTTTTCTCCTACTCTGTCTGTCTTGTAGCCATGGCTGTGATTGCACTGGAGTGGCAACTTGTCTGGCTAATTTGAAAAGCAAACAAACAACACCCAGCTGATTTGTTAATGACCAGACAATGGCCGGTGGCCCAGAAACTAGATTCTGAGACTCAGAAAGGGTGTGAGAAAAGGTGGTGGACGCAAGGCTGTGTCTGTGCCTCTTCTTCCATCCATACTCCCTGACCTCTCCTTGGCTAGCAAGATTCTTCCCTGTGCCTTCATGAGCTTTCTAAGCTAGGCATGCCCAGAACACTGCAATTTAGTATTTCCTATGAGAATGCTTCACCAAGTATTCACAATGCCACCTCCCTGCCCTGCATGAAAACAGGCCAAGGGAAATGGGATTGTTCCTCCCAGCAGTGGCCAGAGGAGTCAGGTGGTAGGGTAAGAACAGCAGCTGGTAGCCCTGTCCCCACAGCAGCTCAACCTCGAGGGATCCCCAGAGCCTTCTAGTGCCCAAGGGTGTCTTGCCCTGAACTCTGGCAGTGAGTAGAGCCCCTGACTCTGCTTTGTACTAGAATAGTCCTAGCCTGCAAGCAGTGGCTCCTAGAACCACATGCCTTTCCCCCTCCACCTGCCAAGGTACTGGCTGCCTCTGAGGAAACAAAATGAAGAATGCATTCTCCAAAGAGCCAGTTGGGGAGCCCAGGGCTGCATTCATAACATGGCTCGTTCATGATGGACTCCAAATACTGCAAACTGCTTGGCTTGCAGCCACAAGCTTGGCTTTCCATATCCTCATAAGAAAAACATCTCAGAATTCTCAAAGGCCCTTTAACACTAGGCTCTCATGGACACTCTGCTGGTCTCTGGTTTTATGAAACTAACTTAATGACTTTTCCTGGGGTTCAAGATCAGGCCCCCAGGATATTTTCAGCACAAAGTTCTTATCCATCATCAACTAAGTATGGAGCTGTAAGCCTCAGCTTTGTTCACAAAAGGCTTAACATTCTATCTCTAGGAGACATAGACCTTCTTGTATGTTCATTTTCCAAATAGGAATGATAAAAATGAAAGGTGTCATATATTGATGGTGGATTATAGGTTAGATAAAGAGGTATCCTCTTTGCAAGCATTATTTCAATCCTTAAACCATGAAAAGTAGACATTACTCCCATTTCACTGACAATGAAACAGACTCGGAGGGGAGAAGGAACTTAATGTTAAGTGGCAAAGGTGGAATTCTAGGTCTTTCCACCATGTGCGCTGCCCCACCAGGCATGCACTGAACACATGCAGCCTGCAGGATTCTGGTGGAGATCCAGAAGTTCTTGGAGGCAGAAACCCAGTCATTTTGCAGCCTCCCACATGAAGACCACCTTCACAGTTGGCCTGGAGAACCAGAGCCCATCCCTGAATCTGCTTTTCCTCAGAGTCCACCCCTCAGTGCAAGGACACTGCCTACAGAAGTTAGGCTGTCTTCAGGGGACAAGGGATGGGCCAGCACCCCAAAAGCTGTAACCTTCCCAAAGTCTGAGGTGCTGGGGTGGGGGAAGGGGGTCTGAACCCAGGGATGGGTCTTACATTAGTCTGGTACATTTATCACAACTGATGAGCCCATAATAGCACATGATAAGTAACCAACATCCACACATTAATTTTTCCCTAATGTCCTTTCTCTGTCCCAGGATGCCATTCAGGATACCACATTACAGTACATTTAATCTCCACATCACCTAGGCTCCCCCAGGCTGTGATAGTTTCTCAGACTTTCACTGTTTTGATGAACTTGACAGTTTTGAGGAGTGTTGGTCAGGTGTTCTGTAGAATGTACCTTAATTGGGGCTCATTCCATGTTTTTCTTATGGTCAGACTGGGGTTATGGGTTTTGGGGAGGAAGATCACAGCAGTAAAGTGTCCTTTTCATTACATCATGTCAGGTGTACATAGTGCCAATATAATGTGTCATGGTTGATACTGACCTGGAGCCTGACAGGCCTTTCCATTCTAAAGTTACTTTTCTCCATTTTTAGTGTCCTGTTTGGACTCTGGGTGACTGCTGACTATGAGCTCCACTCTAAGGGGGTGGGGAGTTGTTCTCTACCTCCTTGAGAGGGGAGTGTCCACACAAGCTATTTCAAATTCTTCTGTATGGAAGATTTGTCTCTTGTCTCTCCCTTCCTTCCTTCCTTCCTTCTTTCCTTCCTTCCTTCCTTCCTTCCTTCCTTCCTTCCTTCCTTCCTTCCTTCCTTCCATCATTTATTTATATGGATATTTATTTTAGGATGCATGGATATTTCTTTTACATTTTGGATTATAATCCACTACTATTTTATTCATCACTCAGGTTACTCCAGCTCTGGTGACTGGGAGCTCCTTCAGTTGATTCCTGTGTGCCTTTGACATACCCTCATTTTTTTTTTTTTTTAGCACTTTCTTACTTCCTGGCGCTAGAGGATGCACCAGGCTTGTTTTGTATTTTCCTGACCCAACCCACTAATGAACCCCCTTTCCAAGGAATTCTGGTACCATTTGAGAATGGCATTAGAAATCTGCATCTGGGTATGGGGCAAGGTGAAGAGATGTCTGCGGGTGCCCCAGGACAACGGTTACTTCCCAGCACAGGAAAGAAACAGCTCACTGTTAGGAAGGTAACTGTGCAGTTGCAGCAAGTCAGCAACAGTGCCCTGATGATGCTGGTAGCCCACCAGTGGCTGGCCCCTACATGTTTCCAGAAAGGGGAACACCCAAGTGAACTGAAATGTCCTGGACTCCTGGCCAAGAGCTCTGCCTTCACTGCCTTCGCTGCCTTCATCAGTGCTTCCACAGAGGTCTGTGGCCTCTTGCCATTGGCTCTTTGAAGATCTTGCCCTTTCTGAATATTCTCTGAGTTGAAAAATGATTCCAGATATTATGAAGGACTTGTCACATCTGACAGTTCCCTCTTCCAATACCTGCTTCCTCAACTTCAAGACTCACATTTACCTTCTCATTGAAAGAGTCTTTCTTGTTTCCATTGCTGAAAAAGCCTGCAAAACTCTAATTAATACAAGACTTCACAACTGACAGTGGCAACAGGCTTCAGAGTCTGCGAAAGGCCAGTATAGGTTTTCTGGGCCTTAGCACAGCTCCTGCTTAGAGGGAAAAACCATCATTTGTTTCTTCTTTTCTTGCTTAATCTCTCATTCATGCAAATAATCACTTTCTAACTTTTATTAAATGCAAGACATCATACACTATGATAGATTAGTGTATGTGTTTAATAGTATGTGTTTATTCTTATACGTAGACAGGATTTGTGGCATCTATGGATAAAATGAGACCCTTCAAGGAGCCTATTTCTAATAGAAGACCCCCAACCAACCTCATCCAACAGAACTGGGTGGGCTGCAGTCATTTTTCTTCTAATGGAGGGCATCTACACAGGGAAGCACAAGGGCTGGCCCTGCATGGGTTGTGCCTCTGGGTAAGGCCTGCTAGGGTGCTGCCTTCACTGGGAAATATCTTTTAGGAACCCATAACTAGTCTTTGAAGTACAAAAGGATACAGAAAGGGTATGGGAGGGGCGCCTGGGTGGCGCAGTCGGTTAAGCGTCCGACTTCAGCCAGGTCACAATCTCGCAGTCCGGGAGTTCGAGCCCCGCATCAGGCTCTGGGCTGATGGCTCAGAGCCTGGAGCCTGTTTCTGATTCTGTGTCTCCCTCTCTCTCTGCCCCTCCCCCATTCATGCTCTGTCTCTCTCTGTCCCAAAAATAAATAAACGTTGAAAAAAAAATTAAAAAAAAAAAAAAAGAAAAGAAAGGGTATGGGAGTAGTGCTTTAAGGGATAAAATATACTATCCAGGCCGAGAATGCCCGGTTGTACCTCTCTGGCTCCCAACAACCATAATCTTGTTAGGTGGCCAGGTCTCTCTTTAAGTCTAATTAAATACAAGAAACTCATTTAAAAAAAGCTCACAACAAATATTGAAATTGGCAGGTTCTGGGTATCTTTGCTAATCAGCATGTTTAAAAGATTTTTTTTAAAGACTCAGAATTTCACCATGTATTTCTAAAAAGGCCTCCAGGGGATCTTCATGTTTATGGAAAGCATAGATCCTCCTAATAGTTGCTGAGGCTGATGGCACTGAGAGAAGCATTTTTTTGTGTGTTACTTTGTTTTTACAGTGCTTTTTATAAATCATAAATTTTAACCATTAAAATATTAAAACTAACTTGTTAGCATCTGAGATGTAGTGAAGTATGGTCAGAGGAAACAGGTTTTGAAGCAAATGCCAAACTGCCCGATATGGAGAGTTTCAGTATGGATACAGTCTATCAGTAAAGCCAGAGAAAATACTTAGAAAAATCCATTCTGAAAGCAGGAGGGCATCAATGAATGTGTTAGCACAACTGCAAATTTGGTTAAATGAAACCCAACAGGAGAATAATCCACACAGAACGAAGGAAGCAGCTAATGTAAACTCAAATGAATACAATTTGAAAGTTTTCTAAAATGAAACCATTAACTCTCAAGAGTTTTCAGCAGGGGGCAGGGGGCAGGGGTGCATAAGGAGAAGATGGTCCATTTCCAGTGAGGGCTCAGGTGTCTATTCAGTAAGCAGAGAAGTGCCAGCTCCAAAGATGTTCAGTGTTGTAAAAAATGAGATTCACTTAAAACTCATAGATGCTAAACCACCCAGTGAAGCTGAGGACCTCCCTCTGCCTTTCTTCACCACGCCTTCCAAGTATCTAACACACATAAGGAATGGACCTCTTGCCATTAGTTAAGGGAGAATATGCAGCTTAGACCCCAGATGTGCAGGAAATAAAGGTATCACCGTCCCAGGTTTGCCGCCTCCATCTGGTGAAACTCGGCCCCTCTGACCAGCTCCTTTGCTGGTGCCCACACCAGGCAACTTCTGCCCCTCACTCTTCCACCCCTAGCCTGGTCTAGGCCTCATCCCGAGCTCTCATGGTTGTTGCATTTCACTCTCTTCTCTCAAAGACACACACACACACACACACACACACACACACACACACACACACGCTCCACAGGCACCCCAGAGCAGCTGAGGAGGGTGCCAGGGGCTGGGGGGCAGTGATAGTGAAGCCTCGCCCCACCTGGGAATTCAGAGGCAGGGACTGCATGATTCAGTGGAGCTGTTTATCCAAACCAGGACAAATGAAGAATGTGCAAAGGGAAGGATGGGAAAGAAGCCCCAGGAAGTGGGGGGATGTCAGATGGCAAAGCTGCTGAGACCCGGACACTGTGGCTCCACCCAGGGTTCGATGAATTATGTCAAGAACTGAAGACCCAGGGGAGGGCTTGCAGATTTCAGGCAATAGCAGTCAACAGGTGAAAAGACAGGTAAGTCTGGGAAGGCAGACCTGTGGTCCTCTTTGCCCTGCTCTCAGTTCTAGAATGACTGGCCCCTCAAACAAAACTTTTTCATCTTGATCATCTGGCATGCACCGTGTTTCCTGATGGGCTCCTGACTGGTCTCTGATGGCAGAATTTGGGGAGGCAGGGTGGCCCATGGGTCTGTGGGGCAGGGGCAGGTGGGGAAGGGACTGCAGCCCCAACACCTGTGACAAAGTGTGATAACTTGCATCCCCCCCTCTGCCCCCCAGCCTGCAGTGCACGTGCATGATAATGCACACACCTGTGCTGAGTAGTGCCAGTGCTGCAAGGCTGCATGGGTGGGTGTGGCCTGGGGCATGGGGCACTCCCTGCTTTCTGGGTTCCTCACTGGAAACTCAACTACGGCCACACCTCTTAGTTGTTATTTAACCTCTGCTCAGTTCATCGTCTCCCCTATTTGCTTCGCTGATTCCACACTGAGCTGCAATGAGAAACTCCCAGGAAGTCTCCTGAGAGTCACATCCTGAAACCACAGCAGGGGAGGGGAGAGTGAAACCTACCTTGTGAGGCTGCAAAGAGCAGAAGGAAATTCCCATTCCCAGGTTGGGCAGGCATGCCTGCATCTGGTCTCAGCAGCGATACATGCTTCTAAATGAGATTCTAACCTTGATTGCCTACCAACTTCTGGGCTCATGTATGATGATCCCTAGGTTACATTATGTGTATAGTGAGTCATCTAGTGACCGATGCTAAAAACAGGAGTTTTGGGGTGGGAGCACTCTTTTAGTCTGAGTTGAGCCAGGGAGGGTTTCTGTGATCAGGTGACTTGTTAGCAGAGACCTGAAGGGGATGAATGAAACAGAGATTCTGGGTAAGAACATTCTGGGGAGAAAGAAGAGCAGGCGCAGCATGTTGTGGCTTATGTGAGGAGCAGCAGGAAGGCCATTGTGGCCCAAGTGTGGTCAAGGTGTCACTGATAGTGGTGGCCAACCAGACACCACACCCCATGGTGCTCACAGACCCTGCCCTGTCCTCTGAGTAGCTGCTCCTTAACTGCAGGGCCCCAGGAGTATTCTGGATACCGGCCAAATTCATAGGTTGTTCCTATCACACCTCAGATGGACTTAGCCTTCATCAAACCACTGTGAATGACTGATAAGCAGAGATCTAGCTGCCACATTAAATTCAGCCCATGAGTACATGCAGAGCATTGACAAGACTTACAGGTGCCCCTTCTTGTTCTAAAAGCTCTGCCTGCCTCGATTCACTTCTTTCTGCACAATGATCCCATGAGCCGAGTACTGTTATCCTTTCTCAGGTAACTGACACACATTACCCAACAACAAATGTCCACAATCCCATCACCAGCACACGGAGGAGCCAGGACTTGGACCCACAACCACTGGACGCAAGAAGCTGTGCTCTGGCCCACACTTCCACATGGCCCCTGGCCTCAGCATCCTTCCTCAAGCCAGGTCACCTCCTATGGCTGTGCCCACCTCCCATGGTGTGTCCACTTCAGTATGACCCCAATAGGACAGGTCCAGTCCAACATCACAGAAAAAAGGCCTCTGAAGTTAAAGTGGATCTGGCTTGTCTCAGGTCTCCTACAGTTCTGACACTGCCATTGTGAGGACAGAGGCTTCCTGGTTTGCTCTTGGTCTTAAGGGCTGGAAAGAGAGATTCTGTTTTCTTCTCCAGCCCCAGCATCCTGCTGCCTCAAACAACATGTGCACAGACTCTGGGCCCAACCGGCAGGGCTATCTGCAAAGGGATCTGGGCAACTCAAAATATCTAGGATTTTAGACATCTGCCTAGGTAGAAATCATGTTCTACGTCTGAAAGTTATGATATAAAGTTACATTTCAATATAATTTGCAACAGCCCAACCCAGATCTGATCTTTGAAGGAGTCCATAGAAAAGGCACCAAGTTGAGGTTTGTGAACCTGGGCTGAAATATCACTTACCAGGAGGGAGCTCTTGGGCAAGTCACCTCACCTCTGTGACACTGTGATGATAATTTCTACTTCTTAGGATTGTTACACAGGTTAAATAAAATGCAAATGTGAAGGTAGTAAGTGTTCCATAAAGGATGGTTTATGTAAACATTAACTGAGGGCCTACTATGTGCCAGGCACGTGCTAGGTGCTAGAGACCATAGGTGGGCTCCCTATGGAGATATTCTCCTGGTCTCAGAGAGCACCATTCAGTGCAACTCTGGAGACAGCCCCTGAACACATGATTTCAGTGCAATGCAATGTGGGAAGCACTGTGTATTTCCATTTCTTATATGAATTGGTCTATTTGTGTGTGAATATGTGGCTATCTGTCCTTCTTCTTCCTTTTAATACAATGGGCTCTAAGAACAGGAGCCAGGTCTTCTATTTCCTTCAGATCTTCTTTAAAAACCCCAAGCAAAGTTTGTAGCCTGTTAAATTATGACAAATGCTGTGGCCTCTCTAATTTAAGAAGGAAAACTTCCAGGGAGGCCCTGGGGAAGTATTGTTCAGGCCACCAAGGCAAACAGGAAAGATGCTCCCCAAACCCACCATCCACTTTACACACAGGGAGCCCAAGTCCTCCTGACTAGAACCCAGCGGGGTGGGCAGAAGGATGCTCAGCCCGATGGAGACCTGCACCTCCAGAGGCCCCTGCTTTTATTTAATTGATGCAGGAGGCAAACAGCTGGTTCTTCAGTGAACAAGGGACATTGCATTTATCAGTGTCTCAATTCTGTTTATTCTGTAAACATAAGGAGGAGCTCCACATTCAACTATTCTTAGTTTTGCAATCCTCACAAAATAAATATTTGCCTTCAAAAGCAGCAACTGTGATAATCATCAGGGTAATATTCTCAAGCGCCGCTTCCCTCACACACGCCAGTTGCAGAAGTCAGAGAGCTGTGTGTGGTCTGTTTGGATAATGAATTTCATGTGGAAACCTCATGCTGGAAACCAACTGGCAGCGATGGTGGTGGAAGTTTGGTCTCTTGGTTCTCAGACTTGACTCAAAACCGAGTGTCCCGAGTCACTGGAATGTCCCTGCCTTGGTTTCTTCTGTCCATAAAATGAGGAGTAAAATTGTTTAAATGAGTGCTGTTGGGAGACCAAGACACTAGCTCACATCACAGTGGTTGCAGGAACAGGGCTGGTTCCTGCCAGAGGCCACCTGGATAGATCAAATGTCTGCTGCATGTTCACATATCTCAAGGATGGGTCTCTCTCTCCCCATCTCTGCAAGAATGAGCTAAACTCCAAAAGGGGTTCTGCTGAAATTCCCTTAAAATCTTCTAATTTAAATGATACTGAAGATTTTATTGCCCAGGAAGGAATCCATCAAGCAGAAAACCATCAAGCAGAAGTCTACCAATGCACAGTTGCCTTGTGCCATTTACAAATGCCACCCTGCCCAGCTGCCTGGCGCCTTCTTTGGCTTGCACTCTTCCCAGATGCTGGCTTTCTGCAGACTGTGGAGCATCTAAACAGCCACATCCCCAAAGTGTCCATTCTGATGGATTTTCTTCATTATGGACAGGAAGGTTTAGGAACAGCCATTTCTAGCCATTATTAAGGACTAAATCTTAAAGAAAATGAACCTTGAAAGCCCTCTGAGGTGCTTTTAAGAAAGTGCAGTGCATTTCAGTATATTTAAGGATTATGGTTTTTCTGGGCCAGAAGTAATGTTTGTTATGCAAGCGCACAAAGCCTCAATCAAAATATTAAACCATAAAACCATATTTGCCAGGTAAACAAAATCAGCCAAAGCAACAGATGTGTGCATCCCATCTGACCATCCTTTGTGGTCTCGGGCCTCTCTGTACAGTATCAGGAGCCTGGCCAGATGCCAAGCCCCTGAGTCCACCCCCACTTCCTCCCTCATGACCCATCCATTGCTCTCACTGCCCTGGGCTTCCCTGCGATAGGGTCTCTTCCTTTAGGCTGACCTTCCACCCTAATCCATCTTATTACTTGGAAAGAAATCAAACTTGCCAGGTGTTGGTGAGCCACCTGCTGCACAGGGCTGAGCATCCAGCTTTCTCCCCAGCTCCTAGGACCATGTGCAGTGGACAAGAATAGCTCTGGCATGCCAAACTGGGTATGAAATTGATCTCTCAATTAGTTCCCCAACAGCATGCCCAGAAGAGGCTTCCTAACTGAATGTCAGTGCGCTGGGCTGTGCTATCAGAGCTTCTTGGCCTGCATACCTCCAAGTGAGAAATGGGGTGAGTGGAGCTGGCTTGGGGCTCAGAGTTGGCTGTGGGAGGATCAGGTAGGGTGCAAAGAGGTAGGAAGCAATGTTGGACTCTATAAGAATGTTCAGTGTTTTCTTTCTAGTTTGAGACTTTAAAAAATGTAAGCATGCGGGCACCTGGGTGGCTCAGTTGGTTGAGCATCTGACTTCAGCTCAGGTCATGATCTCGTGGTTTGTGGGTTCGAGCCCCACATCGGGCTCTGTGCTGACAGCTCAGAGCCTGGAGCCTGCTTCAGATTCTGTGTCCCCCTCTCTCTCTGCCCCTTCCTTGCTCACACTCTGTCTCTCTCTCTCAAAAATAAATGAACATTAAAAAATTTAAAAAAAATGTAAGCATGCGTTTCAAGTTGGAATCTTCAAAAATTTTCTCAGGAGGGGCCTGTTGTTTGTTAATTGCAATGGGAACAGATGTTGGGTTGAAAGGGATCATCCTGGGGTGCCTGGGTAGCTCAGTCGGTTAGGTGTCCAACTTTGGCTCAGATCATGGTCTCATAGTCTGTGGGTTTGAACCTCTGTGCTGACAGCTCGGAGCCTGGAGCCTGCTTCAGATTCTATGTCTCCCTCTAACTCTGGCCCTCCCCTGCTTATGCCCTCTCTCTCTCAAAAATAAATAAACAAAAAAAAATTTAAGAAAGGGGTCATCCTACCACCCTGCCAAGTTTCTCCTGCCGACTGCCCCTTCTGCTTGCTCGTCAGCCAGACTGGCCCTCTCAGAAAGAGCACACCTGAAGACCTGACTCACGACAGGTGGAGGTGGGTTTCACAACATATCAACTGGCATGCTACGGGCACTGATGGTCCCAGAATGGCACAGGGCATGAATAATCATAGCTGAACCTCAGCACTGAGTTCATGTATGGTTTTCGTTGCCTTCCCATCTCCTGCCATGAAAACCCAGACTTCTTACCACAGTCTGTAGCCTGGCATGCTCTGATTCCTGGCTCTCTTCTCTCATCTCCTATTTTCCCACCTTTCCCTCTGCTGTAGCCACATTGCTTTCCTGCTGGTGATGGCATGTCTTGGGTTTGTCCCACCCCAGGGCCTCTGCTTGGTTTCCTCCCTCACTTCACTTAGGGTTTTACTCAGATAACATCTCAGGGGGCCCTTTCCCCCCAGTGCTTTCTCTCGGCTTGCCCTGATTATTTATTTCTTCATGGCATTGGATTTACCTGAAACTACATCCATGTTAATGTACTATAGCTTCCCTCTTTGCACTAGTATGTAAGCTCCATGAAACAGGGAATCTCCTGTCCTCACCCATGGTATTGTATTTAAAATCAACATGAAATCCTACCTTCATCTCTTTCTGTGCCTGACGTTTAAGAAATATGGAATTGGAAATATGGCAAAAAAGGAAATTTTAAGAGAAAAGATTTGGTACTCATCTGACAGTTGTCAAAAGTATGACACTGTCCCCCCCCCCCCCATTCTCATCTGTTGTCTAGACCTACATGTCTTTCTTCATCTCCTAAGAAAGCACCTTTTGTCAGGATTAGAGTGTTGTCGGCAGAATTATCTCCCTATTATTTTCAGGAGACTAATATCCTATTTCAGTATTTGGGTTCACCTCTTAGTAGCTTGTGTACAGCCACTTAGTGGTATCATTTAACAGTATCAATCTTAAGGAATCTAGAAATACCACAGCTAAGCTTGGCTTCCATGCACCCTGGGCCTCGTCACTACTAGTAATGACAACATGACTGTGGCTGTTACTCCTCTGCTTGCTGATTCCATTGGAACTCAGAAGCCAAGGCACCTTCCTGCCATGTGCAGAGTTTGATTTACTGGGTTGGGAAGTGACTGGGGATGATATAAGCTTGGTGGGTGGCACAGCTGTGGCTATCAACACACATGCATTTCCCTACACAAGGCTTATTACCACTCATCTGCTTTCCACAGTGATCTGACTTGTTAGAAGTGGAAAACAAAGGCCTCCTGGTTAGTTACATGGGTAACAGTGTGTACAGACCTCTGGGCATTTCTGGGGGTGGGAAGCTGGGTAGAGGAGGCAGGGTCTCCAGCTTTGCCAGCATGTGTCTGTTCCACCTTGTAGCCAAACTGTGTTTAACACTTGTGGGCACCTACCCTTTAAGAAATCACACATGTCTCTGCACCCAGAGGGTAGCTTTGTTAATTGGAATTTGTTTGCTTGTTGATTTAGGGTACTGTGATGTTGGGAAACCCCTTGCTCCCCACTGTGTGATTAGAACAACTAGTGGCCTTTCTTGGAAGGATCTCATTCATTCATTCATTCATTGGACATACAGCTAACCCTTGAACAATGTGGGGGTTGGTACACCAACCCCTGAGCAGTCAAAAATCCACATATAATTTTGACTCCCCCCAAATTTAACTACTAAAAGCCTACTGTTGACTGGAAGCTTTACTGATAAGAAACACAGTTGAATAACATATATTTTGTATGTTATATATATTATAGAGTGTATTCTTACAAAAAATAAGCTAGAGAAAATAAAATGTTATTAAGAAAATTCTGGGGCACCTGGGTGGCTCGGTCAGTTTAGCGTCCAACTTTGGCTTAGGTCATGATCTTACTGTTGGTGAGTTTGAGCCTCGCATTGGACTCTGTGCTGACAGTTCAGAGTCTGAAGCCTTCTTTAAATTCTGTGTCTCCCTATTCTCTGCCCTCCCCTGCTCATGCCTTCTCTCTCTCTCTCTCTCTCTCTCTCTCTCTCTCTCTCATAAATAAATAAATAAATAGATAAATAAATAAATAAATAAATAAATGAAAATCCTAAAGAAAACACATTTACAGTACTGTACTGTGTATATATATATATATATATATATATATATATATATAATCCACACGTAAGTGGACCCATGCAGTTCAAACCTGTACTGTTCAAGGGTCAACTGCACTTTCACTGAGTATCCACTATGCTGGAAGAATTGAAGTCACCTCAGATTGTAGGTTCCCTTATTTGCTAGCAAATGAATGGCCCACCCTAATGCTAAGTCCTTGGGCAAAGCTTTTTCCTTGGCTTTCATTGTTCAGGGTCACCACCTTGGGCACTGCTCTGTGATGACCTCAGGGCAATGGTGAAAAACTAGTCCAGTCTCATTTGTTTGTACTAACAGGCCCAAATTCACTGGGATGCCTGAACCCCAAAGCCATTTATTCCTGGATTGGAGTACCTGAGACCACTGATATTTGGCTACATTTGTACTATATACAAACAGCAGCTTTGTATTTCTTACACCAATATTTCCTCTATCTCCAAGCCTTCACAGAGATGGCTCACAGCAATGGAATGTAGATTGCTTTCTCCTTTGCCCTGTCTCTGATGATGACAGATGCCAGCAAACAGTGTGGTGTGAGGGCTGGGATCTACAAAGGGCAGAAGTTTGCTCCCGCTACCCTCAGGTTTACCAGGTGGTTGTCCCAGAACCTTCTCCACATGTCCTTACAGAGGCAAGCGTATCAGCCGCAGAGGCAGGGAACAGAGGTCTAGTCCCTGTCCTTCTAATTATAAGTTACACAGCATGATGCCCTGGGTTACTATTGGCATCACGATCATTAGAGGTTATATGGGGCTGAGCAAGTCACTTAACCTTTCTAAGGTTCCACCTCCTTATTCTGAAAATAGGGAAGACTTGTACGAAAAATGATTTGTAAAATGGTCTGGAAATGTAGGGCAGAAGTTAAACGATGGGACATCATTTTATTTTCCCTTCTTTATTCTTTCAGAAAATAATAATCAGAGATTGAATAAGAGTCCTGCCCCAGTACATGAATTCAAGGCAGACTGCATGATACACTGTGATAGGCTGTGATACGCAGCATTCTCTGAGGCAGGGTTGGGGCTTCTGTTTCCTAATTGACCTAATGTGCTAAGTGAGCTTAATGTAAGTTAATTAATGATACTATTGGAGGGTAGAATCACCTAGGCAGAGCCTCAAACAGCATCAAAGTGAAGAGCAGGCAGGTGTTCTCTGGGATAATTAAGAAAACAAGGGCCCAGAGGAAAGCTGCCTAGAGGCTTGCAGGCAAGACACTGAGGAGGCCGGGGGTTGTGAGATGGGTAGAGGGAGGGAAGGAAGGTGACGGGAGGGGCTGGCTTTTCAAATGCCATCCTGTTTACAGCTCCTGTGTTAGAATTTCAGATCTACCTGAGTCTTGGCAGCTGGGTTCCTGGGCATTTCCTTGAGAACAATTTCATTTTTTGGAAAACACAAAACTTACTCACCTGGACCTAGAAAGGAGACTCAGGTGATCTAGATTCTATCTTTGGTCTTTTGGGACCTAAGGAACTTTGATGAGAAGGTGCTTCATAGTTAAGAGTCAATTTGACTTGTACCATGTGAAATAGGGGGTAAGACCAGGGGGTAAGAGTCTTGCCTGTGGCAGGCACTGTGCTGGGTACGGGGACAGGCTGATGCTTAAGAAAGAAGGGTGAGCCCCTGACATTTCTGAGCTTTGCAAATATGTATCTTGAACAATATTAAAACCTTCTTTACTTTTAGAATCAGGTAATGCCAGAGAGTGAAAATCAAACTTTTCAGGGAAATTTTTTTTACTTTTCCTCCCAAAGACATGTGCTTCCAGGATTACCCTCCCACTGTGCTGTCACAAATTAATATTCCTACATACAGCCTGCCTCACTGAAGGATGGGGAGAAAGTGCCGTAGAAGCCCCAGCTGACCCAGCACGGAGCAGGCCCCCAGTTTTCTCCTTCAGTGGGGAAGGGTACACATGGACAAATGCTAGTCTCCCAACTTTGATGAGTAACTCTCTTTTTGGTGGACTTTGTCAAAAAGTAACTCTCACTGTTTTAAATGGCTACCCCTTTGAAATCTTACAGCATCAAGTCAGGCAAGAATATTCTCTATGTTAGCTATTTGAATTGATTCCTTTCTCCTTAGTCCATTATAACTTTTTACCTTAATACTTTGAATTAGCTGCTGTTTTGTTCTTAGAGAGTGTCTCAGACACGTAACCTCAGAGCTACAGAGCAGTGGTGAGCCCGACAGCAGAAAAGCGGGGCCAACCTCCCCTCTCTGTCCTTCACTCCAGCCATGTTGTATCCTGTGTCCCACCAACTCTCAAATGTCCCTACTGACGGGCTTCTGCTCTGTCACTCTGTCTCTACACTCTGGCACCTTACTGTTTTAACTGTCCCTCTTGGACCCCCAAATGCTGCCCTCCCAGTCAGCTGCCCCCTTTTGCTCTACCCTAACCTGTGAAGCCCCACCCCTCCCTCCCCCCCACCTCCCCAGGACAGGAGCAGTTGCTACAGGATGCTGGAGAATCACAGCTGGCTCTTGTGCAGGAACCCAAACTACTCTGATCTGTCAGAGCACTGAGAAGAGCCTCTTGGCAGGAAATGAATGCCTTAATCATCAGAAATATGTATTTTCCCCACTGCGCACCCGAAAACAGAGACATCTGAGACATCGGGTCTCATACTTGATTCAAAATCACACCTGGAAGGTCTCTTAGGGCACCGTAGGTAACTTGGAGCGGGGATGCAGGTACCGAGCCCAGCTAAATCCCAGCTGCTATGTGTTCCCCATGAGCCCGGCTCAAGGGCAAATCTCAGAAACAAACTTTTCATGCTCTCTGGAGACACCCGTGGTCTTAGCAGCCAAAATCTTAAAGCCAGCGAAACACACACAGAGTTTGGCTTACGAACCAAATGTGCAACCAAGAGCAAAATGGGGTTTCTAATGTTTTTCTGAAAACAAAGGAACAATCTCAGGTCTTAGATCTGGTAGTGCAGACGCACAGTAATTGGTAAAGCTTGTTCAAACGCAACCCAAAAATGACGTGCATTTCAAAAATGCACTCAGGCCGTTTCTCAGCCGATGACACCTCAGTCTCAAACAGCCGAAGAGTTTAGAAAACCCAGAGAGAAGAACCAAGGCTTACCTGGACCCTGCTGGCGGGTCAGTTTCTAATCCAAGCAGAAGATGGTCTGTGGAGAAAGGCAGGCACGGTCCCGCCTGAGGCCACCAGGTTTCACAGGTGGCCGTCTGGCAGTGTTCTGAGAGGCAGGTGGCCAGCGACGCTGGAGGCCGGCAGAGCTGCCTGGGGCAACACACCTCTGTGCTGCCAGCCCCACTTTCCTTCTATTGCAAAGGACTGCCCGGGAACTCCTTGACTGCTCGTCCTGTCTGCGAGTGTGGGAACTTAGTCCTTGTGGAGGGGCTTTCCCTCACTGCAGACTCACCTGCACCATCTAGAGGCCTCTCCCAGCACTGAGATGCTGGTGCCTCACTCTGCAGGTTAGCCCCCTCTGCAGCCTGACTGGACACACACACCTGGCTCTTGACTTCCTGTCCTGAAAGACAGAAGTTGGAATTTGTAAAATCATTGATTTCTTTTTTTTTTAGAGAGGGACCCTTGCTTCCTTCAGAACAACTAAAGCCTTTGGACACTGGAGTGCCAAAAAATTAAATTAGCATTAAAATTCCATTAATCAAGACATCTTCACTCAAGGACCCCCCCACTGAGATGGCCACAGGCATGGGTGCTACTGCATCCATTTGAGATATGTTCACATGTTTGTACACATTCCTGTCCTCCTCTCCCCTCCCCCCACACCTACAGCAGACTTTAAGTCCTCAGATCCATTCTTTCTCTCCTGTCCCTGGACACCCCACCACCATATTCCCCAAGTAACCCCAGGCAGCCATATATATCCCATTAAACCCCAGATAGCTATATATACCCCCCCTTAAACTCCAAAAAGCCACATCTTCCCCCTTAAACTCCAGATATATACATATACTCCATTAAATTCCAGACAGCCACATATACCCTATTAAACTCCAGATAGCCACATTTACTCCATTAAACTCCAAAGAGCCATATATACCCCATTATACTCCAAATGGCCACACATACCTCATTAAATTCTAGATAGGCATATATACTCCATAAGACTCCAAACTGCAGTATACACCCCATTAAATGGCAGGCAAAAATACTCCATTAAACTCCCCATAGCCATATATACCCCACTAAATGCCAGATAGCTATATATTCCCCATTGAACTCCAGACAGCCACATTTACCCCATTAAAATCCAGACAGCCACAGATACCCCATTAAACTCCAAATAGCTACATATTCCCAGTTAAACTCCAGATAGCCACATATACCCATTAAACTCTAGACATCCACATTTGCCCCATTAAACTCCAGAGCCGCATATATCCCCATTAAATTCCAGATAGCCATATATACTGCATTAAAGTTCAGATAGCCATATATATACTCCATTAAACCCTAGAGAGCCATATGTACCCATTAAACGCTAGATAGCCATGTATACCCCATGTAACTCCATATATCCTTCTTATATACAAGTATGAAAGACAACTTCAACTACCTCCATTTTGAAAGTACTGTCTGTACTTTCTAACTGATAAAATTCTTCTTTCCAGTGGATCTCTTAATTCAGGCAAAAGACCCTGTGGGCAAAGCACCCCCTGATGGGGACCAAAACTACTCCCTCAAGCTAGAAGGACTGTCCTAAGCCAGCAAGACCCCCCTGACTGACCCCAGGACAATGAAGGACCTGACCTTTACCGCCCACCTGCATGTACCCATCAACCCCTGTCCCACATTTTCCTTACATAAACCTGGATGTATTTTCAGCACTTTGGAGACAGTCTTGAGAAGTTAGCCTACTTCCCAGTGTTGGCCTCACTGAAATAAATTCATTTCTTGTGTCACTACCACTCCTGCCTCTGCCTTTGGATTTTGTCAGGAGTGAGTGGCAGAGCTTGGTCTGCTTAGGACCCCAAAGCCAGGTGCTTTTGTGCCCCTCCACCCCAGCTACAAGCAGATAATCAGGAAGACATTTGAAACACAAACATTTTGAAAGGACACCGCCTTTCAGTGTCTGTCCATTCTTTCTCACAAGTTAATTGATTTGGAAAATCCCCAACATTTAAGAATTTTTCCTGACCTTCTGTTCCCCCAAAGCCACTAACATACAGAAGAACAGAACAACTTCTCGAGGCTCGATTTCTATATTCTGCTTTTCCATCTTGTCTCCATTTCCATCTCTACCCTGGATACATGCAATTTAATTCACACATGAGAAAGTAAAGAACTTAAGAGAGACACAGAGACCAAAATGTTTGGGACTTGCAGCGGGGGCTGGAATCATGAATTAAGACTCATTCTGCCTTCAGGGAGGTTGTGTAGAACCATTACTTGACCAATGTCAATGGTTAATCCAGATTACATAGGTTCCCAAGTAAGAATTCCAACCTGAATGTTCAGGTTCAATCATTTATATATGCCCATGTTGAACTCAAAGTGAGGGTTTGTGATAAATTGAAATTACTAAAAATTATTAAGTAGGAACCAACAAAATGAAAAGGAAGTAAGTATTCTGGGCTGATATCTTCTATGGACTTTTTAGCATGTTCATTTTGATAAGTGTGTTTAAGGATGGAGATTATTTTAGGTGTAACCGTTTTCTATTGGAAATTAAATGGCAACTTTAAATTTATTAAAGAGAGAGGACACGGATATTGCCAGAAGACAGGAAAAAAGGAGAAAAAATCTGAACAGGCACTGAATATGGATGCTATAGCAGAAGTACAAAAAAGTTCTTTTTTCCTCTTCTGAAAAATCCAAAACATTATGCCATTAAGAAAGGTTGTAGATGGTTACACTTGAAATGCTCATAGTCATCATACCCAAATGAAAATAAGTATACAAATTAATTCAGCTGATTAAGAGAAAGAAGGAAACAAGAGAGATTATTGCTTATCTTCATCATGTGAGGTCCCAGAGCTTTGAAGGTATGTCTTTTCTGTTTTGCACTTTTCTAAAAGACTGAGGGAGAAATCGCAAAAGGTTATCAGTAGTATTTCTCTAAATAAGAACATGAATCAAGACTGCAGACCACAGCTGGGTAAATGGGATCTTTGGGGCTGTGGAGAGTGGACAGTAATTTAGAGCACATGCTTGATACACATAATGGAACCCTGACCTGCCTGCCCTCCCCTTTCACTGAGCCATCACCGATGCAGCCAGGAACCCAGTGGATGGCCACAGCTTGCTTCAGGGGGCAGGTGCCAGCTCTCAGCACCAGGGAGCTCTGGCTTTACAGATGATTGCAGAGATTCAGAAAACATGCATGGATTGGTGGGAATGATCTCACAGATCAGATAATTAACCTGTGAGCAAAACTGAGCCCTCTTCTGGTTGTCACTAGGTGATGATCATTGGGAGAGCTTCAAGAGGACTCTTGATACCCACTCATTCTGTCAAAATAGCATTCATCTACAGGTAGCATGTGTTCAGCTATCATTTATTCATTTGGCAAGTGCATATGGTACACCTCTAGGAGCCAGGCCCTAAATGAGTGCTGGGATACCACAATGAGAAAGACAGTCAAATTCTATGTCCTCAAGAAGATGCCACAGAGGCAGAGGATAACCCGGTTATGAAATAACCATAAAATATACTTTCTGGAGGTGACAAGCAGGCAAGGGGGTGCAGGATGCTTGGGCTGTGTGGGTAGGGGTTATTAATGTCTGCTAGTGACAGTTTCCTGCTATCTAATTACTGTCTGGAGAACTGTACTGCTTTCCGGCAGCTTACCTCTGACCCTGAACTGCCTTTACCTATAAAACTGGCCACAGAAAGTAAACTTCTGGTTACCTATGGAATTTACCTCTAAGTTCCTTCCAGGAAACTATTTTTCTCAAATCACAGCATGCTTATGAGTATTTCATGAAATTTTGTATGCCCATGGTGGGTGCTCAGTAACACAAAGTTTTTTAGAATCAACTGACCACAGTTCTGTCTCTGGCTTGGGATTTGCAGCTTTGGACCTGTCTTAGAACTGGAGCAGAATTGGAATTCTTTTCTTGGAGAAACCTGCACCTGCCCTTGTGATGATGAGGACAGCAGGGTCCTCAGGCCCCTCTTGGCCCAGTGCCTCCTCTTTCCTTAGAAAATGCACAACTCCAACTCTGCTAGGGTTCAATGCACCAGTCCTGCCCTCCTGAGAGCATGGGCTAGCTAGTTTTTAAGGCACTGTCTCAGGCTGCTTGCTGCCCATGCTTATTACAGCTCCACAGGCAGAAGAAACAAGAATATAAGTACTTGTGATTTAAACTCTTGTGATGTCTTCCTGAAAGTGCAAATCCTGTGGAGGGCCCTGGTTTGCAAACTGATGTTCAAAATATCAGAATGGAGTGAAGTGCTACAAAGGAGGCAAGCCAGCAGTCGAGGGGGGAGAGCAAGCATGTATGAGGGTAGTGCTTTGGCTGATACAGGAGTCAGGAGTGGTTGTTCTAAGAGGAAGGAGGAAGTCTTGCAGAGTAAGGGAAGGAAGGTATTTGGGTAGAAAGACGAGCTTGTGCAAAGGCCCTGACTGGAAAAGATCCAGGCATATTGAGGAAACTGAGAGAAGCCATGTGGCAAAGAGCAGGGAGCTGGTCTGAGTAGGCTAAGCTGGACTCAGGTAGGGCAGCAGAGACCACAGCCCAGTAAAAGGATTTGGATTTCATTCCAAGTATATCATGATTTAAAGATAATGCAATCTTAGTTTAGGAGAGAACAGGCCTCTATCCCTAGCATCAAAAAGAAATCCACATGCCCAAAATGGAGTCTCTTATGCTAGGCCTTGTCACCCAACAGAGGTGCAACACCTAACCTAATTGCTGTTTCAACCTCCCCCAAAGATATAGTCTTATCGGGTCAGTCAGGAATTTTCTGGTCAGCACCAGTGAGATAATCTGTCACAGGGGCCTTCTCCACCCCCTAAAGGAAGAGGAAGTCATTTTCATGATAAGACCCTGTGCTCTTCCCTGTCAGGGAAAGTGACCTTGCCCAGAACAGTCCTTTGTTTTCTTTTGTTGATACCACCTTGCCCCATCCTCCTTCCTATGAAAACCTGCCATTTTGTACAACATCCTCCTTCCTACACAGCCTGCCATTTTGTACAACTCCTGGGAGTATCTCTACTTGATAGATGATGGGATGCTGCCTTTCATGAATCACTTAAAGCCAGTTAGATCTTCAGATTTACTTGGCTGAATTTTGTCGTTGTTGTTTTGACACCAGTAAAGTGAGCAGGGAGAGAGACTGAGTCTGGGGAGGCAGGGCAAGTGCACATGTTGGGTTCTGGGTCTTCATCTGGGGATGAAGGGATAAGTGAGCCGATAGCAAGCCTGTGTGATCTGTCCTCTCATGGCACAAAATAAGAAGGGAAGACTCCAGGTCAGAGGCAGAGTAAACAGGCCAGGCTTCCCACTGATTTTATCTCTTTAGAAAATGAGATTCTGCTTTTAGTTATTTAGCTAACTTTGCCATACTCAACACCGTGCTACTAATTAAAGAAAGAAGAGTCTAGGGGAGCCTGGGTGTCTCTGTTGGTTAAGCGTCTGGACCCTTGATCTCAGCTCAGGTCTTGATATCCAGGTTGTAAGTTCAAGCCCTGCATTGGGCTCTGTGCTGGGCAAGGGTCTTAAAAAAATTATAAAGAAATAAGAGCTTTCTTTTACTACTTATTTGCCTACTTAAAAAAAATTATAAAGAAATAAGAGCTTTCTTTTACTACTTATTTGCCCAAGATTCCTACCCTGGACACTGTTTATGAAAAAGGTCACCTGGATTTGGAACACTCAGCTGTCAGGAATGACTCTGGTCACATAGAGCAAGTATCATCATAAACCCTCTGCCGTGGATGTAGGGCACACCTGGGTGGAGGGGAAAGCTCCGTGTCAGGGGTTGGGTGGAGGGCAAAGGCAAGAACTCCCAGGGCCCCCAGGGTTCCCTGTTCCTGCTCCTGGGAAGGACCCCACCTGCCTCTATTACATAAGCAATAAAAGTATAATTGAAATTGATCTTCACCAAGAATCACTTTGGAAGCTTGAATAGTGCAAAGGTTCAAAATACTAAGTCTTTTTTATGACCTATAATATTGTCATTTAGCTCAACAGTACAGATCAGTACATTTTTCTAATAAAGGAAACCACAAGAGTATTATAAAACCTATTTGCATTGTATCAGAAAAATTAAAGGGGGTTGGAACTGAGTTTGGAAATATGGAATATTGATGTCTTCATTGAAAAATCAACACATTCATTCTTCCAATAGACAAGTTCATATTTCTACCATAATTCATGGATTTGGGGTTAGTGGCTTATGAGACTATCATTCTATTATCAGTGGATACTCACAGCAGGGGAATATGAGTCCATATATAAACATGTAAAATTATCTGTTCTGTTCATTGGGTTATACTTAATAAAATTTATTAATAGAACTTTATTATATTTATGAGAACATTTTGCAGGTTATCTGTAAGGTAGAAGAATATAATCAGTTTATGAGGGCTAATGTGTTCCTGGGGGACATTTGATTCTATAGAGTAGTTAGTATGTCTGTGCTTATCACCTACCATAGATATGAGCTCACTGTCCTCAAAAGCTGTGGTTGGCAAAAGAAAATCAGAATGGGGAAAAATGTGTTTTAATGGGAATTCAACCCGGCTGGCAGATCTGCTCCCTGCCCCCTGCTGCCTCCTTCCATCTCACTAATAAGTTGCTGGTTCTGCTCAGGGCAACATGCCTGGCTAAGTGGCTGTAGTCCCCAGCTTCCCTTGCAGCTAGATGTAGCCCCAAGCTTCAAGACCAGCCACAGAGCCATTGCAGAGGTGCATGACTTCCAAAAAGGCTGCTTAAGGGGCTGGCCCTCTGGGAGGAGAGCTGTTCTGCCCGCTTCAGCTGACTCCTCACTGCCACCCAGTGTGATGTGCCAACTGGCATAACAGTGGCAGAGCAAGAGGATAGAAGGAGCTATGGCCCTCTGTAGAGCTAGCTGTCAGGTCAGTCTTGAATTACCTACCTCATTGATGGGAGGGAGTAACCCTTGTGTCTTTTAGCCACTGTGCTCAGGCCTTTCTTACTAGAAGCCTAAATAATTTGGATGGTTTCTCTCTCTCATTATGAGAAATCAGGACATGTAACTCCTTTTTTTCTAGATAACCTAGGTCTAAGAAAGTATTTTTTTAAATGTTTGTTTGTTTGTTTGTTTGTTTATTCTTTTGCCAACCACAGCTTTTGAGGACAGTGAGCTCATATCTATGGTAGGTGATGAGCACAGTGTACTAACTCCTCTGTAGAATCAAATGTCCCTCCAGGAACACATTAGCTCTCATAAACTGAGAGAGAACATGTGAGTGCACTGGGGGAGGAGCAGAGAGAGAGGGACAGAGAGAATCCCAAGCAGGCTCCTGGTTGTCAGTGCAAGTCCAACATGAAGCTTGATCCCATGAACCATGAGATCATGACCTGAACAGAAACCAAGAGTCAGAAGCTTAACCAACTGAGCCACCCAGGTGCCCCTAAGAAAGTCTGTTTTATGATAATTACAGCTTTCATATGCGTTGTACTAAGGTCTCACTCAGGGTACAAAATGACTCTCCAAGGAACTGAATGTTGGTTAACTGAAAAGATTCTGTTTGCGAGCAGGCAGTGCAGAGTGAGCACCCCCAGCCACTTAACTGTCCTCAGTGGTCCTCAGTAGGCCAGAGACTACAGCCCAGGGAGACACCAGAGGTGCCCAGCTGCAGCTTCTGACTGAGTCTGTCCATGCTCCTTGGGACAGCTCAAAGTATAAGAAAGATTCCAGATGGGTGAGCAGACTTTAAGACACTGGCCTCATTAAGAGGTCCATTAACTTTATGTGCCCAGGGTCTCTGAAGTGGGGATACACACTCCAGAGGTGATCAAGGCAATTCACTGGGTGGGAACAGATGATGAAAACTTCCACTTACATTGAGATCTACTGTCTAAAATACAAGAAACAAACAGTATGTTATTCAGATTGACTCTAGGGATGTGCTTCTCCTGCTCAGAGTTCCTTCACACAGGCTAATCAGACCATACCAGAAGGCTGCCAAAATATTTTTATATTTTCAGGAAGAGTTTTTGGAGCATGCATTAACTTTCATTACTGTTAACCATCTTCATTTGCTTTCGTCCCCTCCTGCCTACAAGCATGGTCCTCCATTAGTCATCCTCCCTGCCAGGAACAGCCTGGAGGCCCAGCAATGCTGATTGGAAATCTTGGTGGCATACTGCAATGATAGCTTATTTCTTGCTCATGTCACATTCTGATGTGGGTCACGTGGTTTTCCTGTAGGAAGTGACTCAGAAATCCAAGCTCCTTCTATCCTGTGGCCCCACCAGGACAGACAGGGAGGGAAACTGTGGACGAGAATGTTAGTATGTTTCCAGAGTGAGGCCTGGCTGTGGAGAATATCACTTCTACAGACTAAAACCCCATCACATGTGCACAAACTGCCTGTAACTGAGGCTGGGAAATGTAGTGTTCTTGTGTTTCCAGGGACAGAAAATGGGACCTGTGGGTGTATAACCAGTCTCTGTTGCAAGACACCTTCTTACACTATTCTGTTTCATCAAAACGAATCCAACTTCTGTCTCTTCCTCCAGATCTGCTTCCAAGCAGCTGGTCTGAAACATAAGGTAGCCTCATATGAATATAAAAGATTATGGTTGCCAATGGTTTAGAAACACCCAGAGAACATACTGAATGTTCAACAAGGCTGTTTGTCTAACACTCATGCCAAGAGGCAGGGTGGCTGGCTGGAGTCTCTGGCCCTGGAGTCTGAAGATCCTGTTTTGAGAGGCTGCTCTTTGCTGTATGTTCATGTGACCTGAGCCACTCACCCTCAGCAGGTCTTAGTGTGCACACCTGAGGAATGACTGTTGCCTTTCACAGGGTTGAACGAAATTTCACAATGAAGGGGTTGTACATATTCTTAGCCAGAACTTGGTGCTCTCCGTACATTCTGAAATTGCTCTTGCCTAGGTCACCAGGGACCTCCTAATTGCCAAAGCCAACAGATGCCTTTTAGTCTTTATTCTCCTGGAGCTTTTTACTGCATTGCAACTGAGAGCATCAATTGCTTCTTTCCATGTGAAACCCAACTCCTTTGCATTCTGTAACCCTTTGGGTTGTCTATGTCTGTCTCTAATGGGTGATTCTTGGTCTTTTGTGGGCAATTCATCCTCCCTTGCCCCTCAGATGGCTGTGTCTCAAAGCCCCAGTCCCTGTCTGGGCCTTTCCAGTGTCCTTGTTTCAACAGCTTCGTACAGGCTGATGACTCCTCCATTTATAGTTTTAGTCCAGATCTCAACCTTTGAGCTTCAATTCTTGTAGCCAATTGAGTGTAAAATATCTCACCAGGAAGTCTCACAAACACTGGGAACCACATATATCCAACACAAACTCCTCATCCTTCCCAAAACCTGCTCCTCCACCTTATTCCCTAGCTCAGCCGGGGACCACTCCTAACCCTCCTAAGGAGAGCTCATGGGATCATTCTTAAGCGTTTTCCTTTCTTAGCCGCCAAACCTTGCCAGTTTCACCTCCTAGATATTTTTTAAATCTACCCCTCCATTCCAACACAAGTGCTTTTGCCCTAGTTCAGGTTCTCAATATGTCCCATCAGGATTATAACATCCTTCTGTTTTTCCTGCTGCTGACTTTGTCTCCTCAATCCAGCCTCCACACAATTTATCTAAAACTCAAATCCTGAGCCTCAGGCTACTGTCCTTAGTAAACGAATGGGGAGAATACCTGCTCATGAACCTCTGCCAACTGTTGTCAAAATGCAGGTCCACACAGTTCCAAGAGAAGCTCAAAAAACCGAACACAACAGAAAGAGACAAGGGAGGGGTTGGGAGGTTGGGTAAAGTAGGTGAATGGAATTAAGACGTCCAAATTTCAGTTATAACATAAGTAAGTCACAGGGATGAAATGTACAACACAGTCAATAATATTATAATAACTTTGTACAATGGCAAATGGTACTAGACTTATCATGGGGATCATTCTGTAATGTATAAAAATATCAAATTGCTATAATGTATACCTGAAAGAATAGGATTCTAAATATTTCGATTAAAAAAAAGAAATTAAAAAATCTGGACTTTATTTTTTTTTAGAGAGAGAGAGCAAGAGTGAATACATGTGTGCATGAGCTGGGGAGGAGCAGTGGAAGGGAGAGAAAGAATCTTTTTTTTTTTTTAGAGAGAGAGAGAACACACACATGAGTGGGGGAGAGGGGCAGAGGGGGAGGAAGAGAGAGAGAGAGAGAGAGAGAGAATCTTAAGCAGGCTCCATGCCCAACACAGACCCCAACACAGGGCTTGAACTCACGACCATGATATTATGACCTGAGCAGAAATAAAGAGTTGGATGCTCAACCAACTGAGCCATCCAGGCACCTCTGGACTTTAAAAAAAAAAAAAGTGAAATCTTCTCATTTTTAAATACTGGCTACTAATCTGTGTGGTTCAAACAAACACACACACACAATCTCTGGACTGGATTAGGCCCCCAGGCACCCAGGTGGTGCCCTCCATACTGAAGCCTGAGAGCCAAGCCTGTGCCCTCCACAACCAGACCCTGGTTCTGCCCCAGCTTCATGGTTCCCTAGGCCTGCTTTGAACCTCAGACTCTACTAGCAACCAAAGGTTTAAGGTCTCAAGCCATTCTGTTTTTCCAAGATGACTTTTGCAAATAAGCTCACCCATTTTATGTTCGTACTGCCCAAATGACTAAAGAATTTAAGGTTTTTATTAGCATAAAAATGTAGTGTTTGGAGAGGCCTTGGTGCTAGACAGAGCTGCCCTTCTCCAAGCACAGCTTCTAAGTTGATTAGCCTCCCTAAACCTTGGTTTCCTCATCTGTGGAATGGGGATAAATAATAGTGTCTACTTCATAAGGTTTTAATGGGTGTTAAATGAGATAATGTATGCATGGGCTTAGCCTGGAACTTGGTATAAGTGTCAAGTGACATTAGCTACTATTCCTAATAATTAGAAATCTAACATATTTTCAAACCACCCAATTTATTCTATAAAATTACCTTTGGCTATAACTAAGATAACTTATAGATTCAGCAGCCACCTGCAGCTCAGAACTAGAGAAACCACTCTATTTTAGGTGGATTATCCAAGACAACTTTCCACACAGGTAACTGAGCAGGGAGACGCTGCTCTTGATCAGATAACAAGCACTTGCTTTATTTTGACATTAGGCCACTAAATGTGACTTTTTAATCTTTTAGTACAGAAAGCTTGCTAGTCTTTGATATGGTGGTGGCACATGGAGATTCCTGGTCAGTCTGGTGGTGAAAAGCAATAAAATGTGTAATGTGCACTTTTCAGTTCTTAGGTTTTGTAAAAACTTGTGAAATCTCTGTGATTAAAGGTTTTAGGCCTTCTAGAAGGTAAAGATTGAATACTTTTTTTAAATCACAAAATTTCCCATTTTACTTTCACAAAAATGTGGTGGGGGCGTCAGGGAGAGAAATGAAGACACTTCGGATCTGGGACCTTCCATCAATGGAAGAGGTCAAGAGCTTGAGTTTAGGGCTGTAAGAGGTGTATGTTCCCTCAGAGCAATGTTTCTAACCTGCCCCTGTGGATTTCTGTCCCATCCTATGCTCTTTTGTCTGGGCTGCTGCCTTACACGTGTCCTAGTAAGTAACCATCTGCACCCAATGGCAACCTGTAGGTTTTAGACAAACCTCTGTGCTTCCTTTGCCAAAACTGGGAACAGGAACAAGTTCTGGAAGCAGGAAGCAATCATGCAGAAGTTTAGCAAGGTGTCAGCAGGGCAATAAACTGAATCCAGAATGTCTGTCCTGTGCCTGTTAGGGGTTGTCAGGGTCAGGGCAGCAAATAGTGTGTGAAATAGGGAGGCAAGCAAGCAAATCATACATTTGATGTAAAAAGCTCAAGAACCAAAGGAGAGATACAAATCAAGTCCTATGAAAGCACAAGGAAGGACAGGTTTCTCCCATTTGGAAACTGGGGATGGTTTCAGGGAGAAGGGGCATAGGAGTTAGCCTTAAAGGAGAGGTGGGATGATGATGATGATGATGGTGGTGGTGGTAGTAACAATACTGTGTCCAGTATTACTGAGTGTTTCTCATATGCCAGGCACTAAATGCTTTGCATGACTGAATAATCCTCATAATAGCCTTGAGAAAGTCATGCCTATCACCCCATTTCACAGGTGAGAAAACTGAGGCCCAGGGACAGGGAATAACCTGCCCCAAGTCACTCAGCTAGTAAAGGAGCAGAATCAGTACTTGACCCCAGACAAGCAGACCTGGGAATCAGAGCTCTGAATGCCTTCAGCAGAAGGGGCTGTGCTCTATCCGCTGTGGGTCTCTGAGGACAACCACCTTTGCCAATGGAGGAAGAACGTGTGCGTCAGGAGAACGTTCAGTGTTTTTGGTTTTCTGTCTAGTTCTGATGAATTTCTCCCTACCAGCAAAGGTGTTGAGCAGTCTCGCTGCTACATGAGTGGTCTGCATGGGAAACCCACAGAAGAGCTGGCCGTTCCCTGAGCATCTAAGTGATAACAGCCAGCCCAGGAACACCAGTCTCACCAACACTGACTTCTTTGGCACCCGAGGACAATCCCAGAAAGAACCAGTCCTTGGGCTGAAAATGCTCTTTCTAGCCCACTGTATGCTCAGTACTAAGGCTGAGAAGAGGGCTTGTCTGAGACTGAGCTGGGGGTCACAGGAGGGGCAGGAAAGCTTGACACAGAAGAGGCAAGCCCAGGCCTGCCTCTCAGGAGGCTGGAAGCAGGATGCTTGGGGGTGGAGTTGGGGTGGGGGCGGTGCTGGTCTAGCCTCTTGCCTGTCCCATAAAGGCCTCGCTTCCACCAGGCTGATGGTGAAGGGATGTGCAGGAGGGACAGGCCAGAAAAGGAGGGACAGGGGACCCTCCCACAGAACCTGTGAAGGTGGGTGCACCAGGCCCTGCAGCAGCTGTGGACATGCCACCTGTGGCCCCAGCCTCAAGGAGCCCTCATGTCCCCTGGGCTCCCTTTTGGAAAGGATACCCACCGAACCAGCCCTAAATTCTTCACCCTATCATTTCCAGGGGATTGTCTTTCTATGATTTTCTGAAGAAGGTTTTAACACAACCAGAACAGTAGTGCTCCCTCCAAGAGCAGGGAGTTAACTGCTGTCACTTCCTGTTACTTGTGTCTGAAGACTGCATCACACGTCTCCATGGCCCTCAACTTCTTCTGTTCCTGTCTCCAGGGGATGCTCCCAAGATGTAAACTCACCTAGGAGGCTGCTAGATGAGAACCTGGGCCTCCTAGCCCATAACTGCTTTCTTCCGGAATGGTGCCTTCAGTCAGCTGCTCACTGCTGGGCTCTTGGGGGTTAAAGCAAAGGGCCCCACGTTGTCTCCCTCTCTCTCTGACTCATGTCCCCTGTCCCTTGGACCTCCACATTGAAGACTTTCAGGGGCTCCTGCCTGCCCTTGGCCTCACATTCCAAGCCACTGCTTTAGTTATGAAGCCTTCATGCACAAAGTCCTTCACAACCTGGCCCAGCCATCCCTCTAACCTCCCACGGGGCCTTGCTCCTCCTTGTCACCCTCCAGTGGGCAGGGACCCCCAAAGCTCAAGGACTGGCACTGATCATGTTATAAATACAGGGCCCAACGCTTGGACTTGGAGTTTTTGGTGGGATAAATAAAAATCCTTCATTCCAGTCATACCAACATACAGTTTGCAGAAATCGGTGTCATGCTGTGCCCCGACACTGGCTCCTCTTCTTTGAATGCCCTCGCCCATTTTCACTCATGAAGCTCATACTCCATGATGCCAGGAAGTGTGTTCACTTGCCTGTCTTCATCACCAGCTGTCAGCTCTATAAGGGCAAAGAACAAGTCCTCTTGAGCTTAGCATAGCACCTGGCACATGGTAGCAATTTACCAATAAATTGCCAAAAATATTAATGAGTAAATGACAGATGGTGTGGTCACCTCCTTTAGTGCTCTCATTTTTAGCAACAGTAGACTCACATAGCTCTATTCCATATGTAGGAATAAAAATATGCTTGCAAGGGATACTGGAAGATAGTTTTCAGGGCATGGTCACAACAACATAAAAGGAAACAGCAGTGGGGCTGTTTGGCTGGCTCTTGCTTTGTCAGAGCCGGAATGGTCATCTCTTATTGCCCTCGAGAGCTGCAAGGTCTCCTAGGTTCTGTGAGCAGCAACATTCTAGTTTCAGCTAGTTGACACAAAGTCATGAAGCAAGTGGAGCAGATGAGGACAAAAAGCAAATAGGAGATAAGCTTTCCATATCTTGCTTATTCTGAGGAATGTTGATGTCTGCATATTTTTGTAAAAGAACATAAAATCACTTTCGCAATAAGGCTGCAAGCCCAGTTTACAAACATCACAGATTCTCACTGACACATTTTTGGAGACTGGTGGTTATTTTCTCCTTTCTCTCTTCCACAGGCTCCCACGTGATAGGTTTAATATAATTTTTTGCCCCTTGTTTTCCAGGTCCCCAGCTTCAGCTCCATTCAAGACCCTCTATTCCCAACCCACTCAGGAAATATTTATCAGGTACCTAGAGCCTGAATGAAATGCACTGTGCCAGGCTCCATTGGGACAAAAAGCAGAATTAACACAGGCCTTGCCCTTGAATAATGTGGTTCCTGAATCACTGTAGGATTAATAATCCATGAATCAATCTTCTTCCTCCAGGCTTCCTCAGTAACCCCGTTTATATACTAGCACTGGACTAACCTCCCTAAACTGAGAATTTCAAACCCCAAGTCATAAGTTTTCTATGATGTGTTTCTGTGTGCAGAGGGTCAAGTCCAAATTCCTTAGCTTTACATGTAGACCTTCCACAGCCTAGACCTCTAGAAATCAGTTTTTCAGTTCTCCCCAAACTGCCCTCCAAACTCTCAGGGACACTGCCACCTACTGTCCTTTGATTTCCCCATGCTCCTGCCTGGTATGCCATCTTTCCCTACCCAGCCTGCAGAAAGCACTTTGTATTTTGCCACCTCTCTGGAACTATCTTGGACAGTCACAGCCTGGAATGCTTTCTTTCCCCCTTTTTAGCCCTGAACACATACTGACTTATGGCATAAAAGATCATTTTGTAGGTACTCATGTCCTCAAAATTAAACCACAGGGTTCACAAGCACCTCTTACACCAGTGTTCATTGCACCTCCCAGAAATCAGGTTCCATATGGCAACGGCCAGCCCGAGCACCACATCTCCTGCCCCATGCCTTTGCTGACTCCTCCATGCTCTTCCCGCCATTATTACTGTATTTTACATCCAACACAGCTGTAACGACCCCAAGCTTCACCAAGTGACTCTGGTCACCGTCCAACAGACTGAGGACTCTAGGACGACACACTCTTGGACGCAGGCTCATTCTAACAACCGGTCACACTCCCAGGAGTTACGGCACGGTCAACCGCCCATGCATCTGGCAGAGCTGAGAAGGGGGCGGGGGGCATACAGAAGTCACGTGAGCAGGTCCTGGGAGGTTCCCACAGCAGGCCGGAAGTGTCTAGAGTTGCTTTCACTGCCAATGGCCAGCAGTCTGTCACGTGGGCCCACTGAGGGCACTTGTGCAGAATGCTCACCTATGCAGAAGCGGGCACGCTTGGAGTATGGCAGGCGATGATGTACTCAGAAGTTGTTTTTTTTTTTCTTTTTTTCTCTTTTTGTTAATTAAAAGTCCAAACACAGTGTAAGTTGGTTGGTTAAAATGCATGCATGGGTGTCTTGGCCGCCTGAAGGATGACCTCATTTGGATGCGGGGTCGCAAGTCCTGTCTACATTTAGAACAAAGTCCAGAAGACAAAGCTTGGTGGCTATCCGCAATAAGTGAAAACAGAAGCTCCTTAGCCGACCTCCACTCCACTGGCTGGAACAGTGTGTCCCACTTTTCTACAAAACTAACTGAAGGGGGTGCAGGAGACTGACCACCCGTGCTGCAGCTGCTGTCTAGGATGCCCCAGGCACTTGCGCTCCTCTCAGGAGTTTGTGTGCTTATCAAGTGTTAGTTGGATTTGTTCCTAAACCTTTTTAGGGCAGTTATGCATACTACATGAATTCTTCAAACCTTTCAATTTAATTGATGTCACATAAACTGTTGAGTAAAATGGAAATATGAGTGAATTTTTTAAATTATTTTTAAAATTCTGGTATAATTAACAGACAGTGGTATGTTAGCTTCAGGTGTACAATACACAATATAGTGATTTAACAGTTATATATATTACTCAGTGCTCATCATGATAAGTATACTCTTAATCCTCAAAAAAAAATTTAAATAAAAAATTTTTAATTTAAAAATTTAAATTTTTAAAAAAAGGTTTATTTATATTGAGAGAAAGGGTGAGAGACAGAGGCAGAGAGAGGGAGAGAGAGAATCCCAAGCAGGCTCTGCAGTGTTTGGGCAGAGCTGGACATGGGGCTCCAGCCAAGAACCATGAGATCATGACCTGAGCCAAAAACAAAGGTGGGATGTTTAACCAACTGAGCCTCCAGACACTCTGAAAAAAATATATTTTTTTAAAATAAAAATTAATTTAACTACTTTGGATAACTTGAAGTTGAATTGATTCAAAAATGATTGTCAAATATGGTGTTTGTGAGATGACTTTGGGGAAAAGAGGTCAGGGGGGGATTATAAAAATATAGAGGACTCTGCACTCTGATTGCTTCAGGGTGTCTTTCAGCTCTAACTGCTTTGAAGAAACCCAAACTGGAAATCAAATTTGATGCATTACATATGTGGCTTTTGTAGAAAGGACCACCGAGACTCAGGAAAAGGCCTTGGCCTGAATTCAAAAGATTGGCAAATAAATCTCCTCTTTTTGTAGTGTAAGTTAAAATGGTTATGTTTATATATTTTTTAAAATGGATTCCCCACTTTAACTGGCTTTTTTGATCAACCATCCCCTGAGTCTGTAAGCACAAGGTAGATGCACAATTCATGTTTGTGGACTGAATGAATGAAGTGCAGGTAGAGAGTAACATAGATGGAGACTGGACTATAATTAGCTTCCAAATTGTACCCACCAAACACTGAACTGCTTTTGTTTTAAATTTGTTTTGTTTTGAATTTGTTTTAAATTCAGTATTTTAACAAAACATGTTTTAACAGAAGCAGTACTTTGGCTCCTTCCAGTAACCCGTGCCAGTCACTAGAAGCTGGGACAGCACCCTGGGGACCTCATCCACATCCCTGTCAGAATGTGGTGCCATAAAGAGGTTGGCAACTGCTAAGAAGTGAATAAGAGAAAAATTCCATGTACAATGCCTCTCTTTTATATCTAATACTTTATAATTTCCACAGGGAGGTAAAAAGACAGTCTAATTAATTTCTGTGTGGAATTTCTGTTATATGAGAACTTAAAAATAATTTAACTTATTTTTTCCTTTCACTTATAAGAGCAGTCTGGGCTTGTTAAAGATAATTTGGACGATATGGAATAACCTAAAAAGTTTATAAGCTAACCACCCAGGATTGCTGTAGTTAACATTTTCATATTAATTATTTAAACTTTTTCAGTCTACATCATTTGATTTCATAAGTGGGATCACATGGTACATGTAACTTTATACTATTGCCCTCTTTAAACTAAATTTGAGCATTTCCATTGCCATTATATATATTTCTTGAAAACATAGTTTCAATGACTACTGAATGTTCTGTCACCTGGATATACCATAATGTATTTAACAATTCTTGTAAGCCTGGACATTGCGAATGGATACTCCCATTTGAAACATTTTTTTAATGTGTGCATTTACATAGTTTACAGAGCAAACTGGTTCTTTAAGTCTTCTTATGAAGGCAGCAATTCCTTGTGCTCTGTCTTTTGATCCTTTGAGGTGATCACTTTCTTCTGGCTGATTTTTTTTTTTTTTTTTACAGTTTACTACCATATTTTCCAATAAGGTGCTTATATGAATACACCTTGTGTCTTCAGTTTTAGGTACTAATAGCTTTCTCTGCACCTGAACATTTAGCTGTCTTCCACCACCATACCCCCCAGCTCAGCCCTACCACACACATACATACTGCCCATCCCTGCAGTATCCCTCAATTCTTCTTTCTTATAACTCTGGTGAGGTTAGCATTCAGCATTTATATTACATTATTATGTGCATGTAAATGCTGTTTACCACTAAGCCACAAAGAATACTATGGTTACTTTTCCCTTCTGGCACATCTTTTTCTTTCCCTGGAGCTAAAATTTGTTTAGGATTCAGAGAAGCCAAAAGAGGAGACCCAGCAGCAGGTGGGGTTGCATGGGCCTGGTTGCCACATGTGAGCCGCATCTAGGTGATTCTAGATTAGCTATGGCTAAAGTGACATTTTGCATGAGATTTGGAGGATAAAAAAGTGGGCAGAGGCCCTAACTTGAATGTTAGGAAGGTGGGCAGGCCACCAATTGCCACTGCTCACACACACACTGTCACTCATCTGCTGGCTCACGGCAGAGTTCCAACTCGGTGAAGTTGACCCAGTTCAAATGCAGGGCAGATTTCTTTCATTCAATCATTCATTCATTCATTTATATAATTTATTGTCAAGTTGGTTTCCATACAACACTCAGTGCTCATCCCAACAGGTGCCCTCCTCAATGCCCATCACCCACTTTCCCCTACCTCCCAACCCTCATCAACCCTCAGTTTGTTCTCAGTATTTAAGCGTCTCTTATAGTTTGTCTCCCTCCCTCTCTGTAACTTTCCTCCCCCATCCCTTCCCCCATGGTCTTCTGTTAAGTTTCTCAGGATCCACATAAGAGTGAAAACATATGGTATCTGTCTTTCTCTGCCTGACTTATTTCACTTAGCATAATACCTTCCAGTTCCATCCACGTTGCTACAAATGGCCAGATTTCATTCTTTCTCATTGCCAAGTAGAATACTACACTATATATATATATATATATATATATATATATATATATACCACATCTTATTTATCCATTCATCAGTTGATGGACATTTAGGCTCTTTCCATAATTTGGCAATTGTTGAAAGTGCTGCTATAAACATTGGGGTACAAGTGCCCCTCTGCGTCAGCACTCCTGTATCCCTGGGGTAAATTCCTAGCAGTGCTATTGCTAGGTCACAAGTAGATCTATTTTTAATTTTTTGGGAACCTCCACACTGTTTTCCAGAGTGGCTGCACCAGTTTGCATTCCCACCAACAGTGCAAGAGGGTGCCCGTCTCTCCACATCTTCTCCAGCATCTATAGTCTCCTGATTTGTTCATTTTAGCCACTCTGACCGGCGTGAGGTGGTATCTCAGTGTGGTTTTGATTTGTATTTCCCTGATGAGGAATGATGTTGAGCATTTTTACATCCAAATTAGTTAGAATATAGTGCAACAATGATTTCAGGAGTAGATTCCTTAATGCCCATTACCCATTTAATCCATCCCCACTCCCACAACCCCTCCAATAACCCTCTGTTTGTTCTCCACATTTAAGGGTCTCATGTTTTGTCCCCTTCCCTGTTTTTATATTATTTTTGCTTCCCTTCCCTTATCTTCATCTGTTCTGTGTCTTAAAATCCTCATATGAGGGGCGCTGGATGGCTCAGTCAGTTGAGTGACTGACTTCAGCTCAGGTCATGATCTCATGGTTTGTGAGTTCCAGCCCCGCATCGGGCTCTGTGCTGACAGCTCAAAGCCTGGAGTCTGCTTCAGATTCTGTGTTTCCTTCTGTCTCTCCCCCCCCCCCACTCATGCTCTGCCTCTCTCTGTCTCAGAAATAAAATTTTAAAAAATGTTAAAAAATCCTCATATGAATGTAGTCATATGAGATTTGTCTTTCTCTGACTAATTTCGCTTAGCATAATACCCTCTAGTTCCATCCATGTAGTTGCAAGCGGCAAGATTTCATTCTTTTTGATTGCCGAGTAATACTCCATTGTATATATATACACCACATCTTCTTTATCCATTCATCCATCGATGGACATTTGGGCTCTTTCCATACTTTGGCTATGGTTGATAGTGCTGCTATAAACATCGGGGTGCATGTGCCTCTTCAAAACAGCATACCTGTATCCCTTTGATAAATATCTAGTAGTGTAATTGCTGGGTCGTAGGGTAGGTCTATTTTTAATTTTTTGAGGAACCTCCATCCTGTTTTCCAGAGTGGCTGCACCAGTTTGCATTTGCACCAGCAGTGCAAAAGAGATCTTCTTTTTCCGCATCCTCTCCAACATCTGTTATTGCCTGAGTTGTTCATGTTAGCCATTCTGACAGGTGTGAGGTGGTATCTCATTGTGGTTTTGATTTGTATTTCCCTGATGATGAGTGATGTTGAGCATTTTTTCATGTGTCAGTTGGCCATTTGGATGTCTTCTTTGGAGAAGTGTCTATTCATGTCTTTTGCCCATTTTTTTCACGGGATTATTTGTTTTTGGGGTGTTCAGTTTGATAAGTTGTTTATAGGCTTTGGATACTAACCCTTTATCTGATATGTCATTTGCAAATAACTTCTCCCATTCCATCGGTTGTCTTTTAGTTTTGCTGATTGTTTCCTTCGCTGTGCAGAAGGTTTTTATTTTGATGAGGTCCCAATAGTTCATTTTTGCAGTTGTTTCCCTTGCCTCTGGAGATGTGTTGAGTAAGAAGTTGCTGCATCCAAGATCAAAGAGGTTTTAGCCTGCTTTCTCCTCTAGGATTCTGACGGCTTGCTGTCTTACATTTAGGTCTTCCATCCATTTTGAGTTTATTTTTATGTATGGTGTAAGAAAGTGGCCCAGGTTCATTTTTCTGCATGTCGCTATCCAGTTTTCCCAGCACCACTTGCTGAAGAGACTGTCTTTATTCCATTTGGATAGTCTTTCTTGCTTTGTCAAAGATTAGTTGGCCATGTATTGTGGTCCATTTCTGGGTTCTCTATTCAGTTCCATTGATCTGAGTATCTGTTTTTGTGCTGGTACCATATAACTGGTGATTACAGCTTTGTAATACAGCTTGAAGTGTGGGATTGTGATGCCTCCTGCTTTGGTTTTTCTTTTTCAAGATTATTTTGGCTATTCAGGGTCTTTTGTGGTTCCATACAAATTTTAGGGTTGTTTGTTCTAGCTCTGTGAAGAATGCTGGTGTTATTTTGATAGGTATTGCATTGAATATGTAGATTGCTTTGGGTAGTATTGACATTTTAACAATATTTGTTTTTCTTATCCAGGAGCATGGAATATTTTTCCATTTTTTTGTGTGTCTTCTTCAATTTCTTTCATAAGCTTTCTATATTTTTCAGTGTATAGATTTTTCATCTCTTTGGTTATGTTTATTCCTAGGTATTTTATGGTTTTTGGTGCAATTGTAAATGGGATTGATTCCTTGATTTCTCTTTCTGTTGCTTCATTTTTGGTGTATAGGAATGCAACAGATTTCTGTGCATTGATTTTATATCATGCAACTTTGCTGAATTCATGAATCAGTTCTAGAAGTTTTTTGGTGGAATCTTTTAGGTTTTCCATACAGAGTATCATGTCATGTGCAAAGGGTTAAAGTTTGGCCTCCTCCTGTGCAGGCCAGATAACTTGAAGGAATCCAACCTGTTCCAGTCTAGGCTGGTCATGCTCTATACTTGGTGTGTTGTTTCATCCTAGGATCGCCTTCACCATCCAGGTAGTTCTTTTGCTTTTTTCCTTTTGATTTAGACATCTTGTTTACCAGAAGCCATAATATCCCCTTTATTGGTTAATATTCTTGTTTCTGTTGATCACGTCATCAGAAGCACTTAGAGCACACCAGGAATTCAAAGACAGTGAATGTTTTCAGATATTCAGTGTCTGACAATGTCTCCATTCTCCTCTGACTCTTAACTTTGTGTTAGAAATTGTGTTGTTTAAGCATTCTAGCATTCAGTGTTGAAGTTGAGAAGTTCAAAGTCATCTAATTTCTGGGCTTTGTATGTAATCTTTCTTTTTGTTTGTTTTCCTCTCCTGAAGCTTACAGGATCTTTGTTCTCCAAACTGAAATTTTGTGATGATATGTAGTTCAGGTTTCATCCAGCGTGTTGGGCATTCAGTGAGCTCTAATTTTATTACCAAGTTCCTTACCTTCATTTTCTCTGTTCTCTCTTTATGGAATTCCTACCACATGGATATTGGAGTGTTCAGGAACTGAGGCTTCCATTTTTTCCCCTTTTCCTCTCCTCTTTTCTTTTTGTTTGTTTGTTTGGTTGATTTTTGCCCCTTTTCCTCTTCTACCTTTTGGCAAATTTCCTCAGTTTTACTTCCAAATGCATGTATTGAGTTTTTAATTTCTGCTATCATTTCTTAATTTCCAAAAACTCTCTTTGTTGTCTAATTGTTCCTTACAAATTGTGTGTACATGCTTGTGAATGATTCTATTCTTTTCTCTTAAATGCTATGCCTTCTCTTATCCTTCGGCGGATATTAATACTGGTGTCTTTTCAAGTTACTTTCTTGTGATTTTGATTTTTCTGGTTTTGTCTGTATATTTCACATTTGAGGCTTTACTTGGTTATCTTTGTATTCTGCTCATATTTAAGAATGGGAGATAAAAAATCTGATCAGAAGCTCAGAGATTTGTCAACATAAGACTTTACCTTAGGGTGACACAGCATTTTACAGGATGTTGACTTGTCAGAATCCTTAAGATTTTTCTATGTCCGAGAAGCATTTTGCTCTTTCCTGAAGGGTATGAGCTTGACTGCCAGTGCACAAGAGCTGCCTGGTGTGTCAACATTCATACCGTCCTGTCTCCTTACAGACGCTCTCTCCACAGTGCCTGGTGTCCTGTGGTATAGGAACCTCCACAGAACAAAGCTGGGCTGTTCTGTTACCTCCCTCCACTTGCCCCTCACCTCCTGGCCCTGCCTTGGCTTGCAGAGCAGTAGGAATGAAGGAGAAGGTGAGGACTCAGTTTCTTCACTATTCTCTCCAACACTGCACAGAATGGAACATCACACCCCAAACTCCTGTGTTTGGCCCCTCCTTTGCCCTGGTTTCCCTGTCACCAGAGCTGCCACCTTCCAATCATGTGGGAGTCATGCAGAGTAGAGTGAGCAGCACCCGGCTTTTCTTGCCGCCAAGGATGCGGTTTTGGGGTGTGCCGGGAAGCTTCCTGTGAACCTACCCTCTCTGCAGCTTCCTCATGTCTTACGGTTGTCAAACCTCTCATTCTCTCTGTCCTGAAGGGCTTGTGCCTTTTTGGAAATCCCCTTTTCTGTCCATTTTGGTGAGGTCTGGGAGGGAGCAAAAGTATGTATTCAAGTCAATATTTTTAATAGATACCACCTTTTCCTGGAATTCAAGGGGTCTTCATTCCCAGGTAATTCACAAACATGACCCATCAAGGTACTGACTTAGTTCTAAGAGGCATCTGTGCTGATCTGGGATTAATACAGTGGTCTGATTCTTTTCTGCTTGAATACACACAGAAGCAACCCTGTCCTTCTCTTTATAAAACTTTTTTTTTTAATTCACTCAAAAGAGAGGAATTTGGGAGGCACCTGGGTGACTCAGTCGGTTGAGCGTCCAACTTTAGCCCAGGTCATGATTCCATGCTTTATGGGTTCGAGCCTCACGTTGGGCTCCTTGTTGACAGCTCAGGGCCTGGAGCCTGCTTCAGGTTCTATGTCTCCCTCTCTCTTTGCTCCTCCCCCACTCTGTCTCTCTATCTCCCCAAAATAAATAAGGATTAAAAAGTTTTTTTATAAAAGAGGAATTTTGTATACCGGGGTGGGGCGGGTGATTGTTCTCTAAACTGCCAGTGATCATTGAAGAAGTTTCTAGTAGCTCTTTGCTTACAACAGGGATGAAAGGAATTAATTTGCTAGTACCTGCCTGACACTTTTTTGGCCCAGTTTGCAATACTCAAACCAAGTATCTCTGATACTTTCTTGTCCACTGGCTGATTCACACACTTTCTCTACTTCTAATGCCATTAGTTTCTAGCTCCTTCCTTGGGCAAGCAGCTCAATAAGGATATCCATTTTCTTCCCTGCTCAGTATCAACCAGGGGATTCATCTCTGCAGACATGTCCTATCAGTCATCTAATTCATACTTGAAAAGTGAGATCAAATTTATAGCAGATTTTTACAAAAATATCTTTCTTTTTATCATCAGTACAAAAAGCACTTTTCTTTCTCTTTCTTTCTTTCTTTCTTTCTTTCTTTCTTTCTTCTTTCTTTCTTTGATGTGATATACTTTTTAGTTTAGCATTTTTTTCATACATAAACTGTCACTATGGGAGCCATAGGTTTTCTTGATGATTAACTTTTAACTTTATAACTGACTTTTTCTGAAGGAGCAAGTGGCTTGGGGTTTTGTTGCTTCCTTTTAGAAAACTTTAATGGAATCTTGTCAAAGAGGTAATTATAATAGCTTAAGAGGTTCTATGCATCACTGTCAGTGTAATGATTTGTTGCCCTGAAGAAAGCACTTTTCTTACTTGTAAAATGGGTGGTTCACTTTAGAGGCACACCTGACCACCATGAGAAGTTAATGGGAGGTATCAGGACGCTTGGGTCACGGATGATTTAATAATGCACAAACACATGATTAGAAAAACAGAGTAGTGTGTGCTTCTGGCAAGCTGGTGGTAAAGCAATTCTTTGACATACACAGATGTCTATTCAAACATGTTTATATTGCAAAGTGCAGGGTAATCTCTTCCTAATCATTCTTAATGGCTTTTGCCTACTCTCATTTCTGGCTTGTTTCTAGGTAAGGTTTGATGTTCGAAAGTCAGTTACAGTAATTTTGTTCTCCACTCTTGAACAGCAATGGAGCTATTCCAATTCTGAGCTTACTAGACAATACGACAAGCCAGCCAGAATTCACATGTCTTAAGGACAAAATTTGATATGCATTGTTTATGGGACAGCAAGACCTACAATAATTTAAATAAATTATTTTTTTAATAAGCTGTTGGAATAATTTTCCTCTGCCAGACGATAAATGTCTTCTGCCCATGAAAATATAGCCTTTCTTTTCAATGTGGCTGCGCCACAAAATGTAGACTGAGAGATAGAAACAAGGGTCCTGAATGGAAACAAGGAGACACACTCATGCTATGTTGAAGGCCATGTGGTAATAACTCACTTCAAAAACCTGATGTTAATGTGTTCTGAGCCTGTGTGCCCCAGGCACGGCCTCCCTGTGGTTTGGACTCTTTTTCCCTTAGAGTTTGGGTCTCTTTTCTCAGCATCTATGGTCTGTATCATTAAATAAGAGAGAAAACATTCATTGTTTAACAAATACTGGGATGGTTTTATGAAATAGAAACGTGTCCCTCAGTCAATTTCTATTTTAGAAAGAGTTTGTGACTCCTTGGTAAACTTGTGCAAGAAAGAGGTGAACTTTGTATCTTGTATAATTTCCCAGGACTCTGAACCAAGTTAGGAGCAGCATTTTTTTTAATTTTTAAAATGTTTATGTATTTTTGAGAGAGAGAAGAACGTGAGTGGGGGAGGGGCAGAAAGAGAGGGAGACACATAATCTGAAGCAGGCTCCAGGCTCTGAGCTGTCAACACAGAGACTGACGCGGAGCTCAAACTCGCAAACTGTGAGATCATGACCTGAGCCAAAGTCAGGCACTTAACCGACTGAACCACCCAGGTGACCCCCCCCCACCCAACTTTTCTTTTTTAATTTAAATCTAAGTTAGTTAACATATAGTGTGATAGTGACTTCAGGAACAGAAATAGTGATCCATCACTTACAACACCCAGTGCTCATCCCAACAAGTGCCCTCCTTAATGCCCATCACCCATTTAGCCCATCCCCCCACACTATACCCCACCAGCAAACCTCAGTTTGTTCTCTATATTTGAGAGTCTCTTATGATTTGCCTCCCTCTCTTTTTATCTTACTTTTGCTTCCTTTCCCCATGTTCATTTATTTTGTTTCTTAAATTCCATGAGTGAAATCATATATCTGTCTTTCTCTGACTAACTTATTTCAAGCAGCATCGTTTCTGACAGAGTTCTCCAGCACCCAGTGTATTTGAGTCCCTCTCCCTGCACACTCACATTCTCAGACACCTTCTGTAGAGTGTTCAGTACAGCATGGGGGTGAAGGATGCAGGATGCAGAGCCAGACCAGGGCTCTGAACCCCAGCTCCAACAATGTGTGTGGTATGGACCTGGGTAAGTTCCTCAGGGTCTGTTCTCCATCCTCTTTTTGACAAATAAGGACAGTAAGAGAACTCGGGGAGTTGTGGGGAACACATATGGACATGTGGGACAGAGCTGGGCCCAGCTCACTGCTCAGAGCCAAGGCCAGCTGGTCACTTGACTCCTGGTTGGTTGACTCCCAGACAATCTGAATATACATGAGTGAGAATAAGTGATGATGTTAAGCCAATGAGTTTTGGGGTGCCTTTTTATTCAGTGTAATTGTGGTGATCACTGGCACATACAATGGGGAAGTTAACTATTAGTTAACTCAAAGTTAGTTAACTACTGTAGAAATGACACATAATGAATGGCATGGAAGCTGAAGTGTGAAGGGTGGTTTAGAGGTAGACCTCAGAGGAGAAACTGTTCTCCGGATTTCACTGCAAAGCTTGGTGCATGAAGATCTGGCTGTTCCGAACCTGCTGAGTGAGAGTGTAAGTTTTTTTTATGTTTATTATTTTTGAAAGAGAGAGAGAGCGAGAGAGCAGGGGAAGGGCAGAGAGAGAAGTAGACACAGAATCAGAAGCAGGCTCCAGGCTCCCCGCTGTCAGCACAGAGCTCGACGCGGGGCTTGAACCCATGAACTGTCAGATTGTGACTCGAGCTGAAGTTGGACACTCAAGCAACTAAGCCACCCAGGTGCCCCACTAACTTTTTTTTTAAAGAGAGTCTAACTTTTCTTTTTCATCAACATGTATCTATATTGACTATATTCTTCCTCTGTCTCTCTCTCTCTGTCTCTCTCTCTCTTTTCTTTAATCAGCATAGAAAGGGCACTGCTTTTTATTCACACCTAGGCAAAGCCCCTGCCTTTCTCTGGTTGCCAAAGTCTCTTACTCTGAAGGACCAGTGAGAATTCAGATTCTAGAAGTGCTGTCTATTCATCCATGCCCAGAGTCTGTCACTATTTTTCTAATGCTGTGGAGGCAGCTGAATGATTTAACCTCTTTGGTATAATCCTGAGGCTCCATGGAATCACTGGCTTGACATCTCAGTATGCTCTATCCCTGCTGTCAGCTTCTGAGGTGGGGAGAAAAAGAGAGAGAGAGAGAGAGAGAGAGAGAGAGAGAGAGAGAGAGAGAGTGAGAGCAAGCATGCATTCCCTAGAAGCAACAGACCCTGCAAATCCCAGGACAGCAGGGGCAGTGGTATCTTGTCTTGCTGCTGGCTGGCCTGGTTCTTCGACCTCCTGCTTCTTTTCTCAGGAGCTCTTGGGCAGATTTAGAGAGACTCTTGTATGAAATGAAGGAAGGCCTTTGAAATGGTACCTCACCCAGTTTGGTTGAAGCTACTTTCCTAGTTGCTTGTTTTTCCCATTCCTTTTCTTTCTTTTTTTTTTTTTCAACGTTTATTTATTTTTGGGACAGAGAGAGACAGAGCATGAACGGGGGAGGGGCAGAGAGAGAGGGAGACACAGAATCGGAAGCAGGCTCCAGGCTCTGAGCCATCAGCCCAGAGCCCGACGCGGGGCTCGAACTCACGGACCGTGAGATCGTGACCTGGCTGAAGTCGGACGCTTAACCGACTGCGCCACCCAGGCGCCCCTTCCCATTCCTTTTCTATGGTGATTATTTTATTGAGCAAAACTGACCGATGCGGCCAGTGGCTATTTTGGTAATGGACATGTGACCGTCAGATATGTAGTGCAGTTAGCCATCCATGAGGTGTGGCAAACAAACCCAGAGGGCGACGATCTGTTCTCAGGGGCAGAGTCTGCTCCGTCTGGAAGTGGGTGAGACACCTTTCTCACCGGGACTAGACACCTAGTCTCTCTAGGACTGAGCATGGCATTACCATTATCATGTGTGTGCTGTCTTTGCCTTTAGGATAATCACGCTGAAATTTGCTGGAGATGGGGGAAGTGGTACTGAGGTGAGGAGAATTTTAGTTAAAATGGCAAGAAGATACATCCCTGACTTCCACATCTCACAGATGCTTCGTTAATTAAATAAAGGTAATGATGCTTGTTGTTTAGAAAGGAGCATTTGCACTAGTAATGGTTTTCTTAAAATCAGACGACTGCTTCAGGATTAGAATCAATGAAAGGTCAGAAATGACAGATTGTAACTTAGATTGTATCAAGATGGTCATCTTGTCAGTTTGTAACTTAAAGTGAAATATTGCCATGCAGAGACTTAACATGAAGACTGCTATTACAAGGATAAAGAATTATCCTTATTATCGTATTAATTAGCTTCTCTCCAAAGGTAGAAAGTACCTTTCACCAGCAAACAGATCCAGGAATTGAGATTCTCAAAGGAGGATAGAAGGAATCAGGAGCAAAACTGCAAAATTACTTCCTGGAGGCCTTAGCCCCTCAGAACAGCCTGCCACCTGCTAACTGGCCTCCTGCATGCACTGTGGCCGTTAATCCATACCCATCCTGAGCCAGAGTGGTCTTCTTCCAATACAGACTCATGTCACCCTTCTCCCCACCCACCCTCCTGAAGAAGTCCTTCCAAAGACTCCCTGTTGCTCTGGGAGCCAATTTTCCTCTCTGCCTCGGAAGCCCATCTAGATCTGGCTGCTCACCACGCACCATTACTATACATGCCACCCCCCGTCCATTCCAGCCACACCCTGCACCCCCCTCCCACCCACCACAGCACATCCTTTCCCCTCTGTCTGCACCATACCTCTCCACTCTTCAGCCTTTACAGTTATTAACTGTAACTTATCCTTTAGGAACTGGCTCAGCTATGATGTTACTTCATGGAGGAGTACTTGATATTGGATCCCATACTTGATACAGGAACTATTCCAGACCCTCCAGTCAAGCTCCCCTGTTATAAGCATGTACACCACTTGCCACAAATGGAGTTACGAATTTGCTTACTTAAGTTTTTCCCCCAATAAACTCTATCACTATCTCTAAGGATAGCAGGGTTTTGCCCACTCACCACTGATTGGGACCCTAGCACTGGAATGGTGTCGACACATAGCATGCCCTCAATATCTATGGAGCAGAGGTAAAAGGGAATTTAGTTTAAAATGCACTTAGAACATGTGATTGTTGTCACAGACACATATATTCTAGGTCAGATCCTTCCTCAGGGAAAGGACATAGCATCCAGGTTATCTTGGAAGAGTCTTTTCTGTGGTCAGACTCAAGTCAATAGCTCTTACTTTGGTTCAGCAGTTTGATGTGCTGGTTTGATTTTAGGCTCACTGATTTTTTTCCAGTATGCAATTTCTACTTAGGTTCATACCTATTTAATTTTTTAAACATTTATTTATTTTTTGAGAGACAGAGAAAAACAGAGGACGAGCAGGAGAAGTGCAGAGAGAAAGAGACACAGAATTGGAAGCAGGCTCCAGGCTCTGAGCTGTCAGCACAGAGCCCAAAGCGGGGCTTGAACTCACTAACCGTGAGATCATGACCTGACCCAAAGTCGGTTGCCTAACTGACTGAGCCACCCAGGCACCCCTAGGTTCATACCGATTTAAAAAGAATCAATCTCTCTACTCATTTATCTATCCATCCATCTCCCTCTTAACTGGTGAATAAACTGACTGAATCTGGCTTATTCAGCCACATGATAATAAAAGCCTGGGGTTCTATGTTTTGTTCCTGAGTTTGGTTCCTGAGTTTGGTTCTTTACAATCAATATAGTTCTGAAATCACCTAAATCAGCATGGACCCTGTCTTTATCTCCAGTGACAGAGCTCTGAGGATCACTTGCTCTAAGCGAGTATTTACAGAGTGCAGGGAAAAAAAGGTGGTAAAGAAACAAAAGTGGGTCATTTGGGGGCTGTGTTCAATTGGAGCAATGATGTTTGAACAGGGAACCATTTGGGACATGTTTTGACACTACTTGTAATTTTTTTCATTTTCTTTCATGACTTCTTCATTGTGAATACTGGGAAGGGGTTTCTGAAGGGAGGCATGACGTGCTAGAAAGATATGGAAGCATATGAAGGACCATTTGCAAAACAACAAAGGAAGCTGTAGGCAGTGAACACAAGCAGAGTAAACAGCAGAGATGCTGCCAGCACACTGTTCAAAGATTGGCCATTCAAGGGAACATCGGAGAAGACAAGCCACCACAAGAAGCCTGTAATAACCTTTCCCCCAGTTTATGAAACAGGCAGAGATCCAATGAAGGAGGTCAGGGTTAGACTTCCTGGTAACAGCCTCACATTTGGACAGCCTTCAGTCGAGGAGGTCAGATGAGGGTTCCAGAGATTAGGGATATTTTTAGTGAAAGCAAAGAAGAAAAGCCCTCAGAGTTGTAGATTCCAGTGTGAATGACACAGTTATTCAGTGAGCTCTGCTACAGGTGCAGAGAGAGTATATCACAACTGAACGACATCCCTGGACCTGGACAGGCTTTCTTTATGAGTAATACCCACAACTGAGAGTGTTTTTAGTTTTAACAGTTAAGGCATACCAAAAAAACTATGTAGTCCACAAGAAGAAATTCACAAAGTGGAAATCTGGGCATTTAGAGGGTAGATTGCTTCTTGGGAGGATGTGGTGGCAGAAATGTTCAGTGAGAGCCCAGAAGACCCCAATTGTCAAGGTGGGAGAAGACACAGGGAGCATCACCCCCAGCCTGGCTCCCAGTCTCAGAGGGGGCCTTAAAGCCAAATGGGTCATGCTTCTTGCCTCTGAAAGCAGGAACCATTCCAAATCTTTTCAAATCCCTTTTCCAGAAAAAGGGACAATTCCGGGAAGTGGTGGAGAGGGATCTATGGCAGAGACACAGAGTCCTGAAGAAGACAGAATAAGGGAGATGCACGTGATCTATTTATGGATGGGGGCAATTTGGTTAGTGCTAGTCAAGTAATAAACGACACACAGTCCTGAGTGTCTTTGTGTGAGAAATGATGGCAAAGAAGGGCTCTGGCTAGTAAATGCATCCAGGCACCAGACAGAGATTTATGGGTCTGAGGATGTTGAGGAGAAGATGGATGGAAGGGGATGCAGCCACAGTGTGTTAGGGATGGAAGAAGAGGAAGCAGAAGTGAGGACGGTTGACCTCTCTGGTAGCTAATCATTTGCCAGCAATGACCCAGGCAACAAGGCCTTGTGTGCAGACCCTCCAAGGACTGGGAGCCTTTACTGCACAGTTGAGCAGCAGGGTGGCACCCCAAGGTTCAGTAAAAAGGGGCCAAGAAAAAAAGTAAAAAGGGTCTGCAGAAGCAGCCAAGTAGGTGTTTGGAAATCAAATGATGTCACTTTAAAGATGATCTCTCCTTCCTAATGAGAAGAGGCTTTGTAAGGACATGACTTTCACCTCTCTGGAGATTAACAAGTGCTCTGGATGTTGAAATGGACCCTGGGGCCAAGCAAGAGTTTGCCTTAGGATCGACCAAGGCATGTGGCTCTTACACAAGCGTCCGTTTGGCCTGCACAGAGGCTTGCACGTTTCAAAAGCTTTCTGGAAACAGTGGCACCGAGCTGTGGGCCCCAGCTTGCCTGCCGCATCTGCCACTGATTGGCACTGTGCTCCACATCAGGAGGCCAGCGCTCCAGTCAGTGCTTCTGCTGACACCGCCAGGCTCCGGTCACACTGTACCCCTCCACCTTAACCCTTCTGTCCTTCAGCCTTGCCACAGGAAGTGGGGAAGAGGACCAGAAGTCCAGCTGCAGCTCCCTGGGGTGATGCTGATAGCTGAAGTTTGCCTCTGGGAATCATCAACACCACGATCAGAGTGGACTTTCAGTTCTGCCTCTTTCCTTTTCCCAAATGAAACACCCGAATACTCAGCAAGTTCTGTTCCTGCCCACCCTGACCTTTACAGACTGACTTTTTGTCAGGAAAAAATAAATGGTTTAAAACAGAGGCATGTGCTGGTGCACCACCTTGTCTGTGAGCATTCTCTGGGGAAAAGCAATGACTGCTCTCGGGCATCAGACAGATTGTGTCCATGCTGTTCACCTATGCACAGCATCACCTGTTGGCCAGGTGTCTCTGTGGAGTGAGTGCTCACCAAGATGCATTTTCCAGATCATTAATGGTTCAAATCTTTGTATTGCAAAATCTTTAAAAAGTCACTGTTTTTCATGACCACCTTTATGCTGTATACAAATACTTCTGTGCTTTTCTAAGCAGAAAATACATACTGTAATTCATCTTCTCATGATGAGTCAGGAATATCATTATATCATAATCACCAATTACTGCACTATTCTAAGTTAGCAGCAATGTCCCGAGGATTGACAGAGTTTATAGAACTGCTGTCCCTTACAATGAGCGACCTCAAACCTCAGTGACCAAAGAAATCTAGAAAACAGGACAACTAGACAGTATTTTTAAAAAATTTCTCTTCTAATTACAACAGTAAAACATGTTCATTGCAGAAAATTGTTATGTACAAAATAATAAAAGAAAAAATAAAGTCCCTGAAATGAGATTTAAAATAGCTTTTTGCTGCTCTGTGCTGACAGCTCAGAGCCTGGAGCCTGTTTCAGATTCTGTGTCTCCCTCTCTCTCTGACCCTCCCCTGTTCATGCTGTCTCTCCCTGTCTCAAAAATAAAATAAACATTCAAAAAAAATTAAAAAAAATAGCTTTTTGCTGCCAGACATTCCTGCCACTATTTTGCTGATGTCTGAGGGTACCACTGTTAGAATTCTGTTTCTACCTAGTGATTCTCATCTCTCTTTCAAGATAGTGTGCCTATGTTTTGTGACCACTGCTTTTACTTCTGGGTAAAACAGTTTGTGGTTTCAAGAAGATAAGATAAATGTTATCATAAAAATTTCTCTACACCCTTATTCAAGAAGATAAAATTGGGGCAATTTATAAACTGTATCTTACAAATAATGTTTGTCAGTTTAAGGCTATAAGAAGCTGGTGTCATTGGCTAATAGTCCTTAATCTCTTTGAATTTTTTCATAGCTACTCTCAGAAACTTCAAAAATTTGGAGGTAGATTCTAGAATAGATGGTGTCAGGGAATTTTGCTATAACAAAATTTTTGCTGCAACAAAACACCATTGACTGGGTGGCTTAAGCAACAAAAATTGATTTCTCCAGTTCTGGGGGCTGGAGGTCTAAGATCAAGGTGCTGGCTGATTTATTTCTGGTGAGAGCCTTTTCCAGATGGCCTTCTTCTCCTTATGTCCTCTGTGGCAGAGAGAGGAAGCAAGCTCTTCCATGTCTCTTCTTATAGGGGTCCTAGTCCCATCATGAGGATGCCACATTCATCACCTACATACCTCTCAAACATCCTATCTCCAAACACCATCACACTGGGGATTAGGTTTCCACATGTGAACTTTGGAAGGACACAAACATTTAGTCTATAGCATTTCTATATTATGCTTTGGTAACATTATAAAAAAATGTGAAAGTCACCCAGTTAGAGCTTTATGCTGAGATTCGGTGGCCACATGGTTAATTCCCAGATTTCTAGCTTCTCACAGTCTATCTGGGACAGTCCCAGTGGATGCCTCCTGTCTAGGCATAATTGTCAGTGAACCCCCTCCACCCCCCTGAAGACCCTGATTGTCATGTTCCAGCCCCAGGCCACATTCCTGCTTTGGTGGGGATACTCCCAGTGCATGCCAGTCCAGAGCTGAGCAGAAGAGAGGGAGGTAAGTCTGCACAAGGCCTTTCCCAGGCTGGGGAAACAGTTGAGAAGGATTCAGTACGTGGAAGAAAGCATATTTTTCTCAATGGCTGATTTTTGCATGTCTGAGATATTGACTGTCCCCTTGGTACCCTCTTACCTTTGAGGCAAGGGGAAAGAAGACTGACTAGCTATCATGATCTCCCAGCTCTAAGGGGCCATGAATGACTGGATAAATCATGCAGTTAAGTGGGAGAAATATATCCTTAAAACTCAGAGCCCTTTAGGCTGGGAGGAAGGTCAGAATGGCCCCTCCCATTCCTATTTCATGATAGCTCCTAGTTCAGAGCTGCCAATTACTTAAAAAAATCATTAAAAATAATTTAATGTCAAGAAAAAAAATCAGAACTAGTCATATCAAAGCACATGTATGTCTGTTTTTATATCCATTGTTATCTTCATGCGTGCCTTCTGTAGTTGCAATATTTTTATTTAACACCTGCTTCTGCATAGTTTCTTAACTGTTCCCTGTGTGTTACTCACACTGCTGGATGTGCTCCCTTTTGGGGCACTGAAGGGCACTCCTGGACCCCACCCAGAGCCTGGACATCCTGTTTCTTGGCAGGGTCTTCAAGGGGGAGCTGTTGAAGCCCCAAGGAAAGGTTGAATTTTTAAGACAAGAGTAATTTTCCTCCTTTGAAGGCAGTGTGAAACTGAGGAAGCTCAGGGAGCCTTAAACTAAGAGGTTGGGGATGTAAGCCTGCCCCACCTCCTCCTTCCTAGCCTCGGTTGCCTTCCTGTCAATGGTGGTAAACCTCACGGGGTTACTGGGAGATCAATGTGGATGAGCATCTTGAATGAAATGGTGCTGTGCAAATGTTGTTTGTTACTCCGCCAGGGAATCCAAAGCAAGAGTAAGGCCAGGAACAAGGCCCAGGTTTGCTAGGGCCCCGTGGCCTCTGGAGATGGGTAGGTTAGGTGAGGCTGGCTCTCCCACCACGCATGGTCACCTCCCTGCCATTCGCCTTCTTTCTCCCCCCAGATGACACTTCCTTGCCTGACCCCACCTGCTCCATCTCTTCTAGAGCTGCCACTCATGGAGCACTCCTGCAAGGGAACACCGACTTCTGTTCTCTAGATTAAAATATACGTCCTGCAGACGCAAGGAAGAGCCAACTGTCTGAGCTCAAGGACTTCCTGGTAACATTTAAAAATGCATTGCTGAATATTGATAAGTTATCATTGATGCCTGAGCCTCATGGCTAACAGAAAGTGTGAAGTCAACCCTGAGCCATAATAAATTGTATGGCAATTTAGCCCTGTTAAAAGGATGCTGGCCCTTCCAGCACTGTACCAAAAAGTGTTCCTCACTTGCCCCTGCTCTCCCAGTGGATGGATGGCATGTTTCCATGCCAGTGACTTAGTTGTGACTGGCATGCTGGAGTAAAGGCATGGGGTTCAGTGAGTCAACCTTTCAATGCTTCTGAGCCCCTTCTCCATTGTCTTCTTCCATAGCCCAAGCACCTTGACCCCAACTGTCCAGGATAAAAAGCTCTCTAAACTTTTTATACCATAAGCATTGAAGGGTATCAGCATTGGCAGTTGACAATGCTTTCAAATGAATAGCTAAAATAGAAAAGTGCAATTCTGCCCACTTTTCTCTACACAAATATACAGAATCTTTGGCCCTGAGCCTAAAGCATCAAGATAGATGTTAGAGGTCATTTCTGTTCAACCTTTGCTTCTGTCACCCAGAGGGGTCTCAGGGTCCTTGAGAACTATGTATGACTCCCAGTGTGTGTGAGGGTAAATGGAGTAAAGATGTGAAATCATTTGGGTAATACTGCTTTAGTGCGATTGTTTTATTTATTCCAAAAGGAAGGTTTAAGGTCATATAGTTATTATTGGTAATAGGACATCTGGACCCCCTCTTTTCACAGAGACATAATTTACATATAACATTGTATTAGTTTTAGGTGTACAAAGGACCCTTCAGCCCTTCACGTTAATACTTAGTCCCATGAAGTCCTTCCCTGCCTCTGTCCCCATGTGGTTGTGCGTTCTGGGGCCCCTACCAGCTCTCTCTGTGCCTCCTGGTTGCCTTCTGTGACTCTTGCTTCATAAAGTTCAGGAGGCATCCAGAGAGGGACAATGGGGGAGAGTTTTTAAGTGGGTGAAACTTTGTCAGAATGAGGAAGTGGTGGGGTGACTTTTATTACAGGTGGGAAAACGTGTGCGTGAATGTGAATAATGGTGGTGCTACCTCCCACAGATGTAGCTTCTTCCCTGAAATGTCACTGAGGGGGACCTCAGACACTCCTACGAAGAAAGCAGCTCAGTGTGTGACCCTCCTTTTGCAAGAGAAAAACTGGCCACTCCAGACAGTTTAAAGAGGAAATTCTGTAGCAGGTCTATCCCTGTGGGTGTAACTTCATGGTACCAACCCCATAAGCAGAGCAAGGGTGATCTGAGGTGTGGGGCGGGAAGCAGACTGCCTCAGGCATGCTCTCCCCTGCATGTGTCTCCCCTCCTTTCTTCACCGAGAGCCCCATGACAACCGTGTTCCCATCACGTCTCTCCTTCCCTCTGTAGGCCTATCTCCAGCCGTGTGTGCAGGTCTGCTGTGACCATCACATGACTGATGAATGTGGGGGCATCCTAGCCTGATGCAGTGACATCATAGCCTTCATGGGCAGCCTCTTCTTTTGCTCACAGGCAGACTGTTCCTGCCAAAGAGACACTGACAACCCTCTTGACAAGGATGCTGGTTGCCGTCTCTGTACTCATTGATTGATTCATTCATTTGCTCACTCAGGAAGCCTTGGTTGAGTGCTTGAGTGTGCGCAGGTGTCTTAGATTTCCTAGCCCCTAGACATCTTTCTTTGTTTTCTTAAAAGTTTTATTGAGAGAGAGAGAGAAGAGCAGGGGAGGGGCAGAGAGAGAGGGAGAGACAGAATCCCAAGCAGGCTCCAGGCCATTTGTGCAGAACCTGACATGGGGCGCCAACTCGAACCAAACAGTGAGATCATGACCTGAGCTGAGATCAAGAACTAGAGGGGCACTTAGGTGGTTCAGTGGGTTGGGTTTCTGGCTTTGGCTCAGGTCATGATCTCACAGTTTTTGGGTTCAAGCACTGCATCAGGCTCTGTGCTGGCAGTGTGGAGCCTGCTTGGGATTCTCTCTCTTTCTCTTTCTCTGCCACTCCCCTGCCCTTCTAGTACTTTCTCTCTCAAAATAAATAAATATATAAACTTAAAAACAATTTAAAAAAAAAGGAATTGGAGGCTTAACTGACTGAGCCACCCAGGTACCCCTAGACATCTTTCTTTAAAGAGAATTATTCTGCCTCTGCCTTTCATTTGCTGCCCTGGAATGTCCTGCCTGTGCAAATAGTTCCAAATCGGCCTGGATTCAAGGGCTTCTCAGACTGATGTGCAGCCTGTGTGTCCAGCCTTAATCTCAAACCACATGTCCACAACAGATTGGTTCAGTGCTCCTTCCTCAGAGGGCCCTGTATTTTAGTTCTTTTGCTTCAACATTTTCCCCCAGGCAGCTCTATCCCCTCTCTAACAAAATTATAGTACACTACTTAAAATTCCTTAAATTTCTATCTTAAGTGGATTTCACATAAATAAAGCAGGTCTTTTTATGTCATTGGAAAAGTTATTTTTAAGTTAAGAGGTATGTGGTAATAGTACCTAACACAGTGCCTAGTGCATGGTAGGTAAGCAATAAATATTAGCTGAATGAATGAGTGAGTGAAATAGGCACATCTGCTGAAGGAGAGGGGTCCCTGAGGAGGAGAGGGATGGCTAGACAGGCAATGAAGCAGGGAAAGGGGAAGGCTCACATAAGGATTTTCCATGAGCATGTAGGACCATCCTGAGGTTCCAGTATGCTCAGATACCTGGGCCATTTGGTTTATATACCCAATGTGTTATCCACATTCTTCCCCTCGACAATTTTGAAACTTTCCCAAGACTTGATTTTCTCCTTTGTAAAATGGTTTAAAAAACAGTATGCATACTAATAACTAGTATGTGCACTAATATGTTAGACATATGCTGTCATTAGTAGGATCTGTGTCATTTGTCTCACGGGGTCACTGGTGACCAGAGAGCTAAAGTGTGTGGAAGCCCTTTGTGAGGATGTTCACATCTAAATAATTATTGTGATTATTCAACCACAGTAATTGACTGCTGTGGGTCCCAGTACTTCTGCCTCAGTTGGCTTGGCTCTGAGTGCATGGGGCAGGCCTCCTCTGTGTTTGTTCACTTGACTGGCTCCAAGATTTGGCCTGGTCCAGCACTCAGCAAACATAGAGGAGGGATGCATAGTTCCAGGCTGCCATGCTTTTCTGGTAGTTTCCACCACAGCTCACAGCCGGCTCAGCTGAGTGATACCAGGTGGCTGAAAAGGAGCATTGCCTCAGTGCTGTTGGCGTGGTGCCTGGGCTCCAGGCCCTTGGGGAAGACGTCCGGAAACATGGGGCAAAGCCGCTCTTCACGCCCCCAGTTAACAGAACCCTCCTCCCTCTATGGGTTTTCTTCAGAAACCAAGCTTTTATTTTTGCTTTCTTTCAACATGAAAGCTGTGCTCACCCCCGGTTCCCTCCCTCTTCCTCAGCCCTACCACATCCGTTCACTCTCTTTGACCTTGTGCCAAAAACTCTATTTCTTAACGCTCAGCTGCCCTCCATCTCATTTGCTCACCGTGTTTCAGGCACTGTAAGTTCTTGGTTGTTCAACCCCCCTGAGGTTACATAAACAGTATTTGGAGCTGATGTTCTTTCTCTTTCTTTAAAGCTTTGTTTTCAGGTTCATTAGGGACTTCTTTCTACATATAATTACCACTATTCTGTTTTGAATGCTGGCCACATTTCCCCCATTTTGTTAAAAAGTCAAAGATCTCCTGAGATTGCTTTTACTTTTAAAGTTATTAACTGCTTGCACATCAATCTTGCTGATCCCATTTCAAGAGATTTTCCAAAGTGAGCTTCTGTGTAGCTCTTTTTCTGCCCATGACCCCCTTTTGTAGAAAGGTAAAATAAGACAGAAGGAAAGGTAAAATAAGACAGAAGGAAAGGACTCAAGAGCCCATCCATAGCTCCTCCAAGCACCATGTCTTCAAGCCAACATTGTGCCTGCTGTCTGCAGCCCCCTGTCATGTAAAACTTACTTGCAGTGAAATCAACCACATGGATGTGGGGCTCTTCTGTAGATCCCATGACTTTTATACCATATAATGCATTCTTTTATTTCTCTGTCCTTCCTCCCTGTGATGCCATTTTTTTCTGGCTGAGACCAAAGGCCCAGCCGACAGGAGCTGTCTTCTGGGCTGCCATCCTTGGGCCACCTCCTACCTCTGGCTCAGGCAGGTGGTTTAAATGAAACTCAAATTGTGATCATCAAGCATTTGATTAAAGGTAACATTGATTAGAAATCACAGGTCAGAATGGAAAATTAATTTCCCTCTGGTTGCAGGTGCACGTGCTAATTAGCAATCTACCTAATTCCATGATGGAGCCTGCTAATTCTGTGGGCTTCAGGGGGAGCTCTACACACGACATTTGGAGCCAAAGCTGCACCATATGTGGCCAGGAGTTACTTTTCCCTTGATCCCAAAAGAGGGTTCATATTTGACCTATGTCGTGGAAAGGTGAGATATAAATCCTCTCTGAGCTCTTAGAAGCTGAGCATGTGACATGGGCTGTGGGAAACACACCTCCTTTAGGTTGGCCATCAGGCCTCAGTTTCTTCTGTTCAATGAATTCAACCATGACTTCTCACATTTAGTCATTCATCAACCAGGCGCTTCCTTCTCTAGGAGTGACTTCCCTAGGATGGAATCATGTAGATGCCATAGACTGTGGATGAGACCTATCCATTTTAATTTTTAATGCAGCCTAGCTCACTTCTGTGAGCTGAGATTTTGATTACTCCATTTCCAAGGCTCTCCTTGCAAAACAGAACCACTGTGGGAGATCAGGCACTATGGCCCTGCCACCTCTGGTTCAGGCCTACCCTAGAACGCAGATGCAGGTGGAGGCCTAGAGCCATGTCCCATGGGAGTTGTTTCCTGTTCTCTGTCTCTAGAGGGTGTGAACTGCAGAGGAGAAAGGGATTGGAGTCCAGGGAACAAGGACACAGGGAAGGGGGACCTGGAACACTGGGGGGGCCAAGCAGGAGGCTCATGAAAAGAGGGTCTGGAGGAAGAAGGGTGAAGAAAGCAACAAGCCAGCAGACAGGGTGAGGTTCCAGCAGAGCAAAAGGAAGCATGCTTGCTTGAGCTGGGTAAGCACATTCTCAACATTCCTCCCCTGCCCAGCTTCGTGTATTTCACTGAGCCAGAGCCAGGCCAGATGGCCCTCAACCCTGCCACACTGTCCTCCCAAATACATTGTAAGTAGCTTGTTTGACATGTCAGGGCCTTCTGGGAGGAACTGACCACTGTGGTTACTTGGGCTCATTCTTGGGCCATCTTTCTTTTTTAAATTATTTTAATGTTTACTTACTTTTGAGAGAGAGAGAGAGAGCGAGAGAGTGTGAGCAGGGGAGGGACAGAGAGAGAGGGGACACAGAATCTGAAGCAGGCTCCAGGTTCTGAGCTGTCAGCACAGAGCCTGTCATGGGGCTCGAACTCATGAACCATGAGGTCATGACCTGAGCTGAAGTCAGACACTCAACTGACTGAGCCACCCAGGCACCCCTTTTGGCCCATCTTAAGCAACTGAGGAATCATTCTCAAAACGAGCAGGGGCTTAGGTGAAACCTCTGCTCTGTACAGATCACACTGTTAACAGCCAATAAACAGTAATGGTTAATGATTGCTCAGAAGCCTGCCCATGAGAAGAGGGTATACAAATGAAAAGGCATGGAGAAAATGACAGAAAAGTAAAGAGGAACATTTAAAGAAGGCAGACGATGGGGTGAGAATACAGTTAGGTGAGTCTGAAACTTGTTAGAGGCTGTCAGCCTAAGTCTTTGTGGAGTTTCTTTGCCAAATAACTTCCCTAAATCAGACTCTCCAGAAGAGCTGGCTTGGGTTGGCACATGTCTGTTACTTATAAGAATTGCAGTTTTGTTATGTGTGAGAAACGGAATAATTTGTAACATCAGGGGGCCTCAGCCTTTTTAGGTATGACAGTCATCTTCTTTCTCACTTTTTCACCACTTGTAACAGTGAAATATAACTAACTAGTATAAAGGAAAGTGCATTAAAATATGAGTGTTGACTTCTGGTTCTTCTCAAATGGACTGGTCCCATTCCTCACAAGCTCTTCTTCATACACCCCCAAAGCCCTGGATATAACAAAACAAACAAGCAAAGAAAGACTCTGAAAGGTGGGAAGAAGAAGGCAGAAAGCCTAGAGATCTCAGGACGTAAAGAATTACATGATACTGACTTTCTCAGGTTTCTTGATCACTCCCACATATCATAGACAGGGCACTGCAGAAGCCTCCAACCAGAAATCACTGACAGTCACAGACAAAAAGGCTCTAAGAAAAGCATATTTCCCTGGTCAAAGGACAGGGAAAAAGGTGGCCTGAAAACAAAAGGAAATCTTTTTGGCAATATTCACATACTCCAACAAAGCACTAGTGAACTGAACAGGGAAGGTCCAGCCCCACCTGCCACTGTTCTACCAACAGAAGTTGGCTGAGGTACTTCTACTCCACACTCCAGTGGTGTGGGCACCTGAGCTGGGAGCTGGGAGCTGGGAGCTGACCCTCTATCCTCTGGCAGAGAAAATTCAAATAGGATAAACAGAAAGAAATCATAAACTCCTTAACATCAAAGTTACATGTATGACCATACACAAAAATAAATTCAAATGGATGAAAGATCTAAATGTGAGACAAGAAACCATCAAAATCCCAGGAGAGAACACAGACAGCCACCTCTTTGACCTCAGCTGGAATAACTTCTTACTAGACACGTCACTGGAAGCAAGGGAAACAAAAGCAAAACTATTAGGATTTCATCAAGATAAAAAGCTTCTGCACAGTGAAGTAAATAATCAACAAAACTAAAAGGAAACCTATGGAATGGGAGAAGATATTTGCAAATGACGTCTGATTAAAAGCTAGTATCAAATATTACACTATATGTTAACTAACTTGAATTTAAATAAAAATTTGAGAGGAAAAATCGAAGAAAAATTTGATTCATAAAAAAATGATCTTTTTCCAGATTTCAAGGACACAGAAATTTATGAAGGATAGTATTTAAAAAATACAAAATTACATGTATGAAAACTAAAAATGAAGAAAAATATCATGAAAGAATCAGAAAAACTATGCCTTACTTAAGAGAACATTTCTTCAAATGACAGTAGATCTTTCATTTAAAACCATGGAGGCCATAAGTAAAAGAGGCACACATTTTTCAGGTATTGAAAGAAAAGAATTGTTAACCATAAAGTCTGTGTTCAGCAAAAAATATCCTTCAGGAATGAAGGGGAAATCAGTGATTCTCAGATGAAGGAAACCATAAAGAATTTGTCACCAGCTTAGAAGAAGTGGGTCAATTCCTAGAAAACCAAATGACTAAACTCAAACAGTATGAAATAGACGACTGAATAGTTCTATAACCATTAAATAAATTGAAATTGTAAGTAAAAAGCTCTTAAAAAGGAAATCTCCAGATGAAAATATTTTAAGGAGAATTAACACCAATTTTACCCAATCCATCTCAGAAAATCAAAGAAGAGAGAACATTTCTCAACTTACTTTATGAGACTAGTATTACCCTGATATCAAAACCAGAGATAGTACAAAAGAATAAACAAAAAAAATCCACAAAATAGAATAATAGAAAAGAATACTTCAACAAGACAAAGTGGGATTTATTCCAGGTATGCAAGGCTAGTTCAATATTCAAAAGTCAATCAATGTAATTTGCTCATTGACATACTAAATTAAAAGTGTATGATTATATCAACTGATGCATAAAAAAATCTGATACAATCCTACACTAATTCACGACAAAAGCTCTCAGCAAACCAGGAATAGAGGGAGCTTCAAAAAACCTACAGATAACATTATACTTAATGTTGAAAGACTGAACACTTCCCCCCCCCCCCAGGACTGGGACAAATACAAGGGTGTCCGCTCTCACCACACTTAATTCAGCATAGTACTGAAAAATCTAGCCTTGAAATAAGGCACAAAAAAGAAATAAAACACATGACACTTGCAAAGGAAGAGATAAAACTGCTCTGATTTGCCAATGACATGGTTGTTTACATAAAAAGTCCCAAGGAATTTATAAAAAAATATTCCTAGAACGAAGAAGTGAGGTCAGCAAGGTACTAGGATACAAGAGCCATATGCAAAAACCAATGGCATCTCTGTATACTAATAATGAACATTTAAAAACCAAAATTAAAAACTCAATACTATTTACAATAGTTCCAAAGAAAATGTCAGGCTTAGGCACAAATCGAACAAATATGTACAGAATGTACATGCTGAAATTATGGAATGCCAATGAAAGAAACCAAGAATACCTAATAAATGGAGGTACACCATGTTCATGTGTTACACTGCTCGATATAATAAAGATGCCAGTTCTCCAATTGATCAGTAAGTTGAATGCAATTTTAATTAGAATCCCAGCAAATAGTTTTGTAGACATAGAGAAGTTTATCCCCAAATTTATATGGAAAGGCACAGGGAATAGAATAGCTAAAACAATTTTGAAAAAGAATAATAATGTGAGAGAAGTCAGTTTATCTTACTATCTAGTTACAGAAGTCAAGAGTGTAGTACTGGCAGCATGACAGACACATAGATCAACGCAACAGAACAGACAACCCAGAAGATAGACCCACACACATATGCTCAGCTGATTTTTGTCAAAGGTACAAAAGCAGTATAATGGAGGAAGGGTTGCCTTTTCAACTAATGGTTTTGGGGAAACTGGACTTCCATAGGCAAAAATAAACCTTGACCTAAACCTCATACTTTACATAAAAAGTAGCTCAAAATGGATCACAGACTTAGATGTAAAGGAAATATTTATGAATTGGACTAATCAAAATTAAAAACTTGTGCTCTGTGAAAGACCTTGCGGAGAGGATCAAAAGGCAAACTACAAACTGAGTGAAATATTTACAGATCACACTTCTGACAAAGGACTAGGATCTAGAACAAAGAAATCTTAAAACTTAAGAGTCAAAAAACAATCCAATTAGAAAATAAGCAAAAAACATAAGCAGCCATTTCAAGGAAGAGGAAATACAGATTGCAAATAAGCCCACGAAAAGGTGTTCAACATTCGTAGCCTTTAGGTACATGCAAATTGAACCACAATGAGATACCTCTACATGGCTAAAGACAAATGGGGATGACACTAATTGCTGATGTGGGTGTAGGGAAACTGGATCATCCACATATTGCTGTTTGGAATAGGAAATGATACAGCTACTCTGGAAAATCGGTTAGGACTTTCATATGAAAGTAAACAGGCAATTCCCACATGACCCAGCAATTGCACTCTGGGGCATTTATCCCAGACAAATGAAGATTCATATTCACACAAAAACCTGTATATGAGTATTCATAAAAGCTTTACTTGTAGTAGTCAAAATTGCAAACAGAGATACCCTTCAATGGGCAAATGGTTTAGCACAACGTGCATCTGTATCATAAAATACTGTTCAGGAACAAAAATAAGTGAACTGTTGACACACACATCAATTTGGATGTATCTCCAGGCAATTATTCTGAGTGTAAATAGGTAACCCCAAAATGCTACATACTGTATGATTCCATTTATATAATATTTTTCAAAATATAGTTTTAGACCCCCTCCATTTACATTAATATCGGCTAACTTCTGTAGTAACCACACCCTTGTCTTTATTCTTTTCCCATCTACTTGTGCATACTTAAATATTAGAGATTTTTAAAACTTCATGTGATTGGAATCATATAAGATATATTATATCATATTGTGTTTTGTTCACTCCACACAGTAGATTTATAAGATCCACCTAAGATGTTGCATGTGTAGTTCTTCCACTTTCACTTGTATAAAAGTCTGTGGAATAGCAGACCATAATTTATTCATTCTTCCCTTTATGGACAATTGGTTGCTTGCAGTTCTTGCCTGCTTTGAGTAATGTTGGTGTGAACAATTTTGTGTGTGTCTTCTCATGAGTATGTGTATGTACTTCTTTGGGTAAATACTGAGGAGTGGTTATAGGTTAAGACTACCTGTAAGAGTTTTCTAAAGTGGTTGTACTTTCACATCAAGAGCAGCACGTGAAAGTCTCCATTTCTCCACATTCTAACATTTAGTAGGGTTTGTCTTTTTAATTTTAGCCATTCTGGTACATGTGTGGTGGTATCTTATTGTAGTTTCAATTTGCATTTTTCTATTGTTAAGGAGGTTGAATATGATGGTTAGTTTTATGTGTTAAACAGGCAAGGCTTTGGTACCCAGTTGTTTAGTCAAACCTGACTCTCAGTCTAGGTGTTGCCGTGAACATGTTTTTTAGATGTCATTAACATTTAAATGAATAGACCTGTAGTAAATCAGATCATCCTGCATGATGTGGCTGGGCCTCATCCAATTAGTTGAAGGTACTAAAAGCAAAAACTGAGGTTTCCTGTAAAGAGGGAATTCTGCCTCCAGACTGCTTTCAGACTCAAGGCTGCAACATTAACTCTTTTTGGGAAGTCCAAGCTTCCGGCCTTCCTTGCAGATTTCAGACTTTCTTTCTCTCTGTCTCTCTCAATAGATGATAGATAGATAGATAAATAGATAGATAGATAGATCGCCTATTAGTTCTGTTTCTCTGGAGAACCCTAACATATTGAGCACCTTTTCATAGGTTTATTGACTATTTTTATTTCCTTTTTTGTTAAATGCCTATTTAAGTCTTTTTCCTATTTTGTCTATTGGTATATTTATCTTTTTCTTAATAATTTGTAGGCATTTATAAATATATCCTGAGTATGAGCCATATGCAGTAGTATATATTACAAATGTCTTCTTCTATAATTTGTATATTTACTATCCTAAGGCATCACTTAATAAGTAGAAATTCATAATTTCAATGTAGTCCAGTGTGTCAATCTTTTTCTTAAGTTAGTACTTTTGTTTCCTCAATCCAATTTTCCCTAACTGCAAAACATGAAGTACTTTTCCATATTATTTTGTAAAAACTTTACTACTTGTTATTTCATAGTTAGGTCTGTAATACAACTGGAATTGTATTAATCTGGTGTATGAAGTAGGGGACAGGTTTTATTTTTTCCCCATTCCCAGAACAATTTATTGGAAAGACCATTCTTTGCCCCCTTTTTCTACATCTTTGTCATAAATCAACTGTCCGTATATGCATGATGTGTTTTTAGGGTCTCCATTCTGTTTCATTGGTTTTATCTTTCTATTCTTATCTCTTAATTATCTTCAGCTTTATAATAAGTCTTGATATCCAACAAAGTAAACTCTCTGACCTTGTTCATTTTTCTTTTTGAAAGAGTGTCTTCACTCTTCTCAATGATTTGCATATTTATATAAATTTTAGAATCAGCTTGAAAAAGTACACATACACAAAACCTGTTGGAATTTTTGTAGGGTTTGCAGTGAATCTATATCAACTGGAGGAGAACTTATATCTTTATAATATTGAATTTTCCACCCATGGAAAATGGGTGATAGACATGGTATCTTTTTCCATTTACTTAGATCTTTAATTTACTTATTAATGACTTTTAATTTTCTGTCTGGAGGTGTTGGGCATTTCTTGCTCTTTTCCCATTTTTTGATGCTATTAAATATCTCAAGACTCTTGCTGTTATATCTCATACCTTGTATCTCAAATTTCATTATTTGATTATTTACCTGTATATAGAAATGCAATTGATTTTTAAAGTACTGATTTGTATATAACCAGCAATCTTGCTAACCTCAGTTCTTGATCCTAATAGCTTATTTATACTTCTTTTGCATTTTTAAATTATACAGTGATATCATCCATAGATAATGGTAGACCTCCTTGCTCTCTTTTTCCCTCCCTCCTTCCTTTTTTCTTTTGGCTTTACTGATCTATCTGGCTAAGACCTCCAGAACAGTGTTGAGAAGAAACACTGATAGAGGACATTCTTGTCTTAATCCCTACTTCAAAAGAAAAACTTCCCACATCTCACTCTTAGGTATGATGTTCACTGTACACCTTCGTGTAGTTACCCTTTATTTGAATGAAATGCTCTGTTTCTAGCTTAAGAGTTTTTCTTAATATATCGTTTATGGAGGTTGACTTTTATCAAATACATTTTCTGCATATTGAGTTATCTATTTGTTCTCTTTTAATCTGTTGATGTTGTGAATTACAATGGTTATTCTAATGTTAAATGAATTCTATATTGCTGGAATAAATGCATATGGAATAAATATTATGTTTTATATATAGTTATTATGTTATGTATAAATATATGTATATATGTATATGTATATATGTTATGTATATATAAATATGTATAAATATTATGTTATATATATAGTTTTTATATATAGTTTGATTCTACATGATTTCAGGTTTCTACATCTATGTTCATGAGAGAAATTAGCTCTTTTACTTTCTTGTAATGTCCGTGTCTAGTTATAAAATTAGCTGAAAACTATCTTCATTAAACAAGATCTTTCTTTGTTTAGTTTCTGAGAATAGAGCTCTGGGAAGATGGTTACTTTGCCCCAGTACACTCAAGATATCATAAGTGCTGATGCGTAAGGGCACTTGTACCCCAATGTTTATAGCAGCACTCTCAACAATAGCCAAATTATGGAAAGAGACTAAATGTCCATCAACTGATGAATGGCTAAAGAAGTTGTGGTTTATATATACAATGGAATACTACTTGGCAATGAGAAAGAATGAAATATGGCCTTTTGTAGCAACGTGGATGGAACTGGACAGTGTTATGCTAAGTGAAATAAGTCATACAGAGAAAGACACATGCCATATGTTTTCACTCTTATGTGGATCCTGAGAAACTTAACAGAAGACCATGGGGGAGGGCAAGTAGAAAAAAGGTTAGAGAGGGAGGGAGGAAAACTATAAAAGACTCTTAAAGACTGAGAATAAACTAAGGGTTAATGGGGGTGGGAGGGAGGGGAAAGTGGGTGATGGGCATTGAGGAGGGCACCTGTTGGGATGAACACTGGATGTTGTATGGAAACCAATTTGACAATAAATTTCATATTAAAAAAAAGATATCATTTTGTTATATTTTGGACTTCATAGTTTCTGTTGAGAAGTCTTCTGATTGTAAGTAATTGAACACAACCTATCTTGTGTCTCTGGCTGTTTTAAAATTTTTCTCTTTGACTTTGTTTTCTGCAGTTGTATTATTATTTTGTATTTGTATGTATGTCATATTTGGGGTTCTTGAATATGTAGCATTGACACCTTCCATCAGTTTTAACACATTCTCAGGTATTATCTCTTCCAGTATTGTTTCTGTTTATTCTTTCTCTCCTGTTCTTCTGGATCCTGTATCTTCCATATCCTTTATGATCCTTTCTGTTTTGACAGTTTTTGTTTTCTACCCTTTTCTTTATATCCATGCTTCTTTATGGATAATTTCTTTTCATCTGTCTTCAGTTAACCAATTCTTTTCTCAGTGGTGTCACTTCTTGTGTTGAACTCAATCATTAATCTTTTATTTATATTTAAGTTATTTATGTTGACTTCAGTTACTTTAAGTTCTAGGGTCCCTATCTCATGTTTATTTTATTTTATTTATTTATTTTTTTTTTAATTTTTTTTTTGAATGTTTATTTATTTTTGGGACAGAGAGACAGAGCATGAACGGGGGAGGGGCAGAGAGAGAGGGAGACACAGAATCGGAAACAGGCTCCAGGCTCTGAGCCATCAGCCCAGAGCCCGACGCGGGGCTCGAACTCACTGACCGCGAGATCGTGACCTGGCTGAAGTCGGACGCTTAACCGACTGCGCCACCCAGGCGCCCCTGTTTTAATGTTTTATTTTCATATTTCAATACATAGAGTCTCTATGCTTCTATTATCTTATCTTTTTTAACGTTTATTTACTTATTTTGAGAGAGAGAGAGAGAATGAGGGAGGGGCAAAGAGAGAGAGAAGGAGAGAGAGAATTTCAAGCAAGCTCCATGATGTCAGCACAGAGCCCACTGTGGGGCTCCATCTCACGAACTGTGAGATCGAAACCTGAGTCAAAACCAAGAATCTGAGGCTTAACCAACTGAGCCACCGAGGAGCCGCTATTGTCTCTTGTTTTTGACGTCATATCCCCTCCTGTGTCTGGTTATTTTAGATTTTATGATGAACATTGTATTTGAACTTTTTTTGTTTGTTTGTTTTTTGGTAGAAACAATTTCAGCCTTGACCTTATCTTCTTCCCAAGAGCTTTATTTTTCTTTCTTTTGTCAAGCTCCTGGGACACTAACAATCTAAGATTTTCCTGATCCAACTGCAAGCACTGAGTTTCTTCTGAGCCACCCAGGGGACATGAAGTGGTAGTGTGGTCTGTGTTAAAGCTGGATTGCTTCCAGTCTTATTATAGCTGGGCCTCATGTCAAAACTCTAGGGGCTTGCCAGATCCCAATGCTTGGAAAGTCCTGGGCTCCCGTGTTTGTCTCCCTGAATGTAGGGGGCTGTCACAAACACCACCACCAGTCTCTCACCAATCTCCATTTTAGCCAACAACACTAGGGCAAGAGGCTGGACTAGTTTCAGGGGCTAGGCTTGCTGGTCTGGATGTCAGCATTTTCTTGGATCTTACCTTACAGTTCTTGCTTATGTTGTTAGTTTTTGATGTCCACAAACAGATTTTTTGAAAAGATTATTTAGCTTTTATAAGAGTTCCAAGAGGAAAGATTGATCCTAGTCTACCAAAAATAGAAATCCTAATGACAATTTTTATAGTCAATAAATTTACATTACTTTTAGAATGTATGACTATACCAAAGGATCACATTCTACTATGTTTAGTAAACTTTAAAAATGAATTTTATTTGTTTTATTATTTGTAATTACACATATATTTGAAACATGGTTATTTATATGTATACAAGTGCTTAAGATACATACAGAATCAGGAATCAGTTCAAAATAACTGTCCCAAATTTTTTGGTCTACATACTAAATGCATGTTACTGAGTAAAGAAAATCAAGGAAAATAATTTTATTATAATTCAACCAATATTTATTAAGTACCTGTACTCAGCCAGACCCAGTGATAGGAGCAAGGCCACTACATTCAGTTGTGTCTAATGTTAAATCCACAAGGGCTCTTGGCCAAGGAAGTGAGTGGAAACTGGAATTTAGACCATGCTCATCTGGCCAAACTCACCCATGCAGGTTTCTCCACCCAGAAGGGTCACTTTTTTCTAATCTGTATGAAGACTAAAAATGACCCTAGCTACGAACTGCCACTACAAAGGTAAGTTGGCCCACAGGATCTGTAGGAGGCCTGGAAATGGGTAGCCTAACCAGACAGGGATAGTGTGGGAGGCTTCCTGAATTAATGAACAGCCAAGAATGATTTATAATTAGTGAGTCATTTGTATGTAAATTTTGGTTTCTGAATTACTTTATGGCATTTATTCATTTAAGTGATTATTTCTTGAAGTTTTATTTACATTGTTAACTTGCTTTGCCAACTTTCAAAATTTTTAAACAATAGTTAATACAAGAGTAAACTTTACTGTAGATTACCTTTGAATTACAGTAAAATCCTATGTTTGCATTAGAGCATGTCTGTGAAGATAATGATTTTATGCCATGAAAGTATTTTATAAGCATCCACAAGCACAGTTATTTAAATATTACCTGAAGCTTGGCATTAGAAAACAGAAACTGGAAGATGAATTTGATGAATTCTTGATATAGTTGGAAGACTATCAGGAGACCAAGACACTATGCTAAAGAAGTTGGATTTCATCCTATAGTGAATATTTACCTGGTCTTAACACCTGGAATGTTCTAGAGAGGTCATTAGAAAGATGGGGGCAGCTGGGCCACTGGTTAGGTAACCATCACAGTCACAGGGTTGAATGGTGGTGAAGTCCAGCCAGGGTAGGGCCACGACACCAAGAGGCAAGCCTCGAGTGAAGAGTGTGTGAGGGCATTTTTGGAATAGAATCCTCACACAGCTTACCGTCTAATCAGTGAGAGGAATAATCAAGAAGGAGAAATCAAAAGTGGTTTTTAGCTCTAGGAATAAAAATTTGAATTGTGCCTTAAGAACCTTTTTATCATTTGAAACATAGTATTAAAAAATAAAATTATTTTATCTCCAAATAAATTATTAAAGAGAAAACCCATGATGTTACCTCTCATTATTGTTTAATTAGAATAAAATTTTTAAAAATAAAATTAATGAGATAAATCACCAATTTCAATTAAAAACTGTATTATGAGGGCGCCTGGGTGGCACAGTCGGTTAAGCGTCCGACTTCAGCCAGGTCACGATCTCGAGGTCCGTGAGTTCGAGCCCCGCGTCGGGCTCTGGGCTGATGGCTCAGAGCCTGGAGCCTGTTTCCGATTCTGTGTCTCCCTCTCTCTCTGCCCCTCCCCCGTTCATGCTCTGTCTCTCTCTGTCCCAAAAATAAATAAACGTTGAAAAAAAAATTAAAAAAAAATAAATAAAAATAAAAACTGTATTATGGGACTGTCTTTATCTGATTCATTTTGTTAAGATAAAATTTCACACCACCACTAAACTATAAAGTGGAAGAATATAACATATGAGGTTTCATATAGTTCTTTTTTTTTTTTGAGAGAGAGAGAGTGCGTGCAAGAGTGAGTGCAGGAGAGGGGTGGGGGAGAGAGAGAGAGACAGAGAGAGAGAGAGAGAGAGAATCCCAAGAAGGCTCCACCCTGAGTGTTGGGCTGATGTGGGGCCCTATACAGGAGCCCACAACCCTGAGATCATGACCTGAGCCCAAATCAAGACCTAGACGCTCAACCAGTGAGTTACTCAGTTGTCCCAGATCTTTTCCATTTTAAGTCCTGCTTTTAAGTATTTGGGCCAGTTGGGGGGTGGGGATGGGAAAGCAGAGAAGACAGGGGCTGGAGAACAGAAGTATATCAGACTCCATGTCTATTCAACTCACGTTTGGGAGTTATTAGTACAATTAAGGCCCAGTCTACATCTGCAAAGCAAGCTGCTTTTTCAATGAAAATCATCCCTGAATATTTCAGTCATATAAAAGGGTGCTTTCTTTTGTACAAGTAAGTGACACTACCATCGTTTTCAAATGAAAGAGATTTACTGTATTAGATACAGTAAACCAGTAAACCATGAGTAAACCGTGGGGATAGTTCTATCTCCAGTTTTTATCCCAAAAATTTCCCTGCTCTGTTACCAGCTAACATGCTTGAAGGTGTGAGTGTGGGGGAGTTAGGGAGTCCCCTTGTGTCAGCCTCTGATTGATAGTCTTGTTCTAAATCTCAGGGATACCTGAGGAAGCCCGGGTGAACAAGAAGGAGTGTAGTGATAAATATCTGGAGAGTTTAAGGGGTGAAGAAGGGATAGGAGGGTAGTCAGGGATGGAGCAGAAGGGCCAAGAGGAGGTAGGTGTAGAGCTGTCTCTTGATGATGTTTGAAGTATATTGTTAAAATAAAGAAAGGTTACCACACACCTGGTTTCATTTCCAATGGGAATGATATTTTGAAAACATTAAACCAGTTTATGCTTCATTGTTTTTCTACAACCTTTTCCCATTAGCTGAGAGGGTTGTGACCCCAGGGGAGTCACGTGCCTGAATCAAAGTTTGGGGGCTGAACAGAGAATCTTCCTGCAAGCCCTGGTGGAGCCTGTTCTGGAAGAAGCAGTGCCTGCCCCTTGAAGGCCTGTAGGCCATGGTCCACGTGAGTGGGGTGCTCCCTCTCGGGGATGGGGTACAAGCACGGTCCTTTGGAAAGGAGGTGCTGGAGAATGGGGACTGGTAGAAGTCTGGCAGTGTGAGGGAGAACTGGAAGCCTGGGTTGATCTGGTCTGGGCCTTCCCCTTCCCAACATTTGACATTCTGGAAGACTTCTGCTGGCTACACGCTCTGCCATGGGTGTGTTTATGGTGACTTTTAGCTTTCTACTCTCTTGGCCTGGAAACAGAGGAGGAGGAAGAAACCTGGAAACACAGAAGACACAACTACTTCCAGAGAGTTTGGGGGAACCTGAAAGACACTGCTTTCTACCGAAGCAAGTGTACTATGTCAAATGGGAATTTTTTTTTTTTAATTTTTTTTTTCAACGTTTATTTATTTTTGGGACAGAGAGAGACAGAGCATGAACAGGGGAGGGGCAGAGAGAGAGGGAGACACAGAATCAGAAACAGGCTCCAGGCTCTGAGCCATCAGCCCAGAGCCTGACGTGGGGCTCGAACTCACAGACCGCGAGATCGTGACCTGGCTGAAGTCGGACGCTTAACCGACTGTGCCACCCAGGCGCCCCTCAAATGGGAATTTTTAAGTGCCTCTTCCTGGGATACCTTCACCTCCATCCCCACTGGTAGGATGAGCACAGTTATAGGAAAGAAAATCCAAAATGGTGTTAGGTTTTGGCAGTGAAATAATAGGTGATTTTTATTTTTTGTTTTTTTACTATTTTTATTTGTGTTTGAATGGGTGAAAATTCTATGAACATGTACAGCTATTATTTTCCAAAGCAAAGACAAACAGTGCAAATTGTAAGTCTATGTCCACTTAAATGAGAGAGAGACAAGCAGCATCTCTTTCACTCCTTCCTGCTGAGCAAGTGGTAGTCCTCTCTGGGCCATGGCTCCAGAGTTCCATCTGGGCTGTTATGGGGATGGGGTTGGGGGTGGGTCTGGGAGCAGTAGTGACACCACCAGTGGACTGCAGGTAAGAGGGAAGAAGAAGTAAGGCAGCGCCTGGGGTGAAGAAAGCCTGTCTTTGACACCTGTGTGCAGCCCCTTGCTTGGGGCCAATGGGACTGCCTCTCTGACACCTTAGTGCCCCATCTCCCCTCCAGATGTCCCTGGTCCTCCCCAGGCCACATGATCCCTGCTCTCTGCCTGAAGCATTCTCACACCCTTCCTGTGGCTCTGCCCAGACCAGCCATTCTTGAGGCAGCACCCCTGCCTGCCCCATTGTCCCCACCTGTGCTTGGCCAGAGACCTGGCACCCCACTTCTGTGCCAGGGACTGGTTGTTCTAAAGAATGAATTCATGCTTAGGGCCAACAATCAGGAACTAGTTAATGCACAACTCTTCCGTGACCTTCCGGGGACTATAGGGGCCTTTTTATTTACTGACTTTTCCATTTTAGTGGGGAACTCCTGATGACCTAGTGAGGTAAAAGGCATGTGGGTGGCTCAGTTGGTTGTCTGACTTTGGCTCAGGTCATGATCTCATGGTTTGTGAGTTCGAGCCCCACTTTGGGCTCTGTTCTAACAGCTCAAAGTCTGGAGCCTGCTTCAGATATTGTTTCCCCTTCTCTCTGCCCCTCCCCTGCTCGAACTCGTATCTCTCTCTCTCTCTCAAAAATAAATAAACATTAAAAAAAAAGGAATGAGGTGTACTCTACCATTAAGTTCCCACAAGGGGAGATCTGTCCCAGTAACTTTGTGGGATGGGCACGATTGTCTCCAGATTACAAAGAATCTGAGGCATAGTGGACTCAAAGAATGAACAACAAGAACAAATAAAATCTTCATCCCAAATCACACAGCTAGCTCAGGGCAGGGCTGCAAACAGATTCTCCACCACAGCTGAAGGGAGCCTCCCAGCACATGGTGCTGGCCATTGTCCACCCTGTCCACCCAGAATTTAGTCCTGGCAGTGGACATATGAGTTGTACCATAAGTTTGCCCACCTCTCCTGTCATTATTTCTGAGGACACAGCATTATCCTCACCAGCATTCAAAACTCACTGACATGCAAGAGAAATTTTCAAATCTCTGAATATTGGGGAAGTCACATGGAGAAAAAAAACATTGATAAAGAATATTTACAAATTCTGTGTAATCTAATTTTTCTAAGTATTTGAGCCATTAATTTTGTCTGCAAATATAATACCTGTATCTGAATAATTTTGCTCTTCCTTGCTAGGCATGATTTATTTATTTACTTTTCAGTGCTTAATCATATCTCTGGTATTAAATATTAGGCTCAGACCTCTTTCCCCAAAAGACATAACTTATAATATCATGGGGACACTAAATTTAATCATCGTTGGCAATTATTTGACGCTATCCTGGAAAATTAGCTCACAGCAGCTGCAGACACATGGGGCCCCAAGTCTTCATGTACATTATATTTGTCATGAAACAGCAGCTGAGACCCTGAAATGCAGCCCACTTGACCTTCCTTGGGCACAACAACAAAAGGCCTGCACAGAGTCTCCATCATGGTAATTGATTGCAGGAAATTCACACGAAGCCTCCCAGTGTCTGCTCTTTTGAGACCATTTATATTCCTCTTCCATTTTTCTTTTTAATTACTATAGAAAGTGAAACCAATACTTTTTGGAGTGTGACTCTTGGAGGATGCTGTTCTGTATTCTGTAGACATCTCTATAGTCCCCGACAGCCTCCTGCTGAATCATCCCATACCTTAACTTTCCTTGTGGGAAGCAGAGCAAGAGGCCCATCTTATACATATATGTTCTGGTATCTGGACCCTGAAAACACTGCCAAAGAGAGCGAATGAACAGAAAAAACTGAACAGTTTGTTTCTTTGGTTTAAAAAGAAATGGCATTACCAGATTGGTATAATGTTCTCATTTTTGGATCGTTCACAGTTTTCCCTTTATCTCCTCTATAGAGACTCATTACGTTTACAGTATTAAATGTGCTCTTTGGAATAAGATGGAAAAGAAAGAAAAGCTTTTCCTAAAGTATCCAGAAGGCAAGGATTTCAAACAAAGGTGTTTTTAACCACATGGGGAGCAGGAATGTCTTTCCTCCCTGAGCTCATGCTGCAGTGGCTGGAACCCAGGAGCCTGTGCAGGCCGCGGACACTCCCAGAATTGACAGCAAGCCAAGCACAGATGCCATCTTTCTTTGCGGTTGGAGACTAGCCTCCTTTTTGTCCCTCCTGTTGTTCCTCACTCACCATTTTCTCCCTAGCACTGTTTTGTTGAGCATGCTTCTGGAAGGTGTGCTTAGGTGTATTTTTAGTGTATGTTTTTCTTATACTGCCAATTGTCTCCTTTGGGTCCATAGATCATTCACAGCAAGCTTTTCTTTGCTTGTCCTGTTTAGAGAAACCTCTCCAAGAGATGACCTCCTCGCTGCATCTAAAGAATCCCTCTGGGGGTGTTAATACACCTGCAGGCCAGTTTATTTAGGTGGGTACTTCTCTTGGTATCTGAGAATAGAGATGTAGCTGAGAAACTCTTCCTTTTTGATTTAATAAGACCTATGATCGGAATAAACTGCTTTCCATATTTATTTCTATCAAGGGACATGGGACACTTATTATGCAGGCACTCAAGTTAGTCCCTCACTTTTGACAAATTGCTTTCCTTTTTGGTTAAGATTTATGGAACGTGGGAATTTAAAGAGCTTTAAATAAAATCTATGGATCATGCCAGTGCAAAACTGTTGCCAGAAAAACATCATAAGAAATTTAGCTTTTCCCTCTTTGGAGCTATGCTTCATTTTAACAATAAAACCAACAGCATCAGTGCCGACCAACACACTTTTTTAAACATTAAAAAAAATTTTTTTTAACGTTTATTTATTTTTGAGACAGAGAGAGACAGAGCATGAACAGGGGAGGGGCAGAGAGAGAGGGAGACACAGAATCTGAAACAGGTTCCAGGCTCTGAGCTGTCAGCACAGAGCCCGATGTGGGGCTCGAACTCACGGACCGTGATATCATGACTGGAGCCGAAGTCGGACGCTTAACAGACCAAGCCACCCAGGCGCCCCCAACACATTTTGATCATAGTGTTTTTTCTCCCTGTTCTCTATTCAACGGTGTGTGTGTGTGTGTGTGGTGAGCATGCTATGCACCTGGGTGGTCTGATCTACAGCTACTAGCCATGGTGGTTCTTGGGACCTTGCAACATGGCTAGTCTAAACTGAGATGCACTGTAAGTACAAGATATGGACTGGATTTCAGAATATTAAAAAATTGTAACATATCTCAATTGTTTTTACAATTGATTACATGTTGAAATAATATTTTGGATATATTGAATTAAATAAAGCATTAAAATTAATTTTACCTATTTCTTTTTATCTTTTATATATTTTTTAACGTTGTTCATTTTTGAGAGACAGAGAGCGCAAGCAGGGGTGGGGCAGAGAGAGAGGGAGACACAGAATACGAAGCAGGCCCCAGGCCCTGAGCTGTCAGCACAGAGCCTGTCATGGGGCTCAAACTCACAGATCATGAGATCATGACCTGAGTCAAGTTGGATGCTCAACCGACATGAGCCAACCAGGCACACCTTTTTATCTTTTAAATTTTACATTTTTTTGTTTGTTTTACTTTTTATCTTGTTAATGCACATACATGGCTCACATTATATTTTTCTTTGACAACACTATTATGGGCTGTACACCCATTGCTTAAAACCTGAGATTTTAAGTTTTTTTAATTTTATTTTTAGTTTTTAAAATTACATCCAAATTAGTTAGTATATAGTGAAACAACGATTTCAGAGTAGATTCCTTAATGCCCCTTACCCATTTAGCCCATTCCCCCTCCCACAACCCCTCCCATAACCCTCAGTTTGTTCTCCATATTTATGAGTCTCTTTTGTTTTGTCCCCCTCCCTGTTTTTATATTATTTTTGTTTCCCTTCCCTTATGTTCATCTGTTTTGTCTACTAAAGTCCTCATATGAGTGGAATCATATGATTTTTGTCTTTCTCCGACTGACTAATTTCACTTAGCATAATACACTCCAGTTCCATCCGTGTAGTTACAAATGGCAAGATTTCATTCTTTTTGATTACCGAGTAATACTCCATTGTATATATATACCACATCTTCTTTATCCATTCATCCTTCGATGGACATTTGGGCCTTTTCCATACTTGGCTATTGCTGACAGTGCTGCTATAAACATTGGGGGTGCATGTGTCCCTTCAAAACAGCACACCTGTATCCTGTGGATAAATGCTTAGTAGTGCAATTGCTGAGTCGTAGGGTAGTTCTATTTTAGTTTTTGAGGAACCTCCATCCTGTTTTCCAGAGTGGCCTGCACCAGCTTGCATTCCCAAGGATTTTAAGGTTTTTAAGGGGCTGTATATCTGATAGTCCCTCTCTAGGCACCTAATGCTTGATTATAATTACCATTTGAGTTCAGTGAGTCTTTTGCACTCAATATGTCTTTTTAGAATACTAGAAAATGTTTGAAGTTCTTAAATTTTTTTGAAAGACAAAAATATTAGCTATAAAGAATTGAATCTACACTGTAAAGGAGACAATATACAGTTTACAGCACACTTAGGATGTATATAGTTTGTATAAACGTATAATTTCTACAAATCAGATATAGTTTAGTTTTGGAATTAACTCCCCATCCCTTCTTACTAGACAGCATACAATTAATTTAGCCAGGTATGAGTAAATCACATTTTCTCTGCCCTGGTTTTCCTGTCGTCTATCTCCTGTGTACCTCACTCTGCTTTTATTCCATGCCATCTGCTGTGGGATTCTTGCTTTGTTATATCAGGACTTTCCACACCAATTGCAGAGATAACTTTCAGTTTCTCTATCTCCAGTTGCTCAATAGGAGGACTTAAAATAGAACATCTTAACAAATTTCTGTAACTGTTTTCAACAGCATAGGCTCTAAGAAGATTAATTCTGCCTACCCTCTCTCTGCAAAAGGCCTGCTGAGGGTGGTGTCTCTTTACTTATTTGGTTTGTGTCTTAGTTCTGTCTGCTCTGAAACTGTACAATTTGGCAAAAGCTGGCTACTGCTTTTGCCAAATTTGCAAAACAGTTGTTTTGCATCTTTCTTGTCTGCCCTTACAAGAAGTCTCATCCTGGGTTTTGGTAAGAGAACAGTTTCCACATTAATTCCAAAATGATAATGGCTCTTGTTTGTTCACAAAGACTTGGGCTCTGCAATGCCTTCTATTTCCCTATCAAATATCTGCCCTCTTCCCCATCAAGGTCCCAAATGGTTGGTCAAAATATTTATCCAATAAAAACAGTTTTTGTCCCAGAGGAGAATTTCTCCACATCCCTGTGCCTGTTTAAGATGCATCAGAACTCATTCCGGTATTCAAGCTATACTAGAGAGCTACATAGTGTGCCAAAAAAAGTATGCAGTAGGTTTGTTTTAAAATTTTTCCTTGGGTCAAACCAATATCTGGTATATCACCCTTAAGAAAGCATAACATAAGAGACAGAGAGAGGGGTAAGTTATATGAAAGAATGTGTTTTTTTCAAATTAAAAAAAAAAAACAGTGAAGTCACCAACATCCTTTGGTTTCATTATTGTTGCTCAAGAAAACTATGTGATTTTCTAAATTATTATTTTTTTTTTGAAACTAAAATTTCTAGATTGTTTCAGGACAGCTCAAGAAGATACAGACAAACTTCAGGGTGAAATGCTTTGTGAATGGTTCTCACTGGACCAAGTTGGTTAATGTGAGGCTCAGTTACTGCCCTAGCCTGGTTATTATTTAACATTTTAGCATCCCAAGGAGGGGGTCCTCCAGGCTCAGGATTCCATTGCTGGTTGAAGGCTAGGGTTTGTTTCCAGTCCAAGCCACTTTCTAACAGATTGTGCAAGTCCTTAATCTTTCCAGAAGCTTTGAGGCACTTGTCAAATAGTAGGTGCTTGATAAATGGCAACTGAATACGTAAATAATTGAATTAAATGAGTGTTTATTCTTTTCTTGTTTGTTTCAGTCTTGACAATCACCAAAAGTAATCACAAATTTTAATAGTAATGGCTAACATTGGTTTTCTGATGCTCCAGGAATTCTCCAGTTTCCTAAGAAATGTCAGTCCTGCAAACTTAAGTTTAATTCACAGTTTATATCAGTGCCTTAAGCAAGGGTTCAACATATTAATGTATTTATAATTTTGGGAAATCACAAGTTTCCTTTTTTGAGGTAAGCTTTGACTTCATATAGTTTGATTTTCTAAAGCAGCAAACAAACCAATTCTTAATTCTAAGTGTTTCTGGGACAAAAATGGTAAAACACATACATTCCCCAACTTTTTAAAAGACATTTTGATGTGCTTGTTTTAGCTTCCTTGTAGTTTCTGTGCCCACAGGCAACAAAACTGAGTGCAGCTTCTTACAGGTGCTTATCTGTAACTGTACCAACAGGAAATGGGGTGGGGCAGGGAGGAGAGGGCTCCTCAGCTGGGCTGGGTGTCTGGTTGGTCACCTGGCCCCAGGAAACTGGGACTAGGTAACAAAGGTAACAAAGACGCACCTTTGTTCATCCATTGTGCTGTCTGCTGATGGCCCTAGAGTACCAGTTTCCCCCACGTTTTCTCTGGGTTCTTGGTGAAATATTTCATTTAATGCTCATTCTAAGTAGCAGAAAGCTAACGGGAATAAGCTCATTAGAGTTTTCTCAACCAGAGCATGCTGGTGGTTAAGTCTGTGCTCACTCCCCTGCTGTAGGCCCTGACTGTCCCTGGGCACAACCCAGGTGATCCCATAAGGCACCCTGGCGTCAGCGCTGGGGACACCCCTGAGCATTCTGGTAGTTTCCACTGTGCCAAGAGTTGCCCTGGGCTAGGGTCCTAGTTGCTCCTCTGCCTCATGAAGTACAACCTCAAGGTGTGGGCTCCCACTCATGGACTGGACCAGAAATTGCTGCTCAGAAACTACTGTCTGCTTTAGAAGAAGTGATGGAAATTCTGGGCTGTGGGGGCAGGTCCCAACACTTGTATGCTTGTTCATGCTGAGCACCCAGCTGTGGTCGCTGACTCAGGTCAGTGCTTGCAGAAAGGGACAGGGAGAATAGCCATGCCCTCGTGGGTCTGCTGCTCTTGGGGGAAGGACTTGCTGCTGACAGGCAGTCAGGAAGTGAAAATTCCCCAAAGTGAGAAGTATCCTACCTTCCTATGGTTTGCTGTTGAAACAGCAGGCAGATCATACCTTACAGGATCAGCTCTATTCACTCCTTGGGTCAGAATGCATGGCATCCCCACCACACTCAGCATCAGTCCCATGGCCCTTCACCTGGCCACCTGTGCTGCACTTTACCCATCCTGCTCCATTCCACTTCTGTCACTTCAAACAGCATGTACACACTCACCCCAGCCTGACATGTTTGCTCCCTGGGATGACTGATATATATATATATATATATATATATATTCATCTATTATGCTCACTGCAGGATCTCAGTGCCCAGCACAGAGCCTGGCATGTAATAGATGCTAAATCCATTTCAGTCATATTTAAATAAATAATACATAACTGTGGTATACAAGAATCCATTTGGAAAGCAGGGGTGTATTGGTCAAGGGTTATACTAGAAGAAGACTATCTGATTAAGTCCTAGATTGCACAAAACAATTCTTTACTTCTGTCATGGAGTCAACCATCATTCTATTTCAGAGTCAACCTAAGATGGACATTTGGGAACCCCTTCTTCTTCCCAGTCACCCCTGATTTTTCTCATGGTTCCAAGTACCCCCAGCAGAGCCCCAGCAGGGATCTCAGCACATCCAGCCTGGGGGACCCTCATTTTACTCTGTACCCAGAGGTCAAACTTTTGTGCCCTGCCCCAAATCAGCTTCTCCTCCTCTCTGAGTTTGGGGTCATGCCAGGATCACCAGGGCAGACATCCCCTTCCCTCCTTTCTGGAGGCCCTTTGCCTCTTCTCCTGCCATTGCTCTTAACGGAGACAGTCTATTAGAAATGTCTACTCAAGTTGAAACTTCAAAAGGAAGAAGTTGCTCCTCCCTCCTCTCCCCAGGGGATACCGGGCTTCTATGCAGACTTGCCCACTCCCTGTCATCCTTAACATCTTCCTTTTTCAACTGAGTATAATTTACATAAAATAAAACACACAGATCTTAAGAGTTTGGCTGGATGAGTTTGGATAAATACACACACCTGTGTAACTTCCACTCCAGTCAAGACATGGAACGCTTCCATCACCCAGTGTATTCCCTCCTCCCCCTTCCTAGGCCCTCCACAACCCCTGTAGGCACCCATTGCTCCAGCTTCTATCACAAGAAGCCAGAATGTCATACACATGGAATACACAGTCGTGTGTCAGTATTTCTTTTCATTGCTAAGTAGTCCTCTGCTGAATATACATACCCTCATGTGATTGTTCACCTATTGGTGGACCTCTGAGTGATTTCCAGCTTCTTGCTATTATGAGTAAAGCTGCTATGCATGAAAATTCTTTTTTATCAGGTTTTAAGTGGACAGATGTTTTCTTTTCTATTGGATAAATAGGAGAATTGCTTGTTCATAGAATGGATATATATTTAATTGAATATAATACTGCTGAACTCTTTTTCAGAGCACTTTTCCCATTTTGCATTTTCCCTAGAAACCTATGACACTTGGTACGGTCAGTCTTTTCAGTATTGACCCTGTCAGTGAGTGTGAAATGGTATCTCATGGTGGTTTTAATTTGCATTTCCACAGTGGCTAATGAGACTCAGAATCTTTTCATGGGCTTATTAGCCATTCATATATGTTCTTTTGTGAAGTGTCTATTCAAACCTTTTTCCCATTTTTAAGGATTGGGTTGCTTATTTTATTATTATTGAAATAAGGACAGTTATTCAAGTTCATATATTGCCTTTTAATTTTCTTAAGAGTCCTCCTAGTATTCTTCGTGCCTTTGCAGTAATCCTTGTGACTGCTCTAGTACCATCTGTTGTGATTATTTATTTCCTATGGTTTTGCTCCCAAGTTGCTCAATGGTAGACTCTTTGAAAGTGGGGCCTTGGCTTCTATTCTTCATATTTCTTCTTCCTACCCTATAGGAAGAGCTTAAAGCATTCTCCTGGGTGATAACATTTGTTGACCAACCTCTGCACTGACTCTTCAGCCAGGTTAAGTCATCTGTGCTGTTTTGTATAAGTTGGGAGGGTTTAGGATGCTTCATTCTTAGGTGCAGTGTTTAAAGATAATTGGTTCTCAGAATAATTTGTTCTTTTGGTCTCTAAGTCCCATGAAGGCGAGTGTCTTGTTCAACACAGGTGTCCTGCAACCCTCTACTATGCCAGGCACGATGCCTGGCACACAATAGGTGCTCATTAAATATCCTTTAGATAAAATAAGTGAATATTCCCAAGAAGCATATTGTGTGGCCCTCTGGGGTCCAACCAAAGGGAAGACTTACAGTCAGGCTATAGATGGTTAATAGAGCTCAATAGTATCCTTAAAAGTCACTTGTAGGAGGGAAGCTCCTGAGGAGAAGAAAAGAGAAAATTGCTGTGTTCCTGTCATTCAGTCTCTTGGGCTTAATCTATTTCTCATCTTTGATTAAAAATCAAGCATATCCTCATGTGTCTTTGCTATTACCCAGTTATCTTCTGAAATGAGTTTTTGAACACCTAGGGTTCCCATAGTTTCAGGAAATACATTTGCAGATGTCAATTTCTGTTCCTACAGTGTTCGTTTCAGAGACCATGATTATGTATGATATGACCTAATTAGTCCTCTTAAATCCACCATCAGTGTCCCCCATAAATCTACCGCTTTAATACTTGAAACTAGAGCCATTTATTTTTCAAGAAAGGGGTCAGCATGTTTATTAACTTGATCTATGGCACTGTATGAATTATGTAAGGAGAAATTGTGTTTCTGTATTTTCAGTGATATAAATGACAGTGTGATACTTCAAATTGTTTCTAATGGTTCTTAGTGATGGATGGCAATACCGACCTTGATTCTGACATTTGTGGTAGGAGAATCGCCACCCAGTAATGATAATGTGCCAGAGAGCCGTGAGCAGATGGCAGAGTTGAAGGCAAAGCCACCTTCAGACCCCTACAAGGCATATCACTTCTAGACTTTGTGGAAGAGCCCCCTTCAGTGGTGGGCCTTGGTCATCAGTGGCCAGTCCACCATGAGGGAAGTTGAGGTCTCTTCAAAGTCTCCTATTAGTTGCTCGGTTCTCACTGATGAATTCCTTCTAAGCCCCAAATGGGACTTGAGAACAGACACCTGCATCTCTCCATGCTGGCCTTGAGAGGTTACTGCATCCTCTGCGTGCCCTCACACCTGGGGCTGTCCGGCTGTATGCCTGTTCTCTAGCCTTCCTCCAACTAGGTCCTCAACAGCTTTTCAAGGAAGAAGATGATGATCTATGTCAGCAGTTACTCACTATGTATATCAAATGCTTGTATGCAAGGAGAGGCCTCTGCAGTGTAGAGGGGCTGTGCTGTGCAAGGAAGAGAATTTTCTACCCAGGCTTAAACTGGAGACACTTTGGAGCCCCAGTGGTTAGAGGGTGGTGGCCGGGAAGCCATGGCTTGCCTATGTGCTGGTGGCAGAGGTAGTGAGGCCTGTTTTTGCCCACAGTGCTGCCTGGCAGGTGGGAGCATCAGGGGTGGGGAGTACTCATCAACAAAGAGCCCCATGAGCCCTCTGGGCCCTTACTGTCCTCCCTCTCAGGGCCCCTCCCCAGGGCAGTGAATTTACCCTGGGAACAGTGCCCCACAGCCTTTAGGAAAGTGACATAGGGAAGCTCATGTTTTTGTCTCATTTTCCTAAGATATTTATAGACCCCTGAAAAGCACAGAGGAGATTATGCAGCTGGCCTGAGATATTTGCATAAATGTAGTGCTTATTTACCGATTCTGTCCCAAGCTGGTCTTCCTTGCCCTGCTCTCTCCTAGGGCCTCCATTATTCTGCTCTCACCTCACCATTTCTGTGATGCGGTTCATTAAACACGGGCAATTCTGGCTCCGGGTTGTGCCAGGATGCTGGTGCTCACTGACCTGTCAGAACGGGAGCATCCTATCAGGATGTGCTGCCGATCCTTTTTATAGCCTGGGTAATTATGATAAATACTTAGGGCTTTCGCAGAGTCAGAAGGGTGGAACTGATTGGGGTGGGGGAGGGAAGGGAAAGAGAAGCAGGGTCCTTCCCTAAGGCAGTGCTCCAGGAGGTGAAAGGGGTGATGTCTCAGGAAGCCAAGGGGAATAGTCTGAAGCAGGACCCAGAGAAAGTCTGGTCTCATTCGGGGTCACTTTTGCTTCTGCTGCCAGCACAGTGAACACAGACGGCTGGGAGCAGAAAGCTGCCTTCATAGCTGGGAGGGTGGAGGAGGGAGACAAGCAGAACACAGAGGCATGCAAGTAGTCAGAGGCATGAGGCACACAGTGGCAGGTAGAGGGGGGGAAATAGGAGATGCACACTGCAGACAAAGGAGCCATGGGCTTCCTTGTTCCAAAGGGTGGGAAGGGAGTTAAGACACCCTCATCCACAGCTCAGAACTGTGAGCAGGTTTCAATCAAGATGTAGTTCAGGAAACAGAAGCCACTCTACTGTTCCAAGGAATTAGGGGCCTGAAAATTTGCCAGATGTCCTAGAGACCGGAAAGCTACATGCCTACTGACCCAACTATTAGGGTTAAAGTCAGACAGTAGGGTTGTTCTCCAGGGATCAGGAAGCTGCAGGCCCCTGCCAACCACGGCTGCAACCATGTGTCCTCTGGTGCTAGGAAGTGAGATCCAGCACCACAAACACCTTCTCTACTGAACTTGCTCATCGGCTACCATGCCACAGGATGAGAGCCTCTGTTCCCGGAGCAACCTACACTTGATGGCAGTGTGTCTTGTTGGTAGAGCCTGCACTGCACCGAGGGCCCTTAGGAAATGCATTTATGGCTTCAAGCCTGGAATGTAGGGAAGGGGAGGGGGACAAGAGCCCCAGCACCCCAGAGGGTCAGGGGATGACAGGGTGGCATTCTGCTGTCCCACAAGCCTGATGTCAGAACTGACCCTAGTACCACGGGCTCCCAGGTGCTGCCTTTTCAGACCAGCTCTGCCTCATCTAATGAGAATTCCATTTCCAACCTGGAGTTAGACATCTTTATAACATGTCTTCTTGAGGCACACTGACCAAATTCCTAGAATATTTTGCAGTCACAGCTGATTAAAAATGGAGAACTTGATACATTTATCTAGAAGCTGAAAATGTAGAAATATATGAAACTGAGCTGTCAGTAACTGAATACACCTGTCGCCTTGGCAGGGTCTCCTGGAGACATGTGTCTAGCTCCACCTTGAATTGATTGCATGGTGAATAAATGCCTTTGGCATAAGCAAAAATCTTAACTGAATGTTGACCCAGCTTCCATGTACCATGGTTTCCTCACTTTACTAAATGAGGAGCTCCTGCAGGAGAGAACTAGATGGACACAGCTGGGCATCTCCACAGCCCAGCCTGTACTTGGACAAGCCTGTTTTGCTCTCACCCTTACTTGCACTTGAGAACCTTGTGACTAAACTAGGCTCCATTTTCTAAATTATAAAGATTCAGTGAGTTAGTCTTCGTGCCAGGAAGTAGTGGGGTCGGGCTGTTTCCCTGAGTGCAAACTGCTCTCCCTGGGCTTGCTTCAATGAGCAAATGTGCAGAGACCAAGGATGAGATGCCAGTCCCAAGAGGACCCATCTGCCTCTCTGGGCCTCATTTTCCCTCATGTGTCACTGGGGATGGTTTTTCTTTTGGGCCTTTAACTACTTTCTTATGCTTTATGAATTTCTCTGAGATTACAAGTTCAATTGGAAATGTAACATTTGCACCCCTAGTTAATTCACATGCTCATTGTGCAAAATTTGGAAGGAGCCAAGAGGTAGAAAAGAACTATTCATAGTTCTGGCACCCCAAGGAAGTCAATACTGATATATTTTTTTAGGCTAGAGGGCATCCTTCCAGTAGGCAGATTTTCAAACTTTCTCCATTTGTACAAAGAACTTGGTATAAAGAAACCTATTTTCTCCTTTTACACATGTATGTTTATATATATACATACACACAAAATGAAGAGGCTTCTTTTACATATAGATGTATCTTGAGGGTAGGCTCTCTTTTTGGCTGTGATGTGGACAGTAGTTGTCAACATCTTCAAGTCCTCAAAGACATTCTGGGGCCTTGCCCAGGGCTCATTGCTCTCTCGCCAGAGCTGAGGGCTCAGCAGCCTTCCCAGCTGTTGCCTGCAAGCCTGCATTAAGGGAAAGTTGCTAACACACATTCCGTCTGAACTTTGAGCTCATTTCTTCGGTGCTTCCTTAATTTCCTTGGCATTCTAGGGATATTGGTGAGATTCTTCTTATCTGCTTTGAAATAGTAAAAGCAGGGAACCACAGTTGTGATCTTAGAGACCACCAGTTCTATGGCCTCATGTCATAGAGGAGGAAACTGAGGCCTGCCGAGTTGGGGCCCGGGCCCCAAGTCACAGGACTCCAGTCCAGCTTCCCTGACCACGGTCATCCCCCCTGGGGTCTGCCCAGCACCACTGCTTTACTAGGAGCGAGGCATAACTTGAGTTGGGCTTCCCTGGGTGCCTGGTATTTCCCCTCTGGGTTCCAGGTGAGGCAGATGCCCTATAGGAACATTGAGCCTAGAGGATGTAAAGGTCAAGGCTCTGGGGACCCTGAGAGGGGTGCAATGTCTGTTGGGGTGTGTGTACTTGTGCACAAAAGGGTTCCTTGAGCCTAGGCTGAATCTTCCCTTAAAACAACATATCTGGAAAATTCTGGGTATGTTTGTAAAAATATATGCCAAGGGAAAGCCGAGTGGCTCGTTCCACACAGGGAAGTTTGCTTTACATCATTTGTCATTGCTGGTTTTCCCTCTCTTCCAGTGGTCTTTCTTATCCTGGTCAGGTGTGCATTTGCTGCTTTGGTGGATTTATGTGGAGCCTGTGGCCCCCCCGCTGGACAGTGAGAGCAGGGAAGCACTGGGGGTAGCTGTAGACTGAAGCCATTTGCCTTGCACACTTATGTAGAATGATTTTTCCAACACAAGTAGGTATTTCTATGACTGGTAAATGCAAAATAATTTTAAAATATTGCTCAATTCATAGTTATGTTGGATATTATGAATTTTCTACTAAGGATACAACTCTTATTATGTTGGGGGGGAGATAATTTGACATATTAAAAAGTAGTTAATCCACATTCTCAAAATATGGGTGGCTGACTTACCCTAGGTGCCCACAGGTTGAGATTTGGTGAGCTCTTGGGCTGGTTTCCTCTTGGTTGAATCAAACAGGGGGCAGCTCATACTGGAAGTATATATACACCCAACAGCAGGGGCCAGCTGGCCATGTGGCTGTCCCTGAGCCTGCCTCCCCTCCCTTGTTAGGGCACCAGAACCCCTATTGTCATCCCCTTGACCTGGTCCCCCTGCCCTCAATTCCCTGAGGTCCTGGCCTGTTGGGGGCCGGGCAGGGGGCTTGCTTCATCTGTTCCTTTCTCTTTCCCAGAGGGAGGAGCAAAGCTCTTCACACACGGTCTGCTTTGGGCAAAGATAAGATGTGGGAAAAGTGTACATTCAGTTCTCTCTCTCCAGCCCTATTTCCCCTGTGAGGTGCAGATGAGGTAAGGAAACAGGTAGCTCTTTCTGCTGTACTGATTAAAGGCAGAGCTTTAAGCCCAAGGCAATCATTTGTAACAGAATTTTCGGCACCAATGAGAGGGAATGGGGTGGAGTAAATGTCTTTGGAGGACACTTGCCCTGGGCCACTTAGGTTAGACCATACCAGAGGCAGCCTGTCCCACTAATTTCTAAGGCAGTGCCTTATTCGAACATGTAGTGAAGCGTATAATCTTACATGTATAGCTGGATGAACTTTTACATATGTATGTACTTAGGTAAAACCACCCACATCAAAACAAAAGGTTTCCCGCACTCTGGAAAGTTCCATGAGGCCCTCCCACTGCTGCCCCACAACCTCTATTCAGCTGGAGGTATCTGACCCGCTTGCAGACGAGTTAACAAAAGCTGGGAGAAGGTGAGGCGCTGGACCTGGGGGTTGTCCAGCTTCACACCACCTTCCTGGGGAGCAAACCCTCATTTACACTGCCCTCTCTTGTGTACCTAAACAACTGCAAGACTGCTCTCACATCCCTGGGGGAAAAATCTAGACGCTTTCAGATCCCGGGTGCTGGGATGGTGTGGGGGAAGGGTGTTGGCAGCCTCTTGCATTTGTCTGCCTCAGGGTGACCACCTGTGCAGACAAGAGCCCCTGCCAGCTCCCTCCTCCCCACAGCCCCCCACCCACAATGCCCCTGTGCCAGCCTGTACTGGGAGAGGGAGGGCAGGCAGATGGGTCGGAGTGCTGGGTCCTGCCATCTCAGGACAGGAGGACGACAGGAAGGGAGCCACTTTCTCCGGTCACCCTGCCTATCTATACTGGCAGCCACTTTCCCACCTAGTCCATCTGCCAGAGTCTGCAGCTCCCACCAACCTCCATGCCAGCCTGAGAGCCAGCTGTGCCCTTCTCCTGGGACCACACTGTCATATCCCTCCCCTCCACTGTGTTTGTTGGTTCCCCAAGTTCTGAGTGAGACCTGGAGGTTTTCCAACTGTGCTTGTATATCCCTAGGGGCTGGGGAAGGTGAGCAGGAGCCACCCACTCCCCAGGCTTTTGATCCTGCTTCAAATTACATGTTGAATCTTTGAGTATTTCCTGGTTCTCTCCCTCACCAACTGCCCCATACCTGGGTTTTCCTTTCCTTCTTCAGGTGTGCCCAGGGCATCTTGACACTGTGGAGCCTACACCTGAACCCACTGGCCTTTGCTGTGGCCTCTCCTTCAGCCAGCAAGGAGCTTCCTTTCAGCTTAGGAAAGGAGCACATGGAAGACCCCCATCACACAACTGCCCTGCCAGAAACACCTGCTGCCTGCTACTTCCATATGCAAAGCAGAAGACTCTTGAGTGATCTTACCCAGTAATGAGGCATGGAATTGGCTTGTGAACAAACGGCTTGAATGTTCCTGCAGGCACCTGAGTACACACACACACACACACACACACACACACGACACATATTCCCCACATATGCACTACAAACTTCTGACTTTCTTAAGTGGACTTAAGACAAATCATATCTAGTTAGTGGCTTGAGTTAGGGCAGGCTGGTTAAAAGAGTGACTGCAAGTAGCAGAAAAACTGGTTTAGAATCTTTTAACAAATAATGTTTTTCTCACATTAAGCTGTGACTTTGATTCAGGGGTTCAGTGATAACTATTGACCATAATTCTTTTGGTCTTCTCCTCATGCTTGTTGCTGCATGGTTACAAAATGATGCCCCAGCCCCAGCCATCATATCTATTCGAGGTGGTTGGGTAGTTTCTGGGAGTTCCACACCAAGTTTATAAGAGGAAATACAATGTGAATTCTAAGTGTCAAGCACTTGCTAAAAAGCGTTATCTCATTTAATCCTATGGTAATTCTATACAACAGGTACAAATGGTATTCCCATTTTAGACATGAAGAGGCTGAAGTTTACAGAGACTAAAAGCTGGTAAGTGGCAGAGTTTGGACTTGAGCCCAGTCTCTCAATGCAGTCTTCCTTTGAATATGACCTGAGCTTTCAACACAAGGTAGAGAGTTCACTGTGCTCTAATAGAAATACAGAGAACATATTATGAAAGTTCTTTAACAAGTGAAAGATCCCTTCTGGCTGGAGAAGTGAGTGAGGGGTGTTGAGTGAGCAGGGTCTTGTGGGACGGGTATGACCAGGACACATAGGGGAGAAGGGATGAGCATCCCCCCCTCCTTAGTCTCCTCCTTTTCCCATCCAGGAGAAGGACCTGCATTGCTCATTTCTCCAGCCAGACAGAGTCTCTCACTTCTCTATGATTTAATCACCATGGGGGGAGAGCTTCTGCTCTCATGCCACAGCTCCTTTGGTGCTGAGGAGCTTCTGCCTGCAGACTGGACTTTCGGCAAACCCACAGACTTCCTAGAAGAGAGGGCCTGGAGGACTGGCTCAGTTTTCTAAGAGGGGAGAAAGAGAAATTAAAGAAACTAAAAAAACCTCTTAAGTCAATTTTAAGCAAAATTCTGGAGTAGATTTTTAAACAGTTAAGTCAAGCAAAAATAAACTAATTTTACTTTCTGATTACAACCTTCTAGGGTGTTAGACCTTGGGTGGGTTGTAGTTGATGGATAAATGTACCCACGGAACCAGGGTTAATGGAACAGAGGCCTTGCATGATGTGCCTGGGGCTCGTTATTGACCCAGTCCTGCTTGATAATTTTTAATCTATAATTTTAAGGAAGACATAAGCAAAATGCTTTGGAAATTACAGAAAACACAAATATGGACAAGATAGCCTATGAGCTGGATAATAAAATGAAAACTTGAAAAGATTTTGAAAGACAGGAGCCTAGTGGCTTAATAAATAAAAGGGAATGTAATGGGTGTAATATAATATCTAGCCATTAGAATCAATACATGAACTGGGATGCACAGGCTTGGGAGTCCTGGTCTACCACTAGGCCATTTGCAAGGAGCAAAGTGGACCACACACAAACACTAGCCCAGCTCCCAGCAAAGCCAGTGAGAGGAGCCATTTTGGTTAAGGACTGTACTCCTTGTTGTGCATGATCTCAGAGGTCTCTGGTCCCTCAGCTTGTGGTCAGCTTGCATTTGACAGATTTCCATAATATTCTAAGTCAGCCTTTTCTTGATTTGGCATTCACTTACTTTCACTTTTCTTGGACTCTTTTCCAGAGTTCTAATAGAGTTGATTCTGCCAGTTTTGTCAGTTTTGTGTGTGTGTGTGTGTGTGTGTGTGTGTCTGTGGAGGGATGGGCCTTTGGGGCTGTCTGCTCTTAGGTTTTTGCTGCAGTGTCTCCCACACTTGCAGTGTCCCATTTAGATCATAGATGTCAACCCTGAGTTCCTCCCCAGCTAGCCCAGAGCTGCTGTATCACATTCAGCCCCAGGTGCCAGGGACTAATGGGAGGTGAGTAGCTGGTAAAGGGTTAGAAACTGGTGCTACTCGGTCTGGAAGAGTGGAGATCTAGTGGAGATATAGAAGCTGTTTAAAAATCCAGATGGTCCAACCCTGAGCAGTTCCAAAGAGAAAAGTGTGGACTTGAGTGGGAAGTGGCAGAGATCCAGAGACCCTGTACAGGAAGGGGAGTGCCTGCCGTTGTGGCGGCCTCTGCATCTCAGAAGGGGTTTGGATAGGCTGCCTCATGTCTGCACGAATGCTGCCTAGGGACACTCCTGCACACTGAGGTGGCAGGGGAGAAGTGGTCCAGGGTACTCTCCATCCTAAGGTGGTCTTGTCTACTCTAGTCTTCTATCACCAGTTTTTGCTTGATGCTTCCTTGTAAAGGCCTGCCCAGTTCAAGCCCTGCTGCCCACCCTCACTGGATCTGGCTGATCCTCACCAGCTCCCATATGGACCTCCAGATCAGTTTCTAACTGTTCTCCTCACTCCCACCCACTCACCCCTTCCCCAATGTCATGGGAGCTGGCTCCCTAGAACAGATATCTGATATGAAAACATGTACTTGTTTCCTGCTGCCTGAAGGGATCAGCTCTGATTCCTCAGGGGAAGACTGTTTACACTGGTGCAATGACCTTTCCAGACCCAGGTCCCACGTGTCCCATTTCTCCTACCCCTCTTGCTGTTCAGCCTCTGGGGACATGACCATGACACCATGTGGTAGATGCCCAGGCTGGTGTGGAGAAGCATAGGGATGGGAGCCTGCGGCCAAGACTGCCTGAGTTGCACCAGGAGGTGATACTGGAGCTGAGCCTGAATGGGAGGAGGGTCACTAGGTGATGAGGGGAGAAAGAGCACCCAAAAGTCATCAAGGTCCCCTCAGTGGGTCAGACTTTTCTGAATCTGAGGGGTGACTAGGGTGTTCTGAGCAACTGAAGAGTTATACATGGGGTTGTTCCAGTGATATAATTTCCTTTCAACATACTGATGTCCCAGCTTCTCCAAAGGGCTCCAGATGCAGACTAGGAAAACTGATATTTCATCCCAGCATAGCCTTGGAACTGTCTCTGAAGAAAAACAACATATAGCAGAGAGAAAAAATAAAAATGGATACAGAAAGAAAAAGAAAACCATAGAAAGAAAAAGAAAAGCATAGAAAGGATGCAGAGATCACAGAGAAGCCAGCTCAGTGGACTAGTTCAGCAAAGGATGCACAATGAGGAGGATGCAGGTGCTGGGACTGGGTTGGGCCCTGGCTATGCTTTCCTGGGAGAAGCTACTGCATCAGGGTTAGGGGGAGTCAACCACTCTTGCCCCTCCATCTATTCAGGCTTGAAGAATTAAAGCAGTTACTCATCCTAAAACACATGATGGATAGTAATGCTTCCAGAGATCAGTCACTGTGTTGCCTCTCAGTGGCTTTTTTGTTGGGAGTGGTCCTCAGGGGAGGTGGCAGTGGCATGGAGACTGTGTGGTTGGTCATTGAGACTGCCTGCCAGGCACCATTTTCCAGCTGCAGGTGCCCTAGACAAAGCACCACACCACTGCTTTCATTGCCAAGAGGGAATGGAACAGTATCCATCTCCAGGGGTGTTGAGAAGTGAGTCTCTCTCTCTCTCTCTCTCTCTATATATATATATACACACATACATGTGTGCAAAACACTGCGAACATGTAACAGTTACCACTTGCTCACCTTGGAATCAAACTGAACTCCTCTCCAGACCCAGCCCTGCAATCCTTCAGTGGTTCAGGTAAAAATTCCTGGAAACCTCCTTGATTCTCCACTTCCCCCTATGACCCATATCTAATCTGTCAGCAAATCCTGTTGGCTCCAGCTCCAAAATGTATCCAGAAGCGGCCTTCTCCCCACCTCCTTCCCTACTGCTCTGCTGTGAACTGTTGCCTCTCCCAGCAGTCTCCCTGCTTCCACCCTTGTCCCCACGGTGTTTTCTGAGCCTGTCCTTGCTTTGCCCATGCTCTGCAGTGCTGTCCATGTCACCTGCAGTGGAGGCAGAGGGCCCCATGCCCCTCCAGCCACACCTGCCCAGCTTGCTGCTTTCAAGCCTCTGCCTGGAACACTGTGTCCCCAGACACCTGCCTGCTAATACTCTCCCCCTGCAAGCCTTGCTCCAGTGTCACCTTCCAAGTAAGGCCTCACTTGACCACTGCCACCCATGCCACCCACTCATTAGGTGTCACCTTACCTGGTTCATTTTTATCTGTAATGTAGTATTATCCGCAGTATATATTAACCTCTAATATACCATGTCTTTCACTTACTCATTTTTTGACTGACGCGCTTTTCCTTCCAGAAGAGCAGTTCTCAACCACAGGACATCTGTCAAAGTCCGGAGGTATTTCGGGTTGTCATAACTGGGAGTAGGGTGTTACTGGCACCTGTCAGGTAGAAGCAGGGATGCACAGGAGTTGCCCTGTGTGTTTCCCCCAAAAGAAACATCTACTCAAGGTGTCAGCCACACCTGTGCTAAGAAATCCTGATCTAGAACACAAGCTCTACAAGAGCAAGGGTTTCTTTCCCCCATTTTGGTAGCTGTTACATCTCTAGCACCCAGAACAGGGTTGATATAAGAGATGCTCAACATGTGTTTTGTGGTCAGAGACAGGCACATACTCAGCACTTGGTAAATATTAGTTTTGATTATTATCACTTCTTATGGTTTTATAGTTCCATGCCTAAGGTTTTCAGAAAAGTCTCTGCACTTCTCCTGGGCAGTGTGACGGGGTGAAAAGGGTGCTGGACTAGACTCAAAGAACCCTGCCTGAGCCCCATCTCAGCCATTATGAGCTATGTGTCTCTGGGCAAGTTACTTAGTCCTGCTAAGATATCATTTCCTCATCCATTAGATTGGAATAAAATTTGTTTTTCTTTTTATCTGGCAAACTGATGGGATGAGTAAATAGGATAATATGTCAAGGTGCTTATAAACACTAAATGACCTTTAAATGATTGCTGTTAGGTGGTGCCTACTGCAAAATGGAAAAAAAAAAAAACAATTGATTTTATCATGGCCGACAATCTTATATTGGTTGCGAGGAGCCTATTATTCAGAACCCATTTTTCATAATTTGAGAGTTTCTATTTTGCCCATATGGCACTCCTTCTTTAGGTATCTTGCAAAAAGAAAAAGAAGAGACAGCCCTTTAAAACACACATATCACATATATTTTACTGAACAGCTTTTGCTTTTAAAATTCAGACAATATGCTCAAAATAGTACTAATAAATTTTCTGTCTTGAGTAATGTTTCTCAGACATACACCAAGGGAAAATAATTAAAGAAAGACCCAATAAAATGGAGATTATAAAATAAAAGGAGGGGATTGTAAATCAAGGGCCTGGACTTCTAGTTGTTGTCAAGGCTGCCTTTGAGTGCAGGGACCCCAGATGTTTGATTTGGACACGTGTGTTCTTGCAATATGATCACATTCTTCTTATGAATGAAACATCAAAAGGCATAGGGCCATAGATGCCAGCATGCAATAATGTTGGCAAACATGTCTTAAAGACAAGAAATAGCCAGCTTACGGCTTCCTTCATCCTTCATGAAGCTGTTAGGAGCAAGCCCTAGGGAACGCCTTCTGCCCTGCTGGCAATGAATGGCCACTCGTGACAGATCATCCAAGGGCCTTTGGTTAAAGCCCCAAAACATCAAAGAGCGAGCAGCATTGCCTGGCCAGAGACAACGTGCTGCATTCCAGAGTGCAGATCAGAGTTTCACCTTTCTGCTTCAGTGGGGATTAAACCTGAAAGAGCCATTAGAAAATTTGATATAAAATGAATGTAAATATTATTTACCTAGTAACATAATTCACATCTTTATTTCTTCCTCTTTTTTCCTTTTTTTTGGCTCCTTCAAGGAGTCATTATTCTTCCTGTGAGCCACTAGTTCACTTATTTATCCAACAATTGTTTATTGAATTCTTTTTTCCAGTTTTATTGAGATATAATTTTCACAGAGCCCTGTATAAGGTGTACAACGTAATGATTTTATTTACATATATTATAGAATGATTCCACAGTAAGTTTAGTTAACACCCATCATCTCATATAGATCTAAAAAAAGGGAAACAATTTTTTTTCTTATGATGAGAAATATTTAAACTTTCATAAATACCATACAGCAGTATTATAGTCCCCATGCTACACATTACATTTCTAGTACTTATTTATCTTATAGCTTGAAGTGTGTTCCTTTTGACCACCTTCATGCAAACCCTGTCCCCCCAACCCCCACTGACCTCTGGTAACCACAAGTCTGATCTCTTCTTCAATGAATTTGCTTTTAAGATTCTACATGTAAGTGAGATCAGACAGTGTTTGTCTTTCTCTCTTTGAAGTATTTCACTTAGCATAATGCCCTCAAGGTCCATCCATGTTATCACAAATGGCAGGATTTCCTTCTTTTTTATAGTTGATTAATATTCTGTTTTATATGTGTACCACATTTTTTCTATCCATTCATGGACACTTAGGTTATTTCCATGTCTTGGCTATTGTTTTTTTTTTTTTAATTTTTTTTTCAACGTTTATTTATTTTTTTTGGGACAGAGAGAGACAGAGCATGAACGGGGGAGGGGCAGAGAGAGAGGGAGACACAGAATCGGAAACAGGTTCCAGGCTCTGAGCCATCAGCCCAGAGCCTGACGCGGGGCTCAAACTCACGGACCGCGAGATCGTGACCTGGCTGAAGTCGGACGCTTAACCGACTGCGCCACCCAGGCGCCCCAATTATCTGCATAGCAGGCAGAAATTCCAGGCAGAGAGGAGAGCATGAACAAAGCAAAGACAAGGAAAACTGAAAGGCACTGGGACTGCAGGCCACTCAGCCACTGGAGTGTCACCCGGAGGATAGAATACAGCTGGAGGCACAGACGAGTGAGTTGGGGGAGGACTGCTGCACCTGTCAAGGGGCACAGACCTTCAGATTTCTTTTCAGATATCAGATCTGAACTGAGCTGATGACTCCCAACCTTAGTCAGCTGCCAGTGCTCCATGGCTGTCCTTTATAAAATTAATGTTTTCTTTTGATAAAACAAACATAATGTACAATTTCTCATTTTCACCATTTTTAAGAATACAGTTCATATTGCTATGCAATCTTCACCACCACATCTCCAGAACTTATTTTCATCATCCAACCAGAAACTGTACTCATCATCCACTAACTTTCATCCCCAGTCCCTGACAACCACCATTCTACTGTGTCTAGAAATGTGACAACTCTAGGGACTTCGTTATAAGTGGAATCATACAGTGTTTTTCCTTTTGTGTCTGGCTTATTTCACTTAGTACATGTCCTCAAGTTTCATCCACGTTGTAGCATGTGTCGGGACTTCCTCCCTTGTCAAGGCTGAATAATATTCCATTGTGTTTGTGTATCACGTTTTGTTTATCCATTCATCCATCAGTGGACACAGGAGTTGCTTCCATCTTTTGGCTCTTGTGAACAATGCTGGTACAAACATGGGTATATAATTACATTTTCAAGATCCTGCCGTCAGTTATTTTGGGTATATACCCAGGAGTGGATTTGCTGGATCATTTGGTAATTTATGTTGCATATTTTGAGGAAGTGCCCTACTGTTTTCCATCGTGGCTGAATCATTGTACTCTCCTACCAGCACTGCTCACCATGGCGTTCCTTTTCACCAGCCTCGCTGCCTCCCTTCCTCAGCAGTTTTCCCAAAATATTTTCAATTTCCTCAGTGTTCTTTCTTTCCTGCCTACTATTGCGCGCTCCCCAAAACCAAACCCCAAACCAAAACCCCACCCTTGTCCAGTAGATAATTCAGCCTCACAGCAAAAGTACTGGCAAGATTAGTGGTTTGCAGTGATGTCATGTTTTACCTTTTTTTTCCACTGATCTTAACGCTTTGTGCCACACTTCCTTCCCCTCCAGGTGGCCTAGAACTACTGCAGACTGATTGCAAAGTGGATCTTTGTGGACCTTTAGTAGTAGTTAAGTTCCTGGTACAGCTTTGCTCCCCAGTAAGTTCCAACCTGTGGCTTTTTCTGTCACCCCGTAAAGACGCTCCTTCTTTCTCTGATGGAGGACAATATGAACTAGCTAGGTGCCAGTGTGCCCTTATTTCTTTAGAGTTCTAATTAACTTCAGGTTGATATCAACCAAACTCATCTGGGATGTTGATACCTTAAAAGCATTGAGGAAAGCCTTCACATTGGTCAGAGGGTGGCAAAAATGTGGCGACTGAAGAACTAAGATTTACTTTAAAATGAAAAATGGCACCTGTAAAGCCAGTGGCACTCACTGAGTTTCCTGATAGCAGCTGTGAATCTTTCGGAGAAACACAAGACAGATGTTGTTGCTTTAGGCAAGGGATGTTATTGATATAAAAAACCAGACAGAGCAGAGCTCCTAGTGCCTCAAATTCCTAGAGCTTTCTACAAGAGGAGTTGGCCTGAGACCAGGCTGAGGTTGTCTGTGACATTGCTGTCCCTGGGGGAGTCTAAAAAGAGTGTGGCTTATCATTTCTGCTTCCTGCAGAGGTGAGGGGCGGTGGAGTGACCCAGATTTTATCAGAATCATGCCAGGGGGATTCAAGGTTAGAACGAACAGAGGCTTGTATAACTGTTCAGGAAAATACAAGAAGGCTCTCCTCATTCTTAGGATGAGGAGGAATGTCTAGGACCCACTGCTCCTCATCAGAAGACAGCAGTATGAACACAACAGGACCCTGCCCATGTTTTGTTTGCTTTCTTTATCCAGGGGCTTGATATCCAAATGATGAAGGACAGAAGGGTCACTGTTAGAGAGGAAATTGAAGCCTAAAGTAGAAGAGAAGATAGTTGCAGAGCGAATTTACCTTTACAGATCTAGGCAAGTTAGAGTCCAGCATTCTGGGAGAAATTTGCCAGTGACAATACGTGAACCAGAGCCAGCCACCTCTGGGCAATAATAAAGTAGTTGTTTTCACTTGGGGAGCATGTAACAACCACCTGGGGTCTTGTTAAACAACACACACATCTGCCTCATGCCAGGTGGGTAAAGACATTCAAAAGAATAAGAGAATCCACATAGCTCAAGGCCAAAAAATGTCCTCAATTTTAAAAGGGGAAAAGGTGGATTCAGGGATTTTCCAAGTGTTTCCCACTAGACAGAAGCTCTGTCTCTGTCCTCAGAACTGTGGTAGCATCTCCATCAGCTGAGATGGTCCAGTGGGAGCATCTGAACCACAGTGAACTCAGGCATGACTGTGGGCGGGAAAAAGAGGACATTCACTGCCAGGAAGGACCTTGCTGCCTCAGGCAGCCCCAGTTCAGCTGAGAAGAGCTGTTCTGGTCCTGGGGCTGAACAGCTCTGCTCCTGGCTTTGCACTCCACAGTGTAGGCATGTCAGTGATCAGATCATCATTTTTTTTTATTGTGGTAAAGCACACATAACAAAATTTACTATTTTTAACCCATTCTTGTGTAAAGTTCAGTGGCATTAAGTACATTCACATTGTGGTGGAACCATCACCACCATCCATCTCCCAGACTTTCTCATCATCCTGAACTGAAACTCTATACCCATCAAACACTAATTCTCCATTCCTTTCTCTACCCAGCTCCTGGCAGCCAGTATCTGAATTTGACGAACCCTACTACCAAGTATAAGTGGAATCACACAGTGTTTGTCCTTTTGTGTCTGGCTTATTTCACTTAGTACATGTCCTCGAGGTTCACCCATGCTGTAGCGCATATCAGAACTTCCTCTCTTTTTAAGGCTGAATAATATTCCATTGTATGCATATATCACATTTTGTTTATCCATTCATCTGTCAATGGACACTTGAGTGCATCCATTCTTTGGTTATTGTGAATAATGCTGCTACAAACATGGATGTGCAAGTATCTGTTTTAAATTTTAATTTTAAACACAGTTGTTCATTCCTACTGTTGACAGGGTTCCTGAACTCTCAGATGCAGGAAGATGCTGTGCAAAGTCATTTTAAATATGTGATCTCATTTAATTCTCCAAACACCTCTGGGAGGCAGGATGTCATTCTATTTTATAGACAAAGCCCAGGTTGGAAACTTGCCAGAGGCCCCATGTTGGAAGGTGATGGACCCTGGGACCCACTGAGCCAGGATCAGCTGAAGCCAGTCTCTGGCTTCTCAGGCTTCTGTGAACACTGAGTGGTTCTGCTGTGACCTAGGTAAAGTGCAGATTCTGTTCCTGCATTTCCCAGGATGGAGACCCTTGATTTCATCAGACGCCTGCCAGGCGATGTCAGTGATGCTGTTGGAGAAAACACCTGTGAGCAGCAAAGATTCAAGTGTCAGGTCTTGTCACCACTCCACTGTTCTGGGAAATGCGTTCTTCACTTGCCACTCTGACTGCACACTTGTTGGGGCTGTTCATATCTTTCTTTTCCATTGAATTGACTTTGCTCCTCTGTCAAAGATCAGTTGACTATATTCATATGGGTCTATTTCTGGGCTGTCTCTTCCATTTCATTGATCTATTTGTCTATTCTTTCACCAATACCACACTATTACTTACTGTAGCTCTATAGTAAGTCTTGAAGTGGAGTAGTTTAATCTATGCATTTGGGGATTTTGCAGCTATCTTCCTGTTATTGATTTCTTTTTTTTAAGTTTATTTATTTATTCATATTTTTGAAAGGGTTTTCATTTTTTATTTTATTTTTTTAATATAATTTATTGTCAAGTTAGCTAACATGCAGTGTATACAGGGTGTTCTAGGCTTCGAGAGTAGAATCCCATGATTCATTGCTTACATACAACACCCGGTGCTCATCCCAACAAGTGCCTTCCTCAATGCCCATCACCCATTTTCTCCGCTCCCCTACCCTCCCCCATCAACCCTCAGCTTGTTCTCTGTATTTAAGAGTCTGTTATTGTTTGCCTCCCTCTCTGTTTGAAACTATTTTTTCCTTTTCCCTTCCCCCATGATCTTCTGTTAAGTTTCTGAAATTCCACACGAGTGAAAACATATGATACCTGTCTTTCTCTGACTGACTTATTTCACTTAGCATAATACCCTCCAGTTCCATCCATGTTGTTGCAAATGGCAAGATTTCATTCTTTCTCATTGCCAAGTTGTATTCCATTGTATATATAAACTACATCTTCTTTATCCATTCATCAGTTGATGGACATTTGGGCTCTTTCCATAATTTGGCTACTGTTGATAGCACTGCTATAAACATTGGGGTACATATGCCCCTATGGATCAGCACTTCTTTATCCTTTGGATAAATTCCTAGTAATGCTATTGCTGGGTCATAGGGTAATTCTGTTTTTAATTTTTTGAGGAAACTCCACACTGTTTTACAGAATGGCTGCACCAGTTTGCATTCCCACCAACAGTGCAAGAGGTTTCCCATTTCTCCACATCCTTGCCCACATCTGTTGTTGCCTGAGTTGTTAATTTTAGTCACTCTGACCAGTGTGAGGTGATATCTCAATGTAGTTTTGATGTGTATTCCCCTGATGATGAGTGATGTTGAGCATCTTTTCATGTGTCTGTTAGCCATCTGGATGTCTTCTTTGGAAAAGTATCTATTCATGTCCTCTGCCCATTTCTTCACCAGATTATTTTTTTTTTGGGGTGTTGAGTTTGGCAAATTCTTTATAGATTTTGGATACTACCACTTTATCTGGTATCTCATTTGCAAATGTCTTCTCCCATTCCATTGGTTGCTTTTTAGTTTTGTTGATTGTTTCTTTTGCAGTGAAGAAGCTTTTTATCTTGGTGAGGTTCCAATAGTTCATTTTTGCTTTTATTTCCCTTTCCTTCAGAGACATGTTGAGTACGAAGTGGCTGTGGTGAGGTCAAAGAGGTTGTTGCCTATTTTCTCTTCTAGGGTTTTGATGGTTTCCTGTCTCACATTTAGGTCTTTCATCCATTTTGAGTTTATTTTCATGTATGGTGTGAGAAGGTGGTCCAGTTTCATTCTTCTGCATGTCACTGTCTAGTTCTCCCAGCACCATTTGCTAAAAAGACTGTCTTTTTTCCATTGGATACTCTTTCCTGCTTTGTCAGAGATTAGTTGGCCATACATTTGTGGGTCCATTTCTGGGTTCTCTATTCTATTCCATTGGTCTATGTGTCTGTTTTTGTGCCAATACCACATTGTCATGATTATTACAGGTTTGTAGTAGAGGCTAACGTCTGGGATTGTGATGCCTCCTGCTTTGATTTTCTTTTTAACATTACTTTGGCTTTTCAGGGTCTTTTGTGGTTCCTATAAATTTTAGGATTGTTTGTTCTAGCTCTGGTGTAATTTTTATTGGGATTGCATTGAATGTGTAGATTGCTTTGGGTAGTATTGACATTTTAACAATATTTGTTCTTCCAATCCATGAGCATGGAATGTTTTCCATTTCTTTGTGTCTTCTTCAATTTCCTTGTTTTCAAGGAAACTATAGTTTTCAGCATACAGATCTTTTACCTCTTTAGTTAGGTTCATTCATAGGTATTTTGTGGTTCTTGGTGCAATTATAAATGGAATCAATTTCTTGATTTCTCTTTCTGTTGCTTCATTAATGGTACATAGAAATGCAAATGATTTCTGTACATTGATTATATATCCTGCAACATTTCTGAATTCATGGATCAGTTCTAGCAGGATTTTGGTGTAATCTTTCAGGTTTTCCATATAGAGTATCATGTCATCTGTGAAAAGTGAAAGTTTTACTTCTTTACCAATTTGGATGCCTTTTTATTTTGTTGTCTGATTGCTGAGGCTAGAACTTCCAACATTATGTTAAAATGACAGTGGTGAGAGTGGGTATCTCTGTAGTGTCACTGATCTCAGGAGGAACGCTCTCAGTTTTTCCCCATTGAGGATGATATTAGCTGTGGGCTTTTCATACATGGCTCTTATGATGTTAAGGTGTGTTTTTTCTATCCTGTCTTGAGGGTTTTTATTAAGAAAGGATGATGCATTTTGTCAAATTCTTTTTCTGCATCTATTGACAGGATCATATGGTTCTTATCCTTTCTTCTATTAATGTGATGTATCATATTGATTGATTTGAGAATATTGAACCAGCCCTGCAGCCCAGGAATGGATGCCACTTGATCATGGTGAAAAATTCTTTTAATATACTGTTGAATTCAATTTGCTCTATCTTGTTGAGAATTTTTGCATCCGTGTTCATCAGAGATATTGGCCTACAATTCTCCTTTTTACTGGGATCTCTGACTGGTTTGGGAATCAAGGTAATGTTGTCTTGAGTCTGGAAGCTTTCCTTCCATTTCTATTTTTTGGAACAACTTGAGAAGGATAGGTATTAACTCTGATTTAAATGTCTGGTAGAATTCTCCTGGGAAGCCATCTGTCTCAGGACTCTTATTTGTTGGGAGATTTTTGGTAACTGATTCAATTTCTTTGCTGGTTATGTGTCGTTCAAATCTTCTATTTCTTCCCATTTGTTTTGGTAGTGTGTGGGTGTCTAGGAATTTGTCTATTTCTTCCAGGTTGTCCAGTTTGTTGGCATACAATTTTTCATACTATGATAGTTGTTTGTATTTCTTTTTAAAATTTTTTTTTAATGTTTATTTTTGAGAGAGAAGAGGCAGACATAGTGCGAGCGGGAGAGGTGCAGAGAGAGAGGGAGAGGGAGACACAGAATCCAAAGTGGGCTCTGGGCTCTGAGCTGTCAACACAGAGTTCCAACATGGGCTCGATCTCATGGACTGTGAGATCATGACCTGAGCCAAAGTTGGACACTCAACCGACTGAGCCACCCAGGTGCCCCAATAGTTGTATTTCTGCAGGATTCGTTGTGATAAGTCCAATTTCATTCATGATTTTATCTATTTGGGTCCTCTCTCTTTTCTTTTTGAGAAGTCTGGCTAGAGTTTTATCAATTTTGTTTATTTTTTCAAAAAATAGCTCTTAGATTGATGTGTTCTGCTGCGTTTTTTTTTTTATTCTATATAGTTTATTTCTGCTCTAGTCTTTATTATTTCTCTTCTTCTGCTGGCCTTTGGGGTTTCTTTGCCGTTCTGCTTCTAATTCCTTTAGGTGTGCTGTTAGATTTTGTATTGGGATTTTTCTTGTTTCTTGAGATAGGCCTGGATTGCAATGTATTTTCCTCTTAGGACTGCCTTTGCTGCATCCCAAAGGGTTTGGACTGTCATGTTTTCATTTTCATTTGCTTCCATAAATTTTTTAAATTTATCCATTCATTCTTTAGTAGGATGTTCTTTAACCTCCATGCATTTGGAGGATTTCCAAATTTTTTCTTGTGGTTGATTTTAAGTTTGATAGCATTGTCATCTAAAAATATGCATGGTATGATCTCAATTCTTTTATATTTATTGAGGGCTGTTTTGTGACCCAGTATGTGATCTAACTTGGAGAATGTTCCATGTGCACTTGAGAAGAATGTGTATACTGATGCTTTTGGTTGAGAAGTTCTGAATATATCTGTCAAGTCCATCTGGTCCAATGTATCATTCAGGGCCACTGTTTCTTTATTGATTTTCTGTCTAGATGATCTGTCCATTGTTTTAAGTGGAGTATTAAAGTGCCCTGCAGGGGTGCCTGGGTGGCTCAGTTAGTTAAGCACTGGACTTCAGCTCAGGTCATGATTTCACAGTTCATGGGTTCAAGCCCTGTGTTGGGCTCTGCGCTGACAGCTCAGAGCCTGGAGCCTGCTTCAGATTCTGTGTCTCCTCTCTCTGCCCCTCTCCCACTTGCACTCTGTCTCTGTCTCTGTCTCTCTCTCAAAAAATAAACATTTAAAAAATTTAAAAAATGTCCCCTGCAATTACCATATCCTTATCAATAAGATTGCTTATGTTTATGATTAATTGATTTATATATTTGGGTGTTTCAAGTTGGGGGGCATAAATATTTACAATTGTTAGCTCTTCTTGATGGATAGACTCTGTAATTATGATATAATGCCCTTCATTTTCTCTTGCTACAGCCTTTAGTTTAAAATCTAGTTTGTCTGATGTAAGTATAGCTACTCCAGCTTTCTTTTGACTTCCAGTAGAATGATAGATGGATCTCCAACCCCTTTCAATCTTAAGGTTCTCAGGTCTGAAATTAGTCTCTTGTAGATAGCATATAGATGGATCCTGGTTTTTAATCCATTCTGATACCCTATATCTTTTTATTGGGGCATTTAGTCCTAATTCAGAGTTATTATTGAAAGATATGGATTTAAAATTTTTAAAGGTTTGTTTATTTTTGAGAGAGAGAGAGAGAGAGAGAGAGAGAGCATGAGCAAGGGAGGGGCAGAGAGAGAGAGAGATACAGAATCTGAAGCAGCCTCCAGGCTCTGAGCTGTCAGCATAGAGCCCGAGGCAGGCCTCAAACCCACAAACCATGAGATCATGACATGATCCAAAGTTGGATGTTTAACCAATTGAGCCACCCAGGTGCCCCTGAAAGATATGGATTTAATGCTATTGTGTTATCTGTAGATTTCATGCTTGTGATGGTGTTTCTGGTCCTTTGTAGTCTTTGCAGTATTCCACTCACAGACTCCCCCTTAGGGTCTCTTTCAGGGATGGTTTAGTGGTCATGAACTCCTTCAGTTTTTGTTTCTCTGGGAAAGGCTTTATCTCTCCCTCTATACTGAATGACAGCCTTGCTGGATAAAGGATTCTTGGCTGCATATTTTTCCTATTCGGCACATTGAATATTTCCTTCCACTCCCTTCTGGCCTGCTAAGTTTCAGTGGACAGGCCTGCTACTACCCTTATGTGTCTACCCTTGTAGGTTAAGGCCCATTTTTCCCTAGCTGCTTTAAGAATTCTCTCTTTAATTTTGTATTTTGCCAGTTTCACTATACTATGCTGTGGTGATGACCTATTCATGTTGAATCTGAAGGGAGTTCTCTGTACCTCCTGGATTTGGATGTCTGCTTCCTTCCCCAGATTGTGAAAGTTCTCAGCTATTTTTTGTTGAAGTAAACCTTCTGCCCCTTTCTCTCTTCTTCTGGAACTCCTATGATATAGATATTATCACTCCTATGATACATAATAATTCATTCATTGAATCAGTTCTCTAATTCTCCCGTCGTGATCTAACATTTTCTTATGTCTCTTGTACTCAGCTTCATCATTTTCCATAATTTTATCTTCTATTTCACTTATTCTCCTCTCTGCCTCTTCAATTCTCACTCTCACTGTATCTAGTTTATTTTGCACCTCATTTACAACATTTCTTAATTCATTGTGACTATTACTTCCTTGATCTCTGCAGCAATATTCTTTGCTGTCTTCTATGCTTTTTTTCAAGCCTAGATCTTAATCTTATGACTATTATTCTAAGTTCTTGATCAGATATATTGTTTACATCTGATTTTGAGCAATTTTCTAGCTGTCATTTATTCCTGGAATTTCTTTTGAGGAGAATTCTTCCATTTCACCATTTTGTCTAGTTTTCTGTCTTTAATGTGTTTTAACAGCTTGTTATGTGACCTGCACCCGAGAGCATTATATTAAAAAGGGGTCAAACGCTGTCCAGGGCCTAGCCCTTCAGGAGGTGTTTTTGGAGTGTGCTGCATGCTCTCTGTTGTTGTGACTCTGGTTACTTTATCTCCTTACTCAAAGTGGTAGTTTGGACCTTCCACCAGGTGTGCTTTGATTTTTTTGTTGAAGTAAACCTGGAAAAAAATGTAAAAAGGGTGGTGGTAGTGGAAGAAGCCATATCCCATACAAAGAGAGAAATTACGGGGTGAGTAAAAAGAAAAGAAAAAAAAAAAGTTGACCCGACAGAGAATCAGAGAAAGTACACAGCTTAACCCAGAGAGAGAGAGAGATGGAAATAAAGAAGGAGATACAGAAAAGGTGTTAAAAGAATAAAATGTCTGCTTAAACAAACTAACAACCAGAATAGAGAAGGGAAGAAATAAGAGGAAGAAAAGAGAGAAAAAATTATATATATATATTAATATAATATATAATATATTAATATAATAAAAATATATAAAACATATATTAAAATATGTAAAATAAGTTCAGTCAGTGTCAATCTTGCTCCAGTAAATATGCAGTAACCAGGTATGGAGGGTTGTGCTTTGGTGTAGGCATGTCCCGCCTCCACTGTGGGCCCATTGTCCGTGTCCTGAAGCCCCACATTGTTGGTGATGGGGAGAAAAACAGCAATACCCCAGTCTCTCCTCCCCTGACCAGGTGTCCCAGACCACTCTGTTCAGGCCATCCTCAAGTGCCATGGGGGTGCGAACAGGCCAGGTTGTCCTGCTCCACAATCGCCTGAATCTCCCAGAAGCTCAGCTGGGATTCAAACGCCAATGTCTTAAAGGTTGGCGTTCCATCCACCCCAGTTCTGGGGAAGTGCCACTCTGCCCAGCCAGCCAACAAAAGGCCTCAGGCTGGTGTGCACCTGCAGGGTCTTTTGTCCTTGGAACGGCTATATACCTTCTTCCCACAGCACTCAAGGGAGGGGACTATTCTCTCTGCACCTCTGAGCTCGCTACCAAGCCCAGGGCTGGCTCCCCTCCTCCCCTGTTGCACAGAGTAGCAGTCCCCAGTCTGGAGAAGGCCCCAACCCTGGATCAAGTTAGAAATAGTTTTTTCCTCTTTTTTTTCTGTTCTTCAGTCCGTGGTCCAGAGAAGTTTTCTCTAGTCTGAATCCAACCGTACACTTCCACATCCTCTCTTTCTATTCCTTTTGTCTCTCCACAAAAGGGGATCCCTCCCCTCCATACCTATGCTACCCATTTTATCTCTCCCAATTCGCAATCATGCACCTATGGACGGCTGAGTTGTCCCCGTGTACTCCTAGAGATGTTTCTATCACTCTGTAGCCTGGATTCCTGGAATTTCCAGTCTTCTGGCTTCAATCCTGCTGTGTTTGAGGGATGAGGGAACTTCGAGTCCCCCTACTTCTCTGTCATGTTGACTCCTCTCTCTCTATTACTGATTTCTAGTTGATCTCATTGTGGTATGAAAACAGATATTGTATGATTTCTATTCTGTTAAATTTGTCAAGGTGTGTTTCGTGACCCAGAATGTGATCTGTCATGGCAAGTGTTCCATATGAACTTGAGAAGAATGTGTATATTGCCGTTTTTAGATGAAGTAGTCTTTAGATGTCCATCATATTCCATTGATTGATAATATTGTTGAATTCAAGTATGTCCTTACTGATTTTCTGTGTGCTGTATCTGTCCATTTTTGATAGAGGGATGCTGAAGTCTTTAACTCTAACAGTAGATTCATCTTTTTCTCCCTGCAGTTCTATCACTTTTGTCTTGTGTATTTTGATGCTGTTATTAGGTACATATACATTAAGGATTATTATGTCTTTTTGGATGATTGATCTCTATCGTTATATGGTGTGTCTGAAATTAGTATAGCTACTACTGCTTTTTGATTAGTGTTAGCATGGTGTATTTTTCTCTATTTATTTACTTTTAATTTCTATGTGTCTTTATACTAAAAGTGGGTTTCTTATAGACAACATATAGTTGGGTCTTCTTTTTTGATATGCTCTGACAATCTCTGTCTGATGATACATTTAGACCACTGGCATTCAAAGTGATTATTGATATAGTTTGATTAATCTCTACTGTACTTATTACTGTTTTCTATTTATTACCCATGTTCTTTGTTCCTATTTTCATCTTCCACTCTTTTTGTGCCTTTTGTGGTTTTAATCAAGCATTTTATATGATTCTACTTTCTCTCCTTAACATATCTGTTATATATTTCTTTCTTTTCTTTTTACCTTTTTTAGTGGTTGCCCTAGAGTTTGCAGCACACATTTACAACTAATCCAAGGCTTCTTTCAAATAACACAACACTGCTTTACAGGTACCTTATAATGACAAAATAATCTTAATTCTTCCCTCCCATCCTTTCTATCATTGCTGTCATTCATTTCACTTACATACAAGCACACATCAGCATATACAGATAATATATACTATATATATTATATATATACATGTATGATATATACATAAGCATACATAGTTGGATACACTGTTATTATTATTTTGAATTAATTGTTATCTGTTAGATTAAGAATAAGAAAAATAGCAAGCATTTATTTTACCTCATTTACTCCTTCTTCAGTGTTCTTCCTTTCTTACATATATCCAAGTTTATGACATATTATTTTCCTTCTCTCTAAAAAACTCTTGACACTTACTGCAAGGCAGGTCCACTGACGAAAAACTCCATTAATTTTTGTCTGTCTGAGAAAGTCTATTTCTCTTTTACTTTTGAAGAATGTTTTCTCATGGTACAGATTCTAGGCTGGTGGTTTTTCTTCCTTGCAATGGCTTAATTACTCTATTCCACTCTCTTCTTGCTTGCATGGTTTCTGGGGAGAAGTTGGATATAATTCTTTTCTTTGTTTCTCTACAGGTGAGATTTTGATTGTTTTTTCCTCATCTGGCTTCCTTCTGGATTTTTTCTTTATCTTTGATTTTCTGTGGTTTGAAAATTATATGCCTAGATGTAGTTTTTCTGGTATTATCTTACTTGATGTTCTCTGAGATTCCTGGATCTGTGGTTTGGTGTCTGACATTAACTTGGGGAAATTATCAGCTATTATTTCAAACACTACTTCTGTTCCTTTCTGGTATTCTTATTAGATGAATGTTACACATTTCATCCCTTGGATATTCTTTTTTTTCTTAAGTGTTCTCTTTGTTTTTCATGGTTGGGAGGTTTCTATTGATATATATTTAAGATCAGAAATTATTTCCTCAGCCATGTCAAGTCTACTAATGAGCCTGTCAAAGGCATTCTTCATTTCTGTTATAATGTTTTTTTAAATCTCTAACATTTATTTTTGGTTATTTCTCAGGATTTTCATTACTCTGCTTCTACTACTCATCTGTTCTTGCATGCAGTCCACTTTATTCATTAGGGCCTTAGCATACTAATCATAGTTATTTTAAATTCCCAGTTTGATAATTTCAATGTCCCCACTATATCTTATTCTGATGCTTACTCTGTCTTTTCAAATTGTGTATCTTGCCTTTTAGTATTCCTTGTAATTTGTTCTTGATAGCTAGATATTATGTATCAGGTAAAAGGAACTTCTATAAAGAAGTCTTTAGTAATGTGGTGGTAAACTGTGTGTGTGGGGGGTGGTAGTGGTGGTAGTTTTCTATAGTCCTATGATTAAATCCTAGTCTTTAAGGGAGCCTGTGCTTCTGGACTGTGGACTTCACAAGTGTTTCTCAGGTTTTTTTTCCCTCTCTCTCTTTAGGTGGGAGATGGCTAGAGTGGGCTGGATTTGGGTATTTCCCTTCCCCTGGATCATTACACTCTGATAATATCCCAGGAGGTTAAGCTCCAGTTAACAACTTTCTCTTGAGGGTAGGACTTGTCAAAAAGAATAGAATGCTCTGGGTTCTTTCAAAATGCTCCAATTTTCCCTCTTCCTGCCTGAGGCGCAAGGGGATATTACTTTGATATTTTCTGTGAGAACCTGGTCAAACTCCTGGTGGTAAGTTTCACAATATTGTGGGGCCTTTCCGTGACTGGATATCCCTGCAGTTTTTAACTCAGACTTGTCCACACTGAGCCTCTGGTAATTAATCAATTACAGTTCTGGTTTTCCTACCTGGCACTGGTTCCCATGATAGTTTCTGCTTGAGTCTCTGCTCCAGGAATATGTGACTCCCTGTATTCACCTGTCTCTCCAATTTGGGGGCAGCATTTTCCCCTGTGTCCTCACTTCTCTTTCTTATGCAAGATTTGTTGATTGTTCAATATGTTCAGGATTTTATTTATTTTTAGGATGGGGTGGCAACTTCCAAACTCCTTCCATGTGTAACTGGAAACCAGAAATCCACTCAGATCCTGTTTTTATTTAAAAATTTTGATGATTTGTCTATCACAGACTCTTTGCATTAATTCTGAGTTTTAAAAATAAATATTGCATTTGGGGCATGTGAGTGGATCAGTCAGTTAAGCATCTGACTCTTGATTTTGGCTCAGGTCATGATCTCATGGTTTGTGAGTTCAAGCCCTGCATTGGACTCTGTGCTGACAGTGCAGAGCCTGCTAGACATTCTCCCTCTCTCCCTCTCTCTCTGCCCTTTCCCTGCTCTCTCTCTCTCTCTCTCTCAAAATAAACTTTAAAAATATGTATTGCATTAATATATATTAATCATCTGGATGACTGAGTGTTTTCCCCCTCCATTATACTTTGTTCACAAGGTGCATGCCTCCCTTAACTGACTCTAGTCCTGACACTGAATTGAAGCTCCTAATTTAAATGGGTTTTATCATTTTTATCCTTTGTGGTTAAAATGTTTGCATAATGTTTAAGAAATCTTTGCTCACTCCAAGGTTAAGATGATATCCTTTAAGAAAATTTATTGTTTGCATTTCATATTTAGAATTATAATCCATCTTAAATTTATTTTGTGTGTAGTGTCAACCTGTGACTTATACACAAAACTTTAAAAGATGTCACCTTGTTATCTTTTGGTTTGTATAGTTTCCTGATAAGAAGTCCCTTGTAATCTTCATTCTTCTCTATATAATATGACATTTTCCCTCTGGCTACCTTCAAGGTAGTCTTCTTGCCTTTGATTTTTAATGGTTTGAATATGATATACCTAGGGGTGTGTGGGTGCACATGTGTGTGTATGTGTGTGTTGGTACTTATCTTACTTGGTAAAGCTTGTTAAATTTGTGATTTGGTGTCTGTCATTTATTTAGGAAGATTCTCAGACTTTTATTAAAAAATAATTTTACTGAGGTTCAGGAAGATGGCAGCGTAGGAGGACTCTGGGCTCACCGCGCGTCCTGCTGATCACTTACATTCCACCTACACCTGCCTAACTAACCCAGAAAACCACCAGAAGACTAGCAGAACGGAGTCTCCGGAGCCAAGCACAGATGAGAGGCCCAAGGAAGAGGGTAGGAAGGGCAGAGAGGCGGTGCGCGCTGCACGGACTGGCGGGAGGGAGCCGGGGGGAGGGGCAGCCCGCTGGCCAAGCAGAGCCCCCGAGTCTGGCTGGCAAAAGCGGAGGGGCCGGCGGAGTGTGGTCCGACAGCAAGCACGACTTAGCATCTGGGCGGTCATAAATTAACAGCTCTGCTTGGAAAGCGGGAAGGCTGGAGGACAAAGGGAAAGAGAGTTGCTGAGCCCTGGGACAACAGAGCTGTTTGGCGGGGAACAAGGGCGCTCGCCAGCGCCATCTCCCTCGCCCGCGCCATCTCCCTCGCCCATCCCTCAGCCAAAATCCCAAAGGGAACCAGTTCCTGCCAGGGAACTTGCTTGCTTCCCCCAAACACCCAACGCTGTGCTTCTGCGGAGCCACCCCTCTGGCACCGGTCTGACTCCCTCCCGCTGCCACACGGCCCCTCCTGAAGTGGATCACCTAAGGAGAACCGAGCTAAGCCTGCCCCTCCTGCCCCCGTGCACCTTGCCTACCCACCCCAGCTAATACGCCAGATCCCCAGCAACACAAGCCTGGCAGTGTGCAAGTAGCCCAGACCGGCCACGCCACCCCACAGTGAATCCCGCCCCTAGGAGAGGGGAAGAGAAGGCACACACCAGTCTGACTGTGGCCCCAGCGGTGGGCTGGGGGCAGACATCAGGTATGACTGCGGCTCTGCCCACCAACTCCAGTTACACACCACAGCACAGGGGAAGTGCCCTGCAGGTCTGCACCACTCCAGGGACTATCCAAAATGACCAAACGGAAGAATTCCCCTCAGAAGAATCTCCAGGAAATAACAGCAGCTAATGAACTGATCAAAAAGGATGTAAATAATATAACAGAAAGTGAATTTAGAATAATAGGCATAAAATTAACCACTGGGCTTGAAAACAGTATAGAGGACAGCAGAGAATCTCCTGCTACAGAGATCAAGGGACTAAGGAACAGTCACGAGGAGCTGAAAAATGCTTTAAACAAAATGCAAAACAAAATGGAAACAATGACGGCTTGGATTGAAGAGGCAGAGGAGAGAATAGGTGAACTAGAAGATAAAGTTATGGAAAAAGAGGAAGCTGACAAAAAGAGAGATAAAAAAATCCAGGAGTATGAGGGGAAAATTGGAGAACTAAGTGATACACTAAAAAGAAATAACATACACATAATTGGTATCCCAGAAGAGGAAGAGAGAGGGAAAGGTGCTGAAGGGGTACTTGAAGAAATAATAGCTGAGAACTTCCCTGAACTGGGGAAGGAAAAAGACATTAAAATCCAAGAGGCACAGAGAACTCCTTTCAGACAGAACTTGAATCGATCTTCTGCATGGCATACCATAGTGAAACTGGCAAAATACAAGGATAAAGAGAAAATTCTGAAAGCAGCTAGGGATAAACGTGCGCTATCATATAAAGGGAGACCTATAAGACTCATGACTGATCTCTCTTTTGAAACTTGGCAGGCCAGAAAGGATTGGCATGAGATCTTCAATGTGCTGAACAAAAAAAAATATGCAGCCGAGAATCCTTTATCCAGCAAGTCTGTCATTTAGAATAGAAGGAGAGATAAAGGTCTTCCCAAACAAACAAAAACTGAAGGAATTTGTCACCACTAAACCAGCCCTACAAGAGATCCTAAGGGGGACCCTGTGAGACAAAGTACCAGAGACATCACTACAAGCATAAAACATACAGACATCACAATGACTCTAAACCCGTATCTTTCTATAATAACACTGAATGTAAATGGATTAAATGCGCCAACCAAAAGACATAGGGTATCAGAATGGATAAAAAAACAAGACCCATCTATTTGCTGTCTACAAGAGACTCGTTTTAGATCTGAGGACACCTTTAGATTGAGAGTGAGGGGATGGAGAACTATTTATCATGCTACTGGAAGCCAAAAGAAAGCTGGAGTAGCCATACTTATATCAGACAAATTAGACTTTAAATTAAAGGCTGTAACAAGAGATGAAGAAGGGCATTATATAATAATTACAGGGTCTATCCACCAGGAAGAGCTAACAATTATAAATGTCTATGCGCCGAATACCGGAGCCCCCAAATATATAAAACAATTACAAACATAAGCAACCTTATTGATAAGAATGTGGTAATTGCAGGGGACTTTAACACTCCACTTACAGAAATGGATAGATCATCTAGACACACGGTCAATAAAGAAACAAGGGCCCTGAATGAGACATTGGATCAGATGGACTTGACAGATATATTTAGAACTCTGCATCCCAAAGCAACAGAATATACTTTCTTCTCGAGTGCACATGGAACCTTCTCCAAGATAGATCATATACTGGGTCGCAAAACAGCCCTTCATAAGTATACAAGAATTGAAATTATGCCATGCATACTTTCAGACCACCATGCTATGAAGCTTGAAATCAGCCACAGGAAAAAGTCTGGAGGTTAAAGAACAAAAAGCATGGAGGTTAAAGAACACCCTACTAAAGAATGAGTGGGTCAACCAGGCAATTAGAGAAGAATGTAAAAATATATGGAAACAAACGAAAATGAAAATACAACAATCCAAACACTTTGGGATGCAGCAAAGGCAGTCCTGAGAGGAAAATACATTGCAATCCAGGCCTATCTCAAGAAACCAGAAAAATCCCCAATACAAAATCTAATAGCACACCTAAAGGAAATAGAGCAGAACAGCAAAGGCAGCCTAAACCCAGCAGAAGAAGAGAAATAATAAAGATCAGAGCAGAAGTAAACAATATAGAATCTAAAAAAACGGTAGAGCAGATCAACGAAACCAAGAGTTTTTGAAAAAATAAACAAAATTGACAAACCTCTAGCCAGGCTTCTCAAAAAGAAAAGGGAGATGACCCAAATAGATAAAATCATGAATGAAAATGGAATTATTACAACCAATCCCTCAGAAATACAAACAATTATCAGGGAATACTATGAAAAATTATATGCCAACAAATTGGACAACCTGGAAGAAATGGACAAATTCCTAAACACCCACACTCTTCCAAAACTCAATCAGAAGGAAATAGAGAGCTTGAACAGACCCATAACCAGTGAAGAAATTGAATCGGTTATCAAAAATCTCCCAACAAATAAGAGTCCAGGACCAGATGGCTTCCCAGGGGAGTTCTACCAGACTTTTTTTTTTTTTAATATATATATGAAATTTATTGACAAATTGGTTTCCATACAACACCCAGTGCTCATCCCAAAAGGTGCCCTCCTCAATACCCATCACCCACCCTCCCCTCCCTCCCACCCCCCATCAACCCTCAGTTTGTTCTCAGTTTTTAACAGTCTCTTATGCTTTGGCTCTCTCCCACTCTAACCTCTTTTTTTTTTTTCCTTCCCCTCCCCCATGGGTTCCTGTTGAGTTTCTCAGGATCCACATAAGAGTGAAACCATATGGTATCTGTCTTTCTCTGTATGGCTTATTTCACTTAGCATTACACTCTCCAGTTCCATCCACGTTGCTACAAAAGGCCATATTTCATTTTTTTCTCATTGCCACATAGTATTCCATTGTGTATATAAACCACAATTTCTTTATCCATTCATCAGTTGATGGACATTTAGGCTCTTTCCATAATTTGGCTATAGTTGAGAGTGCTGCTATGAACATTGGGGTAAAAGTGCCCCTATGCTTCAGTACTCCTGTATCCCTTGGGTAAATTCCTAGCAGTGCTATTGCTGGGTCATAGGGTAGGTCTATTTTTAATTTTCTGAGGAACCTCCACACTGCTTTCCAGAGCGGCTGCACCAATTTGCATTCCCATCAACAGTGCAAGAGGGTTCCCGTTTCTCCACATCCTCTCCACCATCTATAGTCTCCTGATTTGTTCATTTTGGCCACTCTGACTGGTGTGAGGTGATACCTGAGTGTGGTTTTGATTTGTATTTCCCTGATAAGGAGCGACGTTGAGCATCTTTTCATGTGCCTGTTGGCCATCTGGATGTCTTCTTTAGAGAAGTGTCTATTCATGTTTTCTGCCCATTTCTTCACTGGGTTATTTGTTTTTCGGGTGTGGAGTTTGGTGAGCTCTTTATAGATTTTAGATACTAGCCCTTTGTCCGATATGTCATTTGCAAATATCTTTTCCCATTCCGTTGGTTGCCTTTAGTTTTGTTGGTTGTTTCCTTTGCTGTGCAGAAGCTTTTTATCTTCATAAGGTCCCAGTAATTCACTTTTGCTTTTAATTCCCTTGCCTTTGGGGATGTGTCGAGTAAGAGATTGCTACGACTAAGGTCAGAGAGGTCTTTTCCTGCTTTCTCCTCTAAGGTTTTGATGGTTTCCTGTCTCACATTTAGGTCCTTTATCCATTTTGAGTTTATTTTTGTAAATGGTGTGAGAAAGTGGTCTAGTTTCAACCTTCTGCATGTTGCTGTCCAGTTCTCCCAGCACCATTTGTTAAAGAGGCTGTCTTTTTTCCATTGGATGTTCTTTCCTGCTTTGTCAAAGATGAGTTGACCATACGTTTGTGGGTCTAGTTCTGGGGTTTCTATTCTATTCCATTGGTCCATGTGTCTGTTTTTGTGCCAATACCATGCTGTCTTGATGATGACAGCTTTGTAGTAGAGGCTAAAGTCTGGGATTGTGATGCCTCCTGCTTTGGTCTTCTTCTTCAAAATTCCTTTGGCTATTCGGGGCCTTTTGTGATTCCATATGAATTTTAGGATTGCTTGTTCTAGTTTTGAGAAGAATGCTGGTGCAATTTTGATTGGGATTGCATTGAATGTGTAGATAGCTTTGGGTAGTATTGACATTTTGACAATATTTATTTTTCCAATCCATGAGCAGGGAATGTCTTTCCATTTCTTTAAAACTTCTTCAATTACCTTCATAAGTTTTCTATAGTTTTCAGCATACAGATCCTTTACATCTTTGGTTAGATTTATTCCTAGGTATTTTATGCTTCTTGGTGCAATTGTGAATGGGATCAGTTTCTTTATTTGTCTTTCTGTGGCTTCATTGTTAGTGTATAAGAATGCAACTGATTTCTGTACATTGATTTTGTATCCTGCAACTTTGCTGAATTCATGTATCAGTTCTAGCAGACTTTTGGTGGAGTCTATCGGATTTTCCATGTATAATATCATGTCATCTGCAAAAAGCGAAAGCTTGACTTCATCTTTGCCAATTTTGATGCCTTTGATTTCCTTTTGTTGTCTGATTGCTGATGCTAGCACTTCCAGCACTATGTTAAACAACAGCGGTGAGAGTGGGCATCCCTGTCGTGTTCCTGATCTCAGGGAAAAAGCTCTCAGTTTTTCCCCATTGAGGATGATGTTAGCTGTGGGCTTTTCATAAATGGCTTTTATGATCTTTAAGTATGTTCCTTCTATCCCGACTTTCTCAAGGGTTTTTATTAAGAAAGGGTGCTGGATTTTGTCAAAGGCCTTTTCTGCATCGATTGACAGGATCATATGGTTCTTCTCTTTTTTTTTGTTAATGTGATGTATCACGTTGATTGATTTGCGAATGTTGAACCAGCCCTGCATCCCAGGAATGAATCCCACTTGATCATGGTGAATAATTCTTTTTATATGCTGTTGAATTCGATTTGCTAGTATCTTATTGAGAATTTTGGCATCCATATTCATCAGGGATATTGGCCTGTAGTTCTCTTTTTTTACTGGCTCTCTGTCTGGTTTAGGAATCAAAGTAATACTGGCTTCATAGAATGAGTCTGGAAGTTTTCCTTCCCTTTCTATTTCTTGGAATAGCTTGAGAAGGATAGGTATTATCTCTGCTTTAAACGTCTGGTAGAACTCCCCTGGGAAGCCATCTGGTCCTGGACTCTTATTTGTTGGGAGATTTTTGATAACCGATTCAATTTCTTTGCTGGTTATGGGTCTGTTCAAGCTTTCTCTTTCCTCCTGATTGAGTTTTGGAAGAGTGTGGGTGTTCAGGAATTTGTCCATTTCTTCCAGGTTGTCCAATTTGTTGGCATATAATTTTTCATAGTATTCCCTGATAATTGTTTGTATCTCTGAGGGATTGGTTGTAATAATTCCATTTTCATTCATGATTTTATCTATTTGGGTCATCTCCCTTTTCTTTTTGAGAAGCCTGGCTAGAGGTTTGTCAATTTTGTTTATTTTTTCAAAAAACCAACTCTTGGTTTCATTGATCTGCTCTACAGTTTTTTTAGATTCTATATTGTTTATTTCTGCTCTGATCTTTATTATTTCTCTTCTTCTGCTGGGTTTAGGCTGCCTTTGCTGTTCTGCTCTATTTCCTTTAGGTGTGCTATTAGATTTTGTATTGGGGATTTTTCTTGTTTCTTGAGATAGGCCTGGATTGCAATGTATTTTCCTCTCAGGACTGCCTTCGCTGCATCCCAAAGCGTTTGGATTGTTGTATTTTCATTTTCGTTTGTTTCCATATATTTTTTAATTTCTTCTCTAATTGCCTGGTTGACCCACTCATTCGTTAGTAGGGTGTTCTTTAACCTCCATGCTTTTGGAGGTTTTCCAGACTTTTTCCTGTGGTTGATTTCAAGCTTCATAGCATGGTGGTCTGAAAGTATGCATGGTATAATTTCAATTCTTGTAAACTTATGAAGGGCTGTTTTGTGACCCAGTATATGATCTATCTTGGAGAATGTTCCATGTGCACTCGAGAAGAAAGTATATTCTGTTGTTTTGGGATGCAGAGTTCTAAATATATCTGTCAAGTCCATCTGATCCAATGTCTCATTCAGGGCCCTTGTTTCTTTATTGACCGTGTGTCTAGATGATCTATCCATTTCTGTAAGTGGGGTGTTAAAGTCCCCTGCAATTACCACATTCTTATCAATAAGGTTGCTTATGTTTATGAGTAATTGTTTTATATATTTGGGGGCTCCGGTATTCGGCGCATAGACATTTATAATTGTTAGCTCTTCCTGATGGATAGACCCTGTAACTATTATATAATGTCCTTCTTCATCTCGTTACAGCCTTTAATTTAAAGTCTAGTTTGTCTGATATAAGTATGGCTACTCCAGCTTTCTTTTGGCTTCCAGTAGCATGATAAATAGTTCTCCATCCCCTCACTCTCAATCTAAAGGTGTCCTCAGGTCTAAAATGAGTCTCTTGTAGACAGCAAATAGATGGGTCTTGTTTTTTTATCCATTCTGATACCCTATGTCTTTTGGTTGGCGCATTTAATCCATTTACATTCAGTGTTATTATAGAAAGATACGGGTTTAGAGTCATTGTGATGTCTGTATGTTTTATGCTTGTAGTGATGTCTCTGGTACTTTGTCTCACAGGGTCCCCCTTAGGATCTCTTGTAGGGCTGGTTTAGTGGTGACAAATTCCTTCAGTTTTTGTTTGTTTGGGAAGACCTTTATCTCTCCTTCTATTCTAAATGACAGACTTGCTGGATAAAGGATTCTCGGCTGCATATTTTTGCTGTCTAGCACCCTGAAAATCTCGTGCCAATTCTTTCTGGCCTGCCAAGTTTCAAAAGAGAGATCAGTCACGAGTCTTATAGGTCTCCCTTTATATGTGAGGGCACGTTTACCCCTTGCTGCTTTCAGAATTTTCTCTTTATCCTTGTATTTTGCCAGTTTCACTATGATATGTCGTGCAGAAGATCGATTCAAGTTACGTCTGAAGGGAGTTCTCTGTGCCTCTTGGATTTCAATGCCTTTTTCCTTCCCCAGTTCAGGGAAGTTCTCAGCTATTATTTCTTCAAGTACCCCTTCAGCACCTTTCCCTCTCTCTTCCTCCTCTGGGATACCAATTATGCGTATATTATTTCTTTTTAGTGTATCACTTAGTTCTCTAATTTTCCCCTCATACTCCTGGATTTTTTTATCTTTTTGTCAGCTTCCTCTTTTTCCATAACTTTATCTTCTAGTTCACCTATTCTCTCCTCTGCCTCTTCCATCCGAGCTGTGGTGGTTTCCATTTTGTTTTGCATTTCATTTAAAGCGTTTTTCAGCTCCTCGTGACTGTTCCTTAGTCCCTTGATCTCTGTAGCAAGAGATTCTCTGCTGTCCTGTATACTGTTTTCAAGCCCAGCAATTAATTTTATGACTACTATTCTAAATTCACTTTCTGTTATATTATTTAAATCCTTTTTGATCAGCTCATTAGGTGTTGTTATTTCCTGGAGATTTTTCTGAGGGGAATTCTTCTGCTTGGTCATTTTGGATAGTCCCTGGTGTGGTGAGGGCCTGCAGGGCACTTTCCCTGTGCTGTGGTGTATAACTGGAGTTGGTGGGCGGGGCCGCAGTCAGACCTGATGTCTGCCCCCAGCCCACCGCTGGGGCCACAGTCAGACTGGTGTGTGCCTTCTCTTCCCCTCTCCTAGGGGCGGGATTCACTGTGGGGTGGTGTGGCCCATCTGGGCTATTTGCACACTGCCAGGCTTGTGTTGCTGGGGATCTGGCGTATTAGCTGGGGTGGGTAGGCAAGGTGCGCGGCGGCAGGGGGGCAGGCTTAGCTCGGTTCTCCTTAGGTGATCCACTTCAGGAGGGGCCCTGTGGCAGCCAGAGGGAGTCAGATCCGCTGCCGGAGGTTTGGCTCCGCAGAAGCACAGAGTTGGGTGTTTGCGCGGAGCGAGCAATTTCCCTGGCAGGAACCGGTTCCCTTTGGGATTTTGGCTGGGGGATCGGCGGGGGAGATGGCGCTGGCGAGCGCCTTTGTTCCCCACCAAACTGAGCTCTGTCGTCCGGGGTCTCAGCAGCTCTCCCTCCCTTTGTCCTCCAGCCTTCCCGCTTTCTGAGCAGAGCTGTTAACTTATGACCTCCCAGACGCTAAGTCGCGCTTGCTGTCGGAACACAGTCCGTCAGGCCCCTCCGCTTTTGCAAGCCAGACTCAGGGACTCTGCTTGGCCGGCCAGCCGCCCCTCCGCCCCGGCTCCCTCCCGCCAGTCCGTGGATCGCGCACAGCCTCGCCGCCCTTCCTACCCTCTTCCGTGGGCCTCTCGTCTGCGCTTGGGTCTGGCGACTCCGTTCTGCTAATCCTCTGGCGGTTTTCTGGGTAATTTAGGCAGGTGTAGGTGGAATCTAAGTGATCAGCAGGACGCACGGTGAGCCCAGCGTCCTCCTACGCCGCCATCTTCCCTCCTCGCTACCAGACGTTTAAAACAGAGATAATACCTATCCTTCTCAAGCTATTCCAAGAAATAGAAAGGGAAGGAAAACTTCCAGACTCATTCTATGAAGCCAGTATTACTTTGATTCCTAAACCAGACAGAGAGCCAGTAAAAAAAGAGAACTACAGGCCAATATCCCTGATGAATATGGATGCCAAAATTCTCAATAAGATACTAGCAAATCGAATTCAACAGCATATAAAAAGAATTATTCACCATGATCAAGTGGGATTCATTCCTGGGATGCAGGGCTGGTTCAACATTTGCAAATCAATCAACGTGATGCATCACATTAACAAAAAAAAAAAGATAAGAACCATATGATCCTGTCAATCGATGCAGAAAAGGCCTTTGACAAAATCCAGCACCCTTTCTTAATAAAAACCCTTGAGAAAGTCGGGATAGAAGGAACATACTTAAACATCATAAAAGCCATTTATGAAAAGCCCACAGCTAACATCATCCTCAATGGGGAAAAACTGAGAGCTTTTTCCCTGAGATCAGGAACACGACAGGGATGCCCACTCTCACCGCTGTTGTTTAACATAGCGTTGGAAGTGCTAGCATCAGCAATCAGACAACAAAAGGAAATCAAAGGCATCAAAATTGGCAAAGATGAAGTCAAGCTTTCGCTTTTTGCAGATGACATGATATTATACATGGAAAATCCGATAGACTCCACCAAAAGTCTGCTAGAACTGATACATGAATTCAGCAAAGTTGCAGGATACAAAATCAATGTACAGAAATCAGTTGCATTCTTATACACTAACAATGAAGCCACAGAAAGACAAATAAAGAAACTGATCCCATTCACAATTGCACCAAGAAGCATAAAATACCTAGGAATAAATCTAACCAAAGATGTAAAAGATCTGTATGCTGAAAACTATAGAAAGCTTCTGAAGGATATTGAAGAAGATATAAAGAAATGGAAAGACATTCCCTGCTCATGGATTGGAAGAATAAATATTGTCAAAATGTCAATACTACCCAAAGCTATCTACACATTGAATGCAATCCCAATCAAAATTGCACCAGCATTCTTCTCAAAACTAGAACAAGCAATCCTAAAATTCATATGGAACCACAAAAGGCCCCGAATAGCCAAAGGAATTTTGAAGAAGACCAAAGCAGGAGGCATCACAATCCCAGACTTTAGCCTCTACTACAAAGCTGTCATCATCAAGACAGCATGGTATTGGCACAAAAACAGACACATGGACCAATGGAATAGAATAGAAACCCCAGAACTAGACCCACAAACGTATGGTCAACTCATCTTTGACAAAGCAGGAAAGAACATCCAATGGAAAAAAGACAGTCTCTTTAACAAATGGTGCTGGGAGAACTGGACGGCAACATGCAGAAGGTTGAAACTAGACCACTTTCTCACACCATTCACAAAAATAAACTCAAAATGGATAAAGGACCTGAATGTGAGACAGGAAACCATCAAAACCCTAGAGGGGAAAGCAGGAAAAGACCTCTCTGACCTCAGCCGTAACAATCTCTTACTCGACACATCCCCAAAGGCAAGGGAATTAAAAGCAAAAATGAATTACTGGAACCTTATGAAGATAAAAAGCTTCTGCACAGCAAAGGAAACAAAACTAAAAAGTAACCAACGGAATGGGAAAAGATATTTGCAAATGACATATCGGACAAAGGGCTAGTATCTAAAATCTATAAAGAGCTCACCAAACTCCACACCCGAAAAACAAATAACCCAGTGAAGAAATGGGCAGAAAACATGAATAGACACTTCTCTAAAGAAGACATCCGGATGGCCAACAGGCACATGAAAAGATGCTCAACGTCGCTCCTTATCAGGGAAATACAAATCAAAACCACACTCAGATATCATCTCATGCCAGTCAGAGTGGCCAAAATGAACAAATCAGGAGACTATAGATGCTGGCGAGGATGTGGAGAAACGGGAACCCTCTTGCACTGTTGGTGGGAATGCAAATTGGTGCAGCCGCTCTGGAAAGCAGTGTGGAGGTTCCTCAGAAAATTAAAAATAGACCTACTCTATGACCCAGCAATAGCACTGCTAGGAATTTACCCAAGATATACAGGAGTACTGATGCATAGGGGCACTTGTACCCCAATGTTTATAGCAGCACTCTCAACAATAGCCAAATTATGGAAAGAGCCTAAATGTCCATCAACTGATGAATGGATTAAGAAATAGTGGTTTATATACACAATGGAGGACTACATGGGAATGAGAAAGAACGAAATATGGCCCTTTGTAGCAACGTGGATGGAACTGGAGAGTGTGATGCTAAGTGAAATAAGCCATACAGAGAAAGACAGATACCATATGTTTTCACTCTTATGTGGATCTTGAGAAACTTAACAGAAACCCATGGAGGAGGGGAAGGAAAAAAAAAAGAGGTTAGAGTGAGAGAGAGCCAAAGCATAAGAGACTCTTAAAAACTGAGATCAAACTGAGGGTTGTTGGGGGGTGGGAGGGAGGGGAGGGTGTGTGATGGGTATTGAGGAGGGCACTTTTTGGGATGAGCACTGGGTGTTGTATGGAAACCAATTTGACAATAAATTTCGTATATTGAAAAAAAATAATTTTACCTGATCCATTCTCTCTCTTCTTCTTCTGGAAACCTATTATATATATATATATATATATATATATATATATATATATATATTAGACCATTTGATATTGCTCCATAGTCCTCTTCTGTACGGATTCTTTCTCAGCTGTGTTGAGTCTAGTGATGAACCTGCTGAAGGTATTCTTCATCTCTGTCACGGTGATTTTCATTTCTATCATTTCCATTTGATTCTGATAGTTTTCATCTCTGCTGAAATTAGCCACCAATATTGCATATTCCAACTTTTCCACTGGCTCTTTTACCATAGTGATCATAATTATTATAATTATTTGTTTGATACTTCCAAAATCTGTGTCATATACATCAACTTCTTTGTCTCTTGGAAATATGCATCTTTTGTCTTGATTTTTGTATGCCTTATATTTTGTTGAAAGCCTGACATTTGTATGAGCCAGTAGAGACACAGGTGCATAGATTTTATGCCTGATATAAACAAACCCTTCCTTGCACTGAGCCTTTCATGTGGGGGGGTGTCTGTCTAATCAGGAGTTGATTTTGGTTTGAGATTTCTTGTTGCTGTGGCTGCTTTTAGTGCACCACAGACTTAAAATTCCTTTAGTGTGATTCTGTGTTTAAGATGAGCCTGGTTTGCCAAAGGGTTTTTAAAAAATCAATGTCTTCTCCTTTAGCTTTAGGTCTTCCATTTGGACTGAGCCTCAGAGAAATTATCTCCCCACACTCTCAGCCTGTTCTTGCATGAGCTGTTACTTGTCTCTCAATACCCGTTGGCCTCGTGGAGGATGAAAGTCTCTGCTATTTTGATTCAGACTCGATCTCGGGCATGCAGTGTGTTGCTGGGTATCAGTGGTGTGGTCTTTTCAGTGGTCCTGCCCACCCCAGTTGTAGTTCTGGGCCCAGAACGTATTCCTGCCATCCACCAGGGCTGGGGACTTTTTCTGTTCCCTTGTCCCAGCTGCAATGGGGTTTCACCACTACAAGAAGAGCAGCAAACTCTATCCCTGGAAGTCAAAGCTTTTGTTCTGTAAAGGGATGGGGAAAGGGATCTGGGCAGATTTTGTGCCTTTCTCTCAGTGGCTGCTGTCTTATCACCCATGGTCAGCATTACAAGTATCCCTTCCTCAGAACACTCACGGTCATTGTGCTACTACACTGTGAGGTAAATTGAGAAGAGCCTTTAAGTAGATCCAAGTGTCACCTAAATCTGTGGCACTGAACAGCCCCGGTTCAGCCTTTAGTGATGCATTAAGAATCTTAATCTAATTCTTCTCACTAGTGTCGGGTGGCATCTTCCCCAGGTAAACAAGTGTTTGTCTCTCCTTGGAAATACCTTTTTTGAGATTTTAGGTTCATTGGCTGCCTTGCAACCTCAAATATTTAAGGGGTTCAATAAAAATTGTGAAGTTCTAGATTGTCCTATGTTTTTGTTGTTGTAAAGGTGGGAACTATGCCCTTCCCAGCTTTCTGTATCTATTGAAAAAAGACAATAGGTCCCAAGTGGAGTCACTGTACTAAGTCCCATGTCAGCAGACCAAGAATTAACACCTAACTTAGCTGCAGTTTCAGCCTCTCCCAGGAACCTACCCTTTAACTGGTCAATCTGGAATTACTTGGTCAGCACCATAGAGATAATCCACCCTGTAGACCCATCCCATCCCTCATAGGAAGGTGACGTTGTCTGAAACAATCAAGTTTTTGCTAGAAACTTTATTGTCCTGCTTCCTTATGCTTATAAAAGCCTTTCATTTTTCACAGTTCTTTGGACACCTTTTCTGCTAGGTGGGATGCTCCCTGATTCAAGAATCTTTGAATAAGGCCAAATAGATCTTCAAATTTCCTCAGTTGAACTTTGTTTTTTAACAGACTGGTGGCAGCAGCAGGAACAAAGACTTCAACAGCTTCAGGGACAACAAGAAACAGAGGCATGGTACCTGCAAACTCTTTTGAGTTCATTCTCTTTCTCACTATTTCTGAGGGATGTGGGTAACTTCCTCTCAATTTTGAGCTCCTCTGTCTTTGCATCAAGCTCCTGATCTAATTGGCTTTATAGTCAGTTCTGCATAGGGAACTGCTGGTAGTTCAGACCATAACTCCCCATTTGTGAACCCAAGTCCTTGGTTCTGTCCCCAGCTCCATGTTAGTAGCAGAATGCCTGTGGTTTAGTCTGAAATTTTCCATTTGTTTGGAATCCTTCCCCAGATTCAAGAACTGCTGGTGGTGCACACAAGGCCTTCTAATGGCCAGTCTGTGGTAACATCTCCTTGGTTACTGCTGGTGTATTAACAAGCACATGAGGTAAAGGCTATTGTTAATGTGCATCTTGGAAGGCAAAAGCCACAAAATTGGTGTGCATGGTCAAGCAGTTAAAAGCTGCTGGAGCAGTTGATGCCTGGGTGGATCAGTTGGTTGAGAGTCAAACTCTTGATCTCAGCTCAGGTTTTGATCTCAGGGTCATGAGTTTGAGCCACACTGGGTATGGAGCCTATTTTTAAAAAATCTGTTGGAGCACTCACCACCTAACTCAAAGACTACTGTGTTGGGATAAGTTGGTCACAGAACAGGTTAGATTGACACCAAGTCACCTGCTAACCTTAAGAAAATTTCTGTGCAATAAGGTACACTGTAAAACACCTCATACAATGCCCACCCAGTGACACATCCATTTTAGGTATTAATTTGGCTCCTAGGGACCCAAAATCTTAGCTAGAAGAAATGAGCTCCTTAAATATGGAAGATTCAAGTATGCCACCTTCTGGCATACCTGCTTATTTTATGTATAAGAACTGTGCCCCAGCAGTTGTAGATATCTACAAAATGGTGAAATCATACTAAAAACAAGCTGGAGTTACAATGGCCTTTATGGAATATGTTCTAATTTGATAAGATCACTTAAAAAGTATACTTAAAAGCAAGGGTTCCCAAATCAAACAAATTGAATGACATACCTACTTCAATTGGTATACAAAGGCCTCCAAAAGACTTCAAGATTCCAAAATAGCTTCATGGAAATATTTGTTATAAAAGGATAATAAAAAATTAGAGCTATAAGCAGTACTTAAAATAAAAGACTGTAAGGCTGATGGGACTCCTACTGCTCCACTCTATCCTTTATAATACTCATTCTAGTAAACCTCTGTCTGAATTGCCTTTCCATTCTGAAGAGACTATTAAACATTGAACTTTTAAAATAAGACCATCCAAGGCTATATAGACAATCCTTTTCAGTTGTCTTTTACTCCTTGGTCAAAGGTCAAACTAAAGGCCATAGGATGGGAAGTCACTGTTCTGACTGAACACATGATCATAGCAGACCACTTTGAAAGGACTTTGGGACAAAACTATTAACAACACCTGCTAAGGTATTGGCTTTACAGATGCCTCCATATCTACTCTCCAGGTGGGCTTCCATATGGATGTCTCCCAGAGTTGATGAGACTGAGGGTTTTCTGGTAAACTGCTACATTATTCCCTTAAATAGCCAAGGGAATCCAAAATTCAAAGTAATTTAAATCTTTGCCAAATTATGGTAGACAACAGAACCTGCAGATGGGATCCTTGGAAAACTGGCAGCAGCCAGCTAAGGTGAGAATTCTAACCAGAGTCAGCTTTCCTGGATCTCTGTCTGTAATACCGGGTTGAGAGAAGAAATCAAAATATCTTTTGAACCCTCTTTGGGGATACTTCTTGAAGCCAGTGGGTTGTTTAATACTACCAGGAATATTTATTATTTGTCCTGGCTGAAACCTGGCAAGATATTTAAGGTTCTTATTTTTAAGTACTTCTGTGACCAGAAGTTGGCCAGATTGGAAGCTAATATTCAAAACCTAATAAGAACTTCTTTTTGAGGTCTTCTCTCACAAGCTAAAATGAACTATGTGCCCAGAGGGAAAGAAAACCTTCTAAGGCCTTTGTAAAAGGATTTACTAAAGCATTCTGAAGACAAGCAGCTCTAAATCCAGAACATAGACATCTTTTGATTTCCACTTCAATAGAAAATCTCCCTGTGGGGGCGCCTGGGTGGCTCAGTCGGTTAAGTGTCCGACTTCAGCTCAGGTCACGATCTTGCGGTCCGTGAGTTCAAGCCCCGCGTCGGGCTCTGGGCTGATGGCTCAGAGCCTGGAGCCTGCTTCCGATTCTGTGTCTCCCTCTCTCTCTGCCCCTCCCCCACTCATGCTCTGTCTCTCTCTGTCCCAAAAATAAATAAACGTTAAAAAAAATTAAAAAAAAAAAAAAGAAAATCTCCCTGTTATAGAAAAGAACATTGAAGATAATGTAGTTGGATGGATGGATCAACCATTTAGATTGCAACCCAAATCTTTGAAGAATGAAAAGCAACTGTCCTTATCTTAAAAATTGTTGCAATGGAACTGGAGAGTGTGATGCTAAGTGAAATAAGCCATACAGAGAAAGACAGATACCATATGGTTTCACTCTTATGTGGATCCTGAGAAACTTAACAGGAACCCATGGGGGAGGGGAAGGAAAAAAAAAAAAAGAGGTTAGAGTGGGAGAGAGCCAAAGCATAAGAGACTGTTAAAAACTGAGAACAAACTGAGGGTTGATGGGGGATGGGAGGGAGGGGAGGGTGGGTGATGGGTATTGAGGAGGGCACCTTTTGGGATGAGCACTGGGTGTTGTATGGAAACCAATTTGTCAATAAATTTCATATATATAAAAAAAAAAAGAAAAAAAAAACAAAACATAAGGAAAATGACAAACTATGTAATATACCATGTTAAAACAAAAAAGAAAGAAATTTACAGATTAAACTACATAGAAATGTAGAACTTCTTTACGCCAAAATATATATTGAAGCAAACTGAACAACTTACAACTTTGGCATATTTTGGTGACATCCTATATGCAAAGTTTTGCAGCACTTAATATACAGCATTTAATATACAAAGAGCTATTATAAATCAACAACAATAAAGGAGTTCCATAGTAAAAAAAAAAAAAAAATTGTTGCAAAACCAGAAATGCAGTTCCAGAAACAATAAAAAGTCCAACTATCCTCTTTACCCATCCCCCAAATTTCATCTATTAATCTCAAAAAGCTTATATGGTTTGTAAAAATTCTGGCCTTAGGAAACTAGAGTCTTTCTGGTGGGAACTTGTATTCTTTCCCTGTGCCTTTGAGATGTAAATGTTCTACCTGGGTTTCTCCAGGAATTCTTATCCAAGCCATTTCTCTGAAATACCTTCAGGGAGGTAATTCTTATCAGAAGGAAAATAAAAGGGGGGAAAGATTATTTGAAACTTAGGTGACTGAAAAATCTTAAGTATCTTCTCCATAAATATTAGAAGAAAAAGCTTTAGCCATCTGAATAGGTGAACTGCTCTCTTTTAATCTAGTGAGTTTTGCATTATCATGTCCATCTCATGGCTAAAATTATAGAATTGAAGCTATAAGGTGTGTGTGTGTGTGTGTGAGCGTGCACGCGCGCGCGCATGTGTATACTGTAAAATACATGTATTTGGTGTAGATGTGTGATATTTTCTACCTCTGGATGGTATTGCTGAAATTGATTTGCTAAAGAGTCCTATTTAATTGGCTTAAAGAAAATTAAGCATTTATATAAATTAAGTTTCCTAAGACTGTCAGAAATATAATAGGAACTAACCCAATGCCTTTCAGATTCACAGTATCTGGGAAAATACTTGGTATTAAAGCTAATTTAAATGTGTTGGTTGAATTAAAGCATATATGTTATCAAGAATGAATATAATTTTGGCATGCAACTTTTATTCTTCCTGGGTTTATTAGTCAAGTAAGTTCATATGATCTATGTTACAAAATTTTTCAGGAAGAAAATAACTTGGTATAATAGATTTTTCGTAAGTAATTTAAATATAATTGTTGAGAACAGGTGAACTAAACAGATATAAGTGGGATAAAAACTTTTAGGCAAACTTTTTAAAACGTTTCCTGAAGTCTTTTTGATAACCTGAAACCTTAAAGTTTTACTAAGTCAAATTAAATGATGGATAGTCATTAAATATCTAGATCATTTGCAGATAATATAAAATATTGAAATATTAATTGCTGACCATAGGTTTATCTATTTCGGGCTTCCTTTTGCAGAGGAACTAAAGATATTTGGGTCTATTAGTAAACATGCCCTGTGTCACACCGACAAATTCACTACAAGAAAGCTTGCATTTCCAGAAATTATACGGAGCATTTATAAATCTTCCAATCTACAGAAAGCTAAGAGAAGAGACAGTCCATAATTGTTTATTTCTCAATTTTCACCAGAAATTAAAGTTTTTAAGGGTTACGAATTTTAATAAACTTAATTGAAGCTACTAAAAATAAGTGACCCATCTCCATATGCAAGGAAAGTAGGAGAAAGTATGAGGAATGGAGATATGTTTTGGTTGAAGGGAAAGAATGTAATTCTGTCCTAAAGTAACATTGGTTATTTTAGAATGAGAAAAAGGAAAAACAGGAAAAAATCTGAATGCACAAAAGAAAGTTGTAGAATGTTTATGGAAAAAGAATCTTTGGAAAAAAATTTTAATATGTAGTCAAACTGGCTAAGATAGAATGAATTTAATTAAGTCAAATGAATTTTAATATCAAAAGTCAGCTGATAGAAAAATTAGAATTTGAGTTTCTCTTTGTTAAAAGGACAACTATGCGTTGTTGATGATGTTAAATTAATTAGGTTTAGTTGCTATGTTAAATGACATGGGAAGCATTTTGTGATACAGTGCTTGAAAAAAAATAAAGGCAAATAATGCAGGAAAGGGGGAGACAATAAGGAATTCCAGTGGTGGAGGCGGGAGAGAAGGGGAGGAAGCTGAACTAGAAACTCGCAGTTCAAAGACAACAGTGAAAAGGTAAGGCTGTACAGTCGTCAGCTTACAAAAGCTAGAGCTGGGCCACATTGTCAGCACTGTTGGGAATGCAAGCTGGGATTTAATCAATCATGTAATGCCATCCAGCTAACCAGTAGAAGAACTAAAACAAAATGAGGAATGCTCCAGCAAAGGAGAAGGTGGGTGTGGAGTGGAGCAAAGGGGCCAAATCCTGGCTATTATTTCAGATCACAGTCAGGAAAGAGAGTAGGGATGTGGGCTAGAATGGTGGAGAATCCTGTCAGAAGCACAGGAGGAGCCCTGCAAGCAGAGTGTGGGGGTGTGGGGGAGGGTGGGGCTGCTGCCGCCTTTGCTATTCACTACTTGTACCTGTTTTACCTTTGATAAAGATTTAAAAGAGCCCCATATTGATGAGGGATAGAAGCAGAAAAATGTTCTGCTGTTAGCCTGCAAGGCTGACATATAGCTTTCATATTTACACAAGGATCCAATATGTGCTGGTTACTATATTCTTAAAGGTCTCAGGACTACCTGTATATCTCACCAATCGTGGTTAATATCAGACTGAATGATAAGCACCAGAGAAATCGTGGGAAAGTAGTTTTATGAGAAGAAATTCCAAGAAGACGTTTATGATCAAATATTCCCTGCACATCCCCTCTCCCTTGAGCACTAAGCATACAATAGGAAAAGTGCAGCCCTTTCTGCCCACAGGTCATGCTACTTAAATAAACTTACTAAGTTGCACCAACCGTCTCAAGAATGCTTTCTTGACCATTGCACTGACGATCTGGCAATAACATGTGGGTAATTCATCGACACCATTTATGTAGTTACTGTGTGATACAACGTTAAAATGATAAGCAAGAAAATACAGAAGCAGAAGTGTGAAAAAAAGAGAAGAAAGGAGACCTTTGTTGTAAAAACAGGGTCAAGATGACAGGAGAAGGGACAGATGAACCAGGAGTTCAGGCAAGTCCTAAGGACATGTTTCTCTAGAGAAGGAGGAGCAGGGTGATGCCTGATGATGGAATTTTGGCAAATTTAAGAACACAGTTTATCGCTCTAGACTGTCTTAGAATCAACTGAGCCCAGTTTTGTATCCAAAAGATGACTAACCAGGTGCTTTCAGACTGTGTGTCTGAACCACCTAGTCGGCCATCCCCCAGCCTCCAGCTGGATGCCTGACAACCTTCAGCTTCTAGACTCATTTCTAAGGATTGTAACAAAAATCTAAAGTATGTAGAGAGTAGTAGGAAAAAAAATTTCAAGAATGGCACAATGTGTAACAGAGTGTATTTCTAAAAGAATGTCCCTTACAAAAAGAAAAAAAAATAAGAAAAAAATCAAGCTGAAATAAAAGCATCTCAGAATGTATCTAAAAAAGAAAATCTGTCAAGTTCTCCTTAGCTTTTAATCTCCAAATACTTAGATAACTTAATGAGGAGGGAACAACACTTAAAAATTGTTCTTCCTTGACATAACTCTACCATAGTTAGGAATAATCATCTTCAAGATCTAGAGCTATTTTCTCAAAACCCCATCACCTGTCAAAATGCACCTGGCAGAACCTCTCTGGAGAGAGGGCCCCTTAGCCTGTCAGGTGAATTCTTACAAGGTGTTTCTTCCTCTCTTAGCTGGGTAAGAACCTTGCATTTTGGAAGACATGGTAAGTAACACAGAATGATGCAAACAACTAAGTACTTGCAAGAGAACAAAGTATTCCGGTAAATTATTTAATGAGCTGTTTTGTCTAAAAAAAAGGAATTGGGGGTGGGACACTGACAAAGGAGGATAAGCTGCACAGAGTGTCATGAAATCCTCAGGAGAGGCGTGATCTGTGGTGCAGAAAACAAGTTTGAAAAAGAATACCGCAGCTCATTGCATGGCTAAGGAGAGGGGGCTAACATTTATTGAGCACCAGCCTTGTGGGGGCACTGTGCCACTCTGTGCGGGGCTGTCTGGCCTGCTGGCACACCTCTCAGCTGTCTGTTCCCTGCTGAAGGAGAGAGGTTGGAGGCAAGCCTAGCCTCTGTGTGACCCTACAAATGATAACAGTCAAACATAATAGTAAACATAATGGTTACATGTATGGAAAACTTACCATCAGCCAGACACTGTTCTAAGTGCTTTGCATACATTAACTTTAGTCTTTGCAACAAGTACGTGAAGGAAGTAATTACCCCATTTCACAGATGAAGGACCTATGAACCACTAGCTACGAATGTAAAGGAGCCAATTGGTTTGGTTCGAGGTTATGTGCTGTGCCTTGGTATAAGATCATATCTTGTACAAGATAGCATGCTGGGTCATAACGTGTCTAAGCAAACCTCCCAAATTGTCCTCAAACACAGTGGCTCACCTGGAAATGCAAAACTACCTATTTGGGAAGCATCTTCTCTTGTTGGTCAACTCAGCCTCCAACATTAGTCACTTTTTCTGAAAAAAGAATGCTAATCCCTTAGTTTCTTTCCCCACTACTCCTGTTTATAGGTGTTCTGTGGGCCTTCTCCATTTTCTGTAGCTGCCAGAGACTTTTAGAGTGTAAAAAGACCTGAGTGACTACCGAGGGAATAGGACAAAGTGAGGATGGCAGGCTAGAGTGGTACTCTCAGGGACAAGTGCAGGTCTGTAACTGAGGCAGGTGGACAAAGTGAACAAGAAGAAAATGGAGGAAGCCAGGCACCGTTGGGGGTATCTGGGTGGGCCCAGCAGTGGTGGGTGCCCAGCCTCCAGTCTCACTTCCAGGATCACTGGAAGTGGTGCAGTGTCTCTGCCCCGATGTTGTCTTCTGCTGGAGGTCAATTCTACGTCTCCCTTTATCTTTATTCAAACATTACTTCATGGTTCCTACCTCTGCATGGTTATACTTGTAAAGCCACGGCTTTATAAGAGTGGATCAGAGAAACTCAGCCTCAGTAACAAAAAGAAATTTCAACATAATTTCTTGTACCTTTAAATCTGTGACAGGGATATTTAATCTGAACCAACCGCAGCAATTGTTTAAAAATCCCCCTTTTCTCCGTTGTTGTTGGGAACGCAAACTGGTGCAGCCACTCTGGAAAAGAGTGTGGAGATTCCTCAAAAAATTAAAATAGAACCACCCTATAATCCAGTAATTGTGCTGGTAGGTATTTACCCCCCAAATACAAAAACACTAATTCAAAGGGATACATGCACCCCAATGTTTATCATAGCATTATTTATAATGGCCAAACAATGGAAGCAGCCCAAGTGTCCATCGATAGATGAATTGGATAAAGGTGTGAAATCTATCTATCTATCTATCTATCTATCTATCTATGTATTCAGCTGTAAAAAAGAATGGAATCTTGCCATCTTGAAACGACACGGATGGAGCTAGAGAGCATTATGCTAAGTGAAATAAGTAAGTCAGAGAAACACAAATACCATATGATTTCATTCCTATATGGAATTTAAGAAAAAAAATGAGCAAAGGAAAAAAGACCAATCAAGAAACAGACTTTTAACTGCAGAGAACAAACTGATGGTTGCCAGAAGTTAGGTGGGGGGGGAGGGAGGGAAATGGGTGAAACAGATGACGGGGATTAGGGAATGCCCTTGTGATGAGCACTGGGTGATGCGTGGAAGTGTTGAACACCTGAAACTAGCATAACACTATACGTTAACTGTATTAGAACTTAAATAAAAACTTAATTAAGAAAATAAAAATCCCCCCTTTCCCAACAATTTATATTTAGGTGAACACATAGTTATCACCTACTCCAGGAGGTGCACTGCTATAATAGTAGCCCTGGGACCCGTGTTCTGGTCAGGGTTCGGTTGCAGCAGCAGAGCCACAGTGAGTAATAGAGAACGAGGGGTTCCCCGCAGAAGCCACACCTATGTAACTGTGGGAACCCACAAGGGAGACTGCTGACGGTGCAGCATCTGGTGCTGGCCAGAGGTCTGTCACACAGGCAATCAGGAGGAAAGCCGAAAGTCACGTGAGAGAGAGAGCAAGGACAAACCACACCCCTGTCTCTCACCACCTCCAACCTCAGCCACAAGATTGGCCTGCAAGAGAAGCTGTGCCCATCTGCACAGCACTGCCCATGTTCCAGGCTGGGGCTGCAGGGGCCAGCCTGCTGCCCCAATGACACAGCCAGCTCCTCGACCGAGGTGAGGGCACGGTGGCACCCGGCCTTCCACTGACCATCACAGCATCAGGAAGAGAGCAGCTTCTTCGCCTCTGCCTTCCAAACCTTGCACACCTCTGTCTCGTGCGGACCTTAACTGAGAAACATCCAGGAAAAAGAATTCTGGGAAACAGAGCTCCTGCTTAGCTAAGTCAACACAGGGCAAAGTCACCGAAAGAAAACACATAGGCTGAGAGTGTCTCCGGCAAACCAGGGGTATGATCACTCTACTGGTACACCACAGCTCCTTCACAACTCCTCAGAGCCCCTCTCTGAGTCCTTGCCCACCCACCCCTGTCCTGTCTCCTGCCACCTCCATTTCCTTTCTGGATCACAGACCCCAAAGACCTGGCCTGGAAGATCCTCAGTGAGGGCCCTCAGGGTCAGAGCTGAGCTCCAGCAGCCAGGAAGAAGGAAAGGGCTGTGGAGGGCCATGCTTTAGCAATTTCAGCCTCCTCATATTGGGACATAATTGGGCAGTTTAGGATATTGTTGGGATAAGTGCCCCTCAATTCTTACTGTGTACTGTTACTTTTCAAACTTGCATCACTTTGCCACTTGTTTAATGTATTTAATAAACGTTTATTTAGTGCCTGATTTGTTCTGGGCAGTCAGTGTCCGGTACTAGAAGGGAGGAGTCCTGGGTCATCGGTGGTGTGTCCTTAACAAGTGCCTGACTGTCCTCAGCAGGTGTACGGAATGAATGAACAAAGGAATGAATGAATGAATGAACAGAAAGAGAGCTCTGGAAAAATGAGAACAGCTTTCTGGGGAGGTTTGTCATTTTATCCGTGAAAAGCGTGGAGAACTGCTCTCTTTTCTTTGCCAGCAATCTTCCTTAGCGTGGGCCACTCGTGTGGGGTAACCCCTTGTGGGTAATACAGGCACAGCCCCAGAAGCTCTATGGGTGCTCTCTGAATTTTGCTGCTAACGTGAATTTAATTCAGGACCTTAATGGTGTTTTAAAATGGCTTTTATATTTAATTATAGATAACATAGGTAAGTATAGGCAAGCAATTACTTAAAGGCAAGCAGACACAGGAAATCCAAGAGCACTAATAGGTTTCTAATGACCAGTTATTTATTGTATTGCAAGCTTAATTAAATTGCTTCCTTCAAATGCAACTCATTGCTGATTAATAAAAATATGTTTTCTATTTACGTGACATGAATGCTTAGTATCCCATCTTACTTTGCAGCCAAAATAAGACTTCATAAATGTGAGTGCAAATTATATTTAACTTGTATCAATAGATTAGAGGCTCAGCTCTACTAATCCTGATGCAATTAGGTGAACTTAAAAAGACATTGAATCAATTTTCTTTTCCTGAAGATAATAGTCTTGGGAATGATTCTTATATTTTTCTATGGTCCTTATGCTCGTATCATTATAAAAAGAACCTTTGATCTTAAATTCTGCTACCCCATATATGGAAAACTGGGCACACGAATCCCACAGTCCTCCTTCCCTTTGGCTCTATGACAAAGTTCAGAATAGACCCTGAAAATAGAAGCCAGCCACTTCTGCTAAGCAACACAGTATCTTTCCTCTCAGAGACTAAAGAGCCCAGGAGGGTCCCTTCAACTGCCTTCCTGTTTCTCCAAGTCTTGTTTGCAACAAAGTCTAGAAGGTACAATAGGGATGTTGGAATCTAATACATGCAGGCATTTTTGTACAACAGGCATAAAGTGGATTATAAATGAAATCCTACTTGCCCAATAACACCTGGTATCTATCCTCCTGGGATACTTGGTAAGTAGGATTTATTGCTTGCCTTCCTGGCAAGTAGCAACAACTGTGAGTGGGTGGGAATGCTCCAGGGACAATGGAGTTAGGATGCTGGAAATTACAATAAGGTCTGATTGACTCTGAACCATTAACACTGGTGAGTGGCATTTACCATGGTTGGAACTGGGCAGAGTTCCAAGATATCCGTATCCTTAATCTTGGGATCACTTACCTATAGCACAGAGAGACGGCCAGGGGATGGGGGGGCTCCTGTCCAAGTCCTACCCCAGAGCCACAGGGTTGATCAATATCATCATTCATCAAAATAACACCTGGAACTGATAGAGATATCCTCTCCACTCCTGTATTGGCAATGCTTAAAACTTAAATATACTATTGTGAGAATTATAGACTCTTAGAGTCATAGGGACCCTGATGGTTAATGGGCTCAATCTCTTGGCCAGTGCAAGAGTTCCATTTGCAATCTGTGTCAGAGCCAGTTGGCTGGTCACTAAAACCTCAGGTTTCTTCTTCCATGGTGTGGAATTGTCTTGGGAGGCAGCTATGCATACCTTCTTGCACCAGGTGAGATCAGGTGGCTAGCTCACACCTAGGGATGGAGGTGGAGGTGCTGTGTGTCAGTCAGGCACAGTCCTCAGGCTGGAGGCAGAGGGGTCGAACACTGCAGTGGGCAGAGCAGCACGATGGAAGGTGTGGGGTCCTGCATCACCACCCACATCATCACCCCTACCAGCTGGGATGGTCACATTGGACATGAGTCAGAAACAAGCTTGTATTGTGTTAAGACATGGAACATTTGGGATTTGTTTATAACAGCAACTGGCATTACCCTAACTAATGCACAGATGATGATTCAGTTACTGCTTGAATATTTTTGTGCTGAGAAACTTCCTGCTTTAGAACACAGTCCACTCTATTTCTGAATGAATAGATTACCATCCTTTATCACACATCAAGATCCCCTTCCCTCTCCTTTCACATACTGGCCTTGGCTCAGCCACACAAAATGATACAAGTCCCATTACTTACATGTAGATCTGTATTTACAAAGGTTTATCGGTATGAACAGTTGAAATACAGCTGTGCTGTGGGAACACTAAAGCACTGGGTGGTGCTCCATACCCATTACACCTCTGAGCAGTTGAATATCAGCATGAGATGAGAGCAAGTTATGATTGGTGCCAAAGGGTAGTAACCAGAGTCCAGAACAGTAAAATGTACAGCCTCAAATATAAACTCTGTCCCCCGCTGCATTTACCCTGGGTCTCTCTCATCTTCTTCAGGATTTCAGAGTAAACCGTCTCTAGAATGAGGCTGAAAACCCATTGTATCTGAGAGATGATATTTTCCCAGTAAAAGGGCTATAGCAATATTTTAAGTCTTATAAGTTCTTCTAAAATCTTGTCACTCTCCCATCAAGAGGTGCAGTGTATTTTGCCAGCCCTTTAACCTGTGCTAACTGTTGTGACTACTGCTTATGACTGTCTGCATGAATGGGGTGCAGAAGCAATCTGTATGACTTCTGAGGTGACAAGGCTTCCACCTCCTCGCTCTATGGGGATGCTCACCTTGGGACCCAGGCCACATGGAGAGGCTGCATGTAGGTATCTGGTTGACAGCCCCCACAAAAGTCAACCAGCACTGACAGCCAGGAATGTGAGCCTTCTGGCTCTGGTCCCCTCCTTCAAACTGAATGGAGGAGACACACACTATTCCTGTGGAGCCCTGCTCAAACAACAGATGTGTGAACAGAATAAATGGTGCCGTTGTTTTAAGCCTCTAAATTTCAGAGTGGCTTTTTACATGGCAATGGATAACTGGAACACTTCGCTATGACATCCTATGATAAGGCCTACAAACATTGCTTCTGTTCTGGGTAAGAGTGAGCACACCAACAGAGCTCACACCAGGTCTGCCAGATGATTTACTAGAAGAAAAAAAAAGCCATAATTTCAAATATTTTTAGAGTTACGTGGTCAGGGACCACATTCATTTCAAGTTGCTTAGATCAGGGAAAGTAGGTAAAAGTTATTGGTGAGTGCAGTCCAGGTACGTGGAAGGACTTTCCAGGTTGTGGACTGAGGCTGGCATATTGTCTGTCATTGGCAATGACCATGCAGAGGTGAGTGGCCACCATGCTGCAGGGGTGTTGGTATGAGGCATAAAGGCTGGATGAGGGGACATTCTGAATTTGATTCTATGATTCTGTAACTGAGTGACCTTTGCTGCCTTTACAAAGCTTTTCCTAGAAGGCATCATCCTAGGCACACCTGAGGCTATGACCTGGCTTTTCAAGGAATGTCTGAGATCTTTCTGTTGATGGTGGCTCTGAGGAAATGCCAAGAAGGGTTTGCCAGCCCTGGAGTCTCTGGAAGTGACATCCATTGAGGCACATGTAAATTTTCAATATGCATTTTATTCTAGAAAGGTCTATGTATTTCACCACAGCTCAGAATAAAAACAACTCTTGGCAAATTCACAATAGAATTCTAACCTTTCCTGAGAAGAAGCCAAATATCATTTTATCTGTGAAAAGATTCCATTACTCTTTCTCATGAGATTGATTATTCTACTTTAGCTCTGTATCTTTCATAAAGAGATTCACATTTTTCTAGAAAACACATCAGTATTATTTATAATTGACAACTTCTCCTTGGATGATTTAGGATGTACTTCTGCCAAGACATGAATTTAGATATTAAATATTATTCAATGTCAATTATGCTATGATTATTCTGGAAGCTTTTTTTATATTCAATTTTTACTCATTTTGCTTATGCTGTAATTTAAATATGGGATTTTCTTTATTGTATTGAACATATTACCAATGCAGTGCTTTAGCTTAATAACTGTACCATGCATATAAGTTTAAGTACTTTCCAAGTTCTTGAGCCAAACTAAAATAAAGTGTGTTATGTCTCCAAATTGGAGAAGAGAATTTATTATAATTCTTTTGAAGACTGTGAAAGAAAACAGACAACTGCAGGATTATTTTTAATTCCCAAAAAGAATTTGAAATATTTTTGTCACAGTGCTATGGAAACTACAGTCAGTAACAAGGCGATACCTCATCAGAGTAAAATGTTCGTTGCCTTAGATATTTATTTAATTGAATGATCTATTTCATCAGTTTGAACAAATTCGTGTTCAAATGTTAATGTTCCAGGTAATCACTTCAGTCTCCACCTGAGCAGATTAAAATTTGTCTCAGGACCTCCCTCTGCATTGTCCAAGAATTACCAGCCTAAAGGGGGCTGGCTGTTTCCTAAACATGCAGTGGGAGAACCGGAGGCTGTAAGTGCCTGCCTGAGGCCTCCAGCACCCGCTGCCTCTGCTCCCCATGGTGGCCCTGCTGGCTTCAGGCATCCTTCAGGATGCTGTTGCCTTGCCTCTGCTCATTTGGGAGAGAAGAGGGGGAACCCAGTGTATGCTCACTTGGCATGATCCACCAGGTCTGGGGTCTGGGCTCACTCACTTTCAGAACAGGGGCAATTGTAACTGGATGACCATGAGACATTCCAGCAGCCAGTCCCTCTCCTTGGGCCACCTCCCCAGGTGGCACCTCTTGAGTTACCCTCACACATGCGCCCATTGTCCCTCCAAGATGCTGGTAGGGAGGATCTTCCAGCCTCAGCCAGCTCAGCTGGGTTAGCTGACCCATGACCATCAAGACCTAGGTCATCAGACCACCTTCACTTCTTTTGATGGGGGATTGCTTACACTCTGGGTGGCTTCTCCTTCCAAAGCACTATTCAGTCAAAACAGTATCTTGATGAAGGGCTGAAGAGACTATGGAAACTGGCTGACAACCTCTCAGCTTTATATACCTAGAGATAAGGCGGGGGGGCAGGGGAAGTGGGGTGGGGAGGATAGCTTTTGTCAAGTCGCAGAAACAGTCCTACTGACTTTCCACATACAGCAGATACCTGTCTCACCTGTCTATAACCAGTCGGAGCCTGCAAGTATTTCTTCCCAGTACAGAAGGTGCCTTGCTGCCTCACCTACAGTCAAGAAAGTGCCAACTCACATGGGGCAGTTTATGCAGGCTAAAAAGTAGTTCAAATTCTGGCAAAGCAGGCATCCAGGTATCTCAACATTAAGAAACAAAAGTGAGCTTCTGTGGAGCAATAACATATCCTGTACATGGACTAATGACATTTACATCGTAGTGACCTGGGACGGTTGCTCTAGTGAAGTAAATGCATGGCATGTATTTTGCAAGCTTGAGAATGTTCCTGTCACCCTCTCTGTAATGGGAAGGGCAACATTTGTGTAGCACTAAATCACATCTGTGAAGCATTTTGGAATCTGCAGATGGAAAGTGTTAGGAGCAACTGAGAGTGATAGATGAGACCCCCTGGTGCAGGTTCCTCCCTTGTCCTCCATGTAGGAAGTGGGAAAAACTCTTTCCTGCAGGTTCCAAGGAAGAAACCGTGCTTGCTCTTTTCATTGAAGCTTCATCCATCACCTCCAGGAAAATGACTCCCAGACTCACATCCCCAACTCTATCTCCCTCCGGAGCTCTGAATCACATCCCTAACTTCCAGACATCTGCACCTCCCTGGCCTGCCAGCACCTCAAACTAATGTGTCTAAAATAAAACTTGTTATCTGGCCCCTTAAATTGGGCCCTCCAGGCTCACTTTTTCAGGGGAGGGTCTCCATGATTCCTCTTGATCTTCTTCCTCCTGCATCTACCCAGTGAGAGGAGGCATTTATTTTTATGTATGTATTCAACAAGTGTTTACTGAGTACCTACTGTGCTTGCTTGTGGGGGAGGATACAAGCTTAAATCCAGATCCTCAAGGAGCTTCGATTCAGGAAAGGCAGACAAAGCATCTGTGTGGCATGAGAGAGGGATAAAATCAAAATGAAGATTAAATATATACTTTTGAAGGGAAATGGAGGGGAACACGCTTTTGGTGAAGAGGGTTTACGTTTGTTGAGTGCCCACCCTTTGCTCGGTATATTGTACACTGCTTTGGTTTGGGTTTTTCCCCAGAAGCAGATCCCAAGGGAAGGATGGGAGGCAAGAGGTATGTTTAGGAGAGGGTCCTGGACAAGATCTGCAGGGGCGTGACGCACAGAGGGGGAGGTCAGTCAACAGGGTTGCACTGTGGGCACTCGAAGCTAAACTCATGGGGGATTTGGGGGAGGCAGTGTAGGGCTGTCCTTCCCAAGGGGCAAGAGAACTGTCCTCTGCCATTGCTGAGGGTCACCCTGGCATTTAGAGCTGGTCACATGCACTTGAGCAGAGAAGACTCCATGTGGTCACAGAAATCTCCCAAGGGCAGAGACCCCCAGTTTAGTAATGGACTGGGGCAGTGAGGGTTGAGAACATGTGATCAGAGCCTTGACAGCCTCCACCCCATGAACATTGTCTTACTGAAGCCCCTGTCAAAATGATACAGCAGGTTGAACTCATCTCACTTTGAATATGCAGGCTTGGGCAGCCTCGGTAACTTGCACAGACAGGGAACTGGTCGAGATAGAAAGAGGCTTGACCTTATGCCTGTTTGACTCTGCAGCCCACAATCTTGGCTCAACAGCACTAGCTGGGAGACATAGCAGGCTGCATGGAGGAGGCACTAGAGACAGTTGTGGATGTGTGTGGCTCTCCTGAAGCTTGCAGGTTGACATTGCAGGTTTCAGTCTTGGTTTCCAGTTAGTAATACCTTCACACCTGCCTTTTTTCCTTTGCTGACTAGTGGGGTGACCGCTTGCTCTCACTGCCATTTCCAGTTCTTTTCCGACTCTCATGGCCACTCAGTGTCTGTGTTCCTCTCTGTTGCTTTTCCTCACCTCCCCTGCAGTGCAGTGCTCCCCAGGGCTCTGCCCTCTGAAAGCTTTCCTCGCCTCTTCTCCACGGATGAAAGCACTCCCTCCCCCGGGGTCTTCCTGCTGCCTAGAAGCTGCTGATTTCAAGTGTGCATTTTCAGCTCTTGCCTTATTCATGAGCTCCAGGGGTTGCGTGGATATAAAAGAGATTCTGGAGTTCTGCTCTTTGAATGCGAATCCTGACTCTTCTACTGGGTAGCTGAGGGACCCTGGGCAAGTTACTTATCCTCTCTCTGCCTCAATTTCCTTGCCTGTAAAAGGGAGGCAGTACATGGATTCAATGTCAGTGTGGGGCTGTGCCAACAGCTGGTTCTCATTCTGTGACCATACTTGTTTAGCTATTGTATTTCCATCTGTTTGTTGCACATCCTCCTGTAGGGCCAAAGGTCCTTAGCACCTGGGCCCCTACTCCCATGCTATTTTATTTTTTATCTCTATTTTTAAAATTACGGTGAATTATGCTTAACATAAAACTTACCATTTTAACCATTTTAGGTATTCAAGGGCATTTAGTTCATTCACGTTGAGGTGCACCTTACGTCATCTGTTAACCAATGAGCTCCTATCTTGTGTCTCCCTGGTTCAGATTTCTCCTTGCCCCAGATGACTGCATTTCAGGGCCATGCAACTTTCTAAACATTGCAATGCTCTGGGAGAGACACTTGATGGCTCTTCAGGGCCCTCAGGATCCAACCAATCTTTGACTTTCTAGTGCTTTCATGCTGTGTCTTTGACTACATACTCTCCAAACCCATCGCTCCCTGTTCTGCCAGTGAGGTTTCCTCTTGATTCCTCACACTCCACCTTTGACCTTATAGATGATCTTCTCTCTCCCTTGAGGGTTGTCTCCCTCTCCTTCATCCCAGGCAAGTTGAGTCTATCCATGAGACTGAAACACCTCCTCCCTGGAACGCTCCTGGCTGACTCTTCCGTTGTCCTTCATGGTAAAATGTTTCAGTAGGGGGCCTGACTTCAAAAATAGACTTCATATCCTGAAGATGGATTATGATCAGCCTGCTGATTCTCTGGGGCGTAGGACAGTGCTCTACCAACTGAATGGGTGCTCGCATAGATGGATAATAGACTCAGGGCTAATTATATCAGAGGGCTTGCTCTGGAAATCAGAACAATAGATAATGATTTGGAGGGGCAGATTTTGAATGGAGAGAAGTCTATGTGCTTTGCAGAGAAGGGAGAACTGATGTCAAAACTAAGGTGTTTGTTGGGAGGGTCCCAGGCCTGCAGACGGTGTGTTTGGGTGTGGCTCCTTCTTGCCTTCTCTCCATGCATTACAGATGCAGACATTATAAGTACTAGAAGCCATGAGTTCCATAGCTATTAGGAGCCTTGCTGTTATGACTTCATGCTCACACACACAGCACATACTATATGAAATTAATTTTGAGGAATTCATTTCTTTTTATAAAAAGAAAGCACAATAGAAGTTCCAGATCTCAGATGCTGAAAAGCATTTGTTATGATCTCATATGGTCTTGGAGTGAGAGGGAATTTAGAGGTCAACTGGTTCAGCCCTTTCAAACTCAGTTTAGTCCAACTCTGCAGGTATATATTAAATGCCTACACTGCTCAGGACATTTTTTGACAGGTCTTAATGACCAGTAAAACATAGTATTTTCCCTTGAGGAGTTTGTGGGCTGGTAGGGCTACAAGATTGCTATAAAATAAGTATAAAAGTAGGGAAGAATATGAAAGATTCAGGAAAAAGGGGCCAAGCAGATTCACAGGAGAGGCAATTAGGAAGGACTTCCTGGAGGAAATGGTCTGTGAGATGGATGGGTTTCTACAGGTGCAGAGAGATGCAGCACAAGTTATACCCATGAGCAAGGAAATATGGGTTTGGGAAAGAGCTTGGAAGATGAAGAGTCACAGCCTATGGAAAACCAGTGGGGGGTAGGGGGAGGCAGCATCCTTGCATCAGGAAGCAAAGCTGGTTCCACAGTGAAGACTCCACAGTGGATGGAAAGAGGAGAGGCTGTGGACAGAAGTGCTATGGTACAGTTAGAGATAGTAACAGGGATATAGGAGGCACTTGGGGGCATACACATCCATTATGATGTTAGGAAGCTGAAAAAAAATTCGTGACTAGGTACATATAAGAGACTGGGTTAGGGGAGGCCTCCAAGGTTGGCTTCTGTCTTAAACTTGGGCACTTAGGTTAATGGTGGGGTCAGGGGAGCCACAGGATGGTGTGGTTTGGTTGAAATTCACTTGGTTGCATGTGACAGAAACCCAGCCCAAACTGACTTAAGCAAACACAAGATTATAATGGCACATGGATGCTTTAGGCACAGCTTCCTTTATGAACTCCCATCCCTGCTCTAGCAAGAGCTATCATTATCTATATGTATGCCAAATCTCAGGACCTGCTGAGTGATGTGGCCACCCTGGACTAATCATCTCTAGGGGCGAATGATTCTGATTGACCAGCCTTAGCCCCCGGGCCTGCTGGGGACATGGGTGCAGGTGCAGTGAGCAGCCATCTATGAGGGTCATGTGGACCAGGGATGGGGGGCTCCCCAAAGGAAGTAGTGCTGGGCTGAACAGAGGTGCTTTAATGAGATTCTTTACAGACATAATTTGTGGCTGAATTCTTTCTTTTTGGGATCCTACTTCCTAAGACTTCTGATGCTGTTGTTGGACAACTCAACCTTATTAGAAAGTCTTTCTCTATGTTTAGCTGAAACCTGCCTCCCTGTAACTCTAATTCACTTTAGTTTTCTTCCTAATAACAAGGCAAAACAAATATCCCTTCTAACATTTTATTCAATTGTGGAGATTTCAAGAGCCTCTAAAGAGGTGAGATTAGAATTTTTTTTAATGTTTACTCATTTATTCTGAGAGATAATGGCAGAGAGAGAGAGAGAGAGAGAGAGAGAGAGAGAGAGAGAGAGAATATGAATCCCACAGGGATCAAACTCATGAACCTTGGGATCATGAGCTGAGCTGAAATCCAGAGTCAGACACTTAACTGACTGAGCCACCCAGGTTCCCCAAGAGGTGAGATGCTTTGGCTTTTAGTTTATAGGAGAAGTAACTGAGGTTCACAGCAGTGATGTCACTTGCCTGAAGGAGCCCAGAGACAGTCTCTCCTCACTGCATCACATTGCCTGTACTGGTCCGCAGGCTCTGCTTTCACACAGCACCTAATGTACAACACATACAGAAACTATTTATTGAATGAATGAACAGTGCTCCAGATGGCTCACTTTGATACCTTTCCAGCATGAAGGCCAAGCTGTTCAGCATGGTAACAATTGTTGCATATTGAGGGCCTTCACTGGTTTCTGATTGATAATAAATAATTCATATTAGTTACAATACCTTGTTATAAACAACAGAAATGGATTCTGGCTGATTTAATAATAAAAAAAGGAACTAATTAAGGAAAATTGGGACATCCATAGGATCACCAGGAAGACTGGCAAAGTAGTGGAGGCCACAGCCCAGGCTTTCCATGCCAATCATGCCTGGCATGGGTCTGGTGACAACAATTGACTCTGTCCTCAACATACAACATGGTTGGCCCTGCCCCTGCCATCTGCCCCCACCTGCCCTTGCAGCTGGAACTCCATGATGCCGCATCAGCCACCTTCCTTCTACCTCTCAGGGCATGGGGCGTTGGGGGGGGGGCGGGGGAGGTGGGGCGGTTAGCTCTCAACCAGCAAAGCCTGAGCCACATCCCTACACCCTGGCTGAAAAAACAAATATCTGACTTTCACCAAGTGGATAATCGCCCAAATCTAAGAAGGAGTTCAGATCTTGGGCAGCCAGAAACCTGACATACAGTGACCCATCCTGTTTCCTCTGAGCTTTCTCTTCTTTGGACAGACACCTTCTCTTCCTTCATCCTAAATTTATGGGTGAGGCCTCTAGATCCAATTACCACCTGCCATTAATATTTGGTTCCCAGAATTGAAAGTAATCCTGCAAATGAGGTCTGACAAGCCCAAGGCACGATGGGATTATTTCTTTCCATATTCCATCCTTTAACTTCCATTAATACATCATAAGATTTCATTACTTTTCTAGGCGGTCATACTACACTGATGACTCATGTTGGCTCATATTATGCTTGTGGTTGACTCAATTCCCAAGATCTTTTCCTGTGAGTGGCTGTTAAGCCAGGTCTTCTCAATCATTTACTTATATAATTGCCTTATTGAACATGTGCACATTTAACTGAGTAATATAACACTGTATTTGTAATACTTCAACTATTTAGTTCACACCCTTAAATTCCTTTACACTATAGTACATTTTACTTGGCTACTTCAATCACAAACTGCAAACTGGTGGCCTATGGGCCAATTTGGCCATGCATTCATTTTGTTTGGCTAATATAGTGTTTTTTTGAGAACTTATTTTGTTGCCAACAGTTGAACATCAGGAGATCTCCCATAAAAAGCAGGCCTTCCAACTTCTCTTGAAAAGTAGAAATATCTGGCAATACTAGGCCCTTGTTTCCTCGAGGCAATGTGTGATTGGCTGGAGCCGAGGAGCAGCTATGCACTTTGCAAGGTGCAGACCCCACCATGCTCTATCGCTTCATCCACTTCATGCCGCTTCATGAATTTCCATGCCCTGTGCAGCCTCTAAGTACATTTGGGATTGCAATCTGTTTGCTGTGGGAGTTGGTTAAGGCAGAAGCTGAAGAGGTAGAGGAGGTCTGAGAAAGGTGGGGCTCAGTGGCCCTGTGCTTGCTCTTGTGTGGTCTCCATAGAGAGGGAAGCTGAGGACAGAGGGGTGGCTCTGGGCCCCTGGCACATGTGTCTGTGGTCTGTCTGGCATGCCACTTGTTCTGGAAATTTTCACCTCTCCTTCTGTGTGACTCCTGAGGGTGCTGCCAGGTTTTAGATGATCCTGCTCCTGTGGCCAGCACACATTGGTCCAGAAAGTGACCACTTGGGCCAAGCTAGATGGTAGGGTTTTAAAACTTCCAGCCCCTGACAGCATCAGATGAGTATCTTTGGTGAGTGGCTGAAACCATTGGATGAAATGCTTCTGGAGCTTTGACAGTGTCTCCTATCCTGTGGGTTGGGAAGTGGAGGCAGCTGGTACAAGAGAGGGAAGGAGCATGTCATCATATAGAGAAGTGTGAAGAGCAAGACACACCGTGGGACTTCTGCAGTAAGCTGGCCTAGCTCTTAGCCTGGGGTCCTGTGAGGTGCTCCTAATTCTCAGTCTACCCTGCTCATTTAAACCTGGCTTCATTTCTATTGTTTGCTACCAAATGCACCTGGGGCATTTGAGTACAGGTGGCTCCTGCTCTCTGCAAACCCTTCTAGTGTCTGAGGGCTCCCCGTCTTGTTCCCCCTTGTGTCCTGTGTCCATGCCACCTGCTTTTGTTTTTTTTTTTTATTTTTTTAACGTTTATTTATTTTTGAGACAGAGAGAGACAGAGCATGAACGGGGGAGGGGCAGAGAGAGAGGGAGACACAGAATCGGAAGCAGGCTCCAGGCTCTGAGCCATCAGCCCAGAGCCCGATGCGGGGCTCGAACTCACGGACTGCAAGATCGTGACCTGAGCTGAAGTCGGACGCTTAACTGACTGAGCCACCCAGGCGCCCCGACCCCTGCTTTTGAATCAAGCATTCTGGGTCCTCTTGAAAATTCCCCTTTGTTGTTCCTGAGGGAGGGTCAAAACATGAAGGCGGTTCTGTGCACTGTGACCTGCCCTCTGGCCTCCTGGGCAGTCTGCTCCCAGGTTCCTGTTAGCCAGGTGCTCAGAGATGCTGTCCACCTCACAAAGTTGCCAGTGCTCATGTGAATAATACATACTGAAATCCACACCACTGAGAGACATCCACAAAGCAGGTCGCAAAGTTTCTAGGAACTGGCGACCCGGTATGAGCTCAGGATACCCGGAACGGAGATGTTAAGATGTGTGGTGTTTAAAACACCACTAGGTGATGATTCTGAGACCTTTATTTTATTAATTCCACAAATATTTATTGAGCACCCACTGTGTACCAAGAAATGCTCCAGGCACTGGGGCTATTATAATGGAAAAATATGTAGTTGATCAAGAATTTATATTCCAATGGAATGTGATCTTAGTAGGTATTAAGTCCTGGAAACACAAAAATTAACAAAATTCAGCGTCAATGGTTTCATAATTATAAACCTTATCTCCCTCGCATGTAAAATGAAATTAAAATAATTACCTCACAGGGCCCTTTAGAGGATTAAATAAAATAATGCATAGACTCGTTCTTGGCCTCAACAAATATTAATATTTAAGCCTCAACAAATATTACATTCTCCCTAAAAAGTCAAAAAAGGTACACTTAATTTCACAAACCACAGGTTAGCCTGACTGATGGGCGAGCCCTCAGCGCCTATTCTGATGTTAGCTTCGGCAAGAACTATCTGGCTATGTGAGAGCTTCCAGCTCAGGATCCATGGTTTGTGCTGGCCCTGGGAGAGATGGGGGACACAGCGCGCTGGAAACCCAAAGCGGCCACGAGGGGGCAGCGCACTGCAGGGAATCTTCCCGGTCGACCCCAGCCCACCGCCAAACTTCCCTGCTGCTCCCGGTCCTCCGTACGTACTTCCGTTGCTCTGACGCTCCCAGAAGCCGGGGCGTCGGGAGGGAGAGCGCAAATTCCCCTTCCTCTGCGTCTCCCGAGAAGAAATTGGAGCGGGGTTCGCGAGACTGCGCCACAGTGGGCGCGGCGCGGAGCCGGGTGCCCTGCGCGAGGGTGTGGGTCCGGCGGGCAGCGGCGCCAGCCTCGGACTAGCGACTCCGGGGAGGGCGGGCTGCCTCCGGGAGGAGTCTGAGCCGCCCCGGGGCGCCTCAGCCAACCCGAGCGCCTTCCTCTGATGCTTGGCGGGGCGTCCCCGCACCCACACCCGCAGCTCCGGGCTTGTCACTTCTGCGCCGCCTGGAAAGGGGACCGGACCGGGAGCGCTCCGGGGAGTCGTCAAAGAGGATGCCTGGGTGTTGGCTCTGTTCCTAAGCTGCTTGCCGGCGCTGGCGAGGAAGGCAGTCGGGATAACACCGCCCAAACTTTCCTTCGCGCAGCGTCGGGAGGAAACCTCCCTCTCTGAGGTTCGCGGAGAGCCAGAAGGAAGGCTCGGAGCTCTCGGAGGGGACGGGGCCAAGCCTGCGCAGGAGGGCGCGCTCGGAGTTCCTGGGAGCCCTAGACGTGCCCTAAAGGACAGGACTAGTTGTTGGCGTGCGCCCTAGTCTAAGGGAGGTCCGGCGGACGCAGCGTCTCCACTCCTGCGCCCCTCACTGACCGTGGCCTCTGCGCGCTCCCTGCGCACGTGCTCGCGGCCGGGGACGAGGAAGGTCCGGCGGAACCCGCTGGGGGCAGGGATTCGCGGGCAGGCCCAGGGCGCATGGAGGCGCCGCGGGGGCGGTGCGGCTCACCAGCTGTGCGGGGGAGCGCGCACGCTGCGCCCAGGCCTCCCCGGGGACCCGACCGGCCGCTCCCCGCACTTCCTGCCGCCGGGCTCCGGGCAGCGGGCGGTCGCTCCGATTGCAGTGCCCGCTGAGTGTCGTGCCTGGCGGTGTCCCTAGACCCCCCGCGCGGGGCGGTGTGGGCAAGCGGCGGGACAGGTGTAGCTCGCAGCCGCGGGCGCCGCGTTCCGAAGGACTGGGTGGGCTCGGCTGGAGGGGAGTTGGCTCCCGGGGCCCAGAACTCCGGTCTTTGCCGCGCAGGCCAGTCGGTGCGCTACTTTGCATCGCCGCGGCCGGAGCCTCGGGCCGCCAGTCGGGGTGAAGGAAGTCCTGGCGGAGCCCCGTTCCTCGGCGGCCGCCCAGGCGCGATCCTGATGCCCGCTGCCTGCGGCGGGCCCCGCTCCGGCCCCGGGACCTAGGCAGCTGCGCGCGGCCGCCGCCGGCGCCTCCCCCATGCTGCTCGGAGCGTCCTGGCTGTGCGCGTCCAAGGCGGCCGCCGCTGCTGCGCAGAGCGAGGGCGACGACGACAGGCCGGGTGAGCGGCGGCGGCGGCGGGCGGCGGCCACGGCCGCGGCGGCGGGCGAGGACATGGACGAGTCGTCGCTGCTGGACCTGCTGGAGTGCTCGGTGTGCCTGGAGCGGCTGGACACCACGGCCAAGGTGCTGCCGTGTCAGCACACCTTCTGCCGCCGCTGTCTGGAGAGCATCGTGTGCTCGCGCCACGAGCTGCGCTGCCCTGAGTGCCGCATCCTGGTCGGCTGCGGCGTGGACGAGCTGCCCGCCAACATCCTGCTGGTGCGCCTGCTGGACGGCATTCGCCAGCGGCCCCGCGCTGGTGCCAGCCCCGGCGGAAGCCCGCCTGCGCGCCCCGGCCCCGGCTCAGGGGCGGCCTCCGCGCTCGCGGGTGGAGGGGGCAGCGCGGCGGGCAGCGCCCCGGGCTCCCCGGTGTTTCTCTCTGCCGCGGCGGGCAGCGCCACCGCCAGCCTGCGTGAGCTAGCGACCGGCAGGAGTGCGCCCGTGGCAAAGGTGGGTATCTGCTTCGTGGTGTGGCGCCACAGTGTGTGTGTGTGGGGGGAGGGGCCCGCGTGAGTATAGAGGGCAGTGATGAAGGGCAGGGGACACCAGAGGTGGCTTCACAGTGGCCTTCGCCTTGCTCTTCTTTCTCTACCTTGTTTCCCTCCAGGGACTCTGTGAGTGTAACCCTTCAAGTCCTACTTGCCAACTCTTAGACACCCCCCCTCCCCAATCGTTCTCCCTCCCCTCTGGACCACTTGTCCGCACCAATGGTCCATCCATCCTCTCTCTTTGGAATCCCTTTTCGCACCACCTGCACTTGCTCTGTGACAGCATGCTGTCCTAGGGAACCTTGCCACCTGTTCATAAGTGGTGACACCTCATCCTCCCCCAGGGTGGGCACACCTTCCTGTCCCCTTCTAACCTCTAGTCCCTCCAGTCCCTCTGCTGGCAGGGCCTGTCCCCCCCCCCCCCCGCCTTTAACTTTGCTGGGCCCTCCCATCTCCCCAGAAACAGTCTTCTTACCCTGGACCCCCAGACTGGCCCTCTGCACACCCTCTGCGGGCCCCTAAAGTTAGTGCTTAGTGGTTCCTGTGTTCTGGCCATGCATGCCTGTCTGGCAAGGGGGGATTGGACAGAGGGAATTGTGTGACTGGGGTTGGAAGAACATCAGTTACAAACTTCAGGTAATGGGAGGGAAGTTAACCTGGAAATGGAAGACATGTTTGGCCCAGCCCTTCTTGGACTTGGTCTGTCGGGAAACCCTGGTCCTCTCTTGGGCTCTTAGGCACAGTTGCACTCCCAGGTGGGACATTATTTGAGGTTTTATTTTTTTTTCCGACTACATTGTACAGCATTTTTCACTGTTTCTATTTTAGTGAAAGATTTTATCTTGGGGCTTCAGTGATTTGGTTTCAGAAGCTACTTAGAAGGTGTCATTTCACACGCTCTGCTACTATTATTTTTATGGAGGCAGGAGGATAGCTATGGGATGCTGGTTTAAGTGAGAAGCAAGATATTCATGTTTTGTATTTTCTTTAAATATAGAAAAATACCATTTAAAGGTAAAAAACCACATTGTTGATCTATTCCAATTATCATTCATTTTAGAAAACACAACCTTATTTCTCTACTTTTGACCATTTAAGAAGCTGGTGGCTCATAAGTCATTGAAATAATTCTTCCAATATGTATGACGCCAGGAAACTAGGAGAATTCTAACCATCTTAATTAGTACTACAACATCTTTGAGGTTAGGAATTTAAGCCCTTGGATGTTGAGCTTTAGAGGTAAATGCCATACTTTGCCAAACTGTGTTTCTCCTATGGATCAGGAAGAATGGGCATTCAAGAATAGTCAAGGAATGTTTATACCTGGGATCACTGCTGGACAGTAGTTAAGTAGTTTTTCTTTGGTTTTAATTGTGATTAAATATAGTTATGAGTGTGCTTGTTCCACATTTTCAAACTTTTCCTTCCTGTCCTTGCTGTTTTCATCTAAGGTATTATATTGAAAGGTCTATTTGCAGAATGAGCAGGTTACCCTCCTCCTGCTAAGAGGACTAAATGATTTTTGGAATGATGTTTCTAGTTAAACACTAGGACATTTTTTTGATGGGCCGATATTTACAGATGTCTTCCCAACTCATTTTTATGTGAACTGTGTTTGATCAGGAGGTTAGGAGGTAACTTCTGACATTTGAAAGGCCAGAGGCAGCTCCTGGAACTCTGTGGCATTTGTAGCATTAAAAAAAATTGTCAAAGAGGTTGAGCTTATAACTTTCAGCAATGACAGTAACAGGGAGTTAATTTTTTGTTGGCTGGGTTTTGGGGGTTTTGGTGGGCTTTATTTATAGGAATATGTAGTAATCAGACTGATGATGGCTTTCTGAGCTTCAGGAAACTTTAGAACACCGCATCTTTCTTTTTGTTGCGTTAACTGAGTGTAATCCTCACCCCTTTCTTCACAGGCCCACGTCATAAGGACTAAGTTTGGGTTTCAGGAAGAGTCTGAATGAAATCTAGTCTTATATTTTATCATTTTCAGAGAATGGAGGTGGAGATCATAGTATCTTCTGGCTTTTTACCCACTGATGTTTAAGTCAACGGGAGTCTTCTTGGGCAGCCAGAAGTCCTGCATATAGTGTTTCACTTTAAACAACCCTATACATTTGGCAGGCAAAGACTTCAGCTAAAAATTACTTGCAAGTAGGCTTTTGGTACTTTACTGTCTATTGGAATTACTTTGACTCCTCATAGCAAGGCTAAATGCTGGATGTTGCTTAAGAGATGGACACTTAGGTTATTATTCAGCAAAGACCATATATGCCTTAGTAGCAGGCTGACTGTAAATAAAAGACAGTCTCCAAGTTTCCTAGTGAGAAGCTCCTGAAACCTTTTGGGCCAACTGGGATATATAAACATTGTAGATATGCAGATAAATAAATGTCTGCCTAAATTGTGTATTTACATACAGTTAGACGTTGAGAATACATCACGTATAAGCCGGATTGATTCTTGTTTGGTTCTCCTTGGAGTTCATGAAACAATTTTCCACATTCTTCACCTGCATCTTTTTTGTCCGGGTTTTGGTTATCAGTAGGATCACTTGGAATCCTCTAGCCTGGTTAGCAGAACCTCCTCGCTCTGCTTACACCTGAGCCATTTGAGATGAAGCATTTAGGAATCAGGTAGTTATGCTACCCCTGGACATTTTATACCAGGTTACAAGTACCCGCTGCCTAAGGTTAGGACTCATGGTTTCTTTATTTGCCTGTTGGCAAATACTTGTTATGTGTTGCTTCTTAAAGTGATCTTTTGAGAAGTCCTGTTTTAACAGAAGTGTCCAACTACTGCAATTGCTCAATGTGTGCTAAGTTTCTTGGCCTAACTTGTTTCTGCTTTGTATTTACAGTTGTGTGAGGTGACCCCTGTAATACCCCCAGTTAGCATTCATTCAGGTGTTTCAGGGAAACGTGTTTTCCTAAAAGGGTTTTGCAGTTCCAAATTGAGTAATTTAAAGAGTACTTTTTAATATGCTTTCATAAGAACCCAAATGTGAGACAATTCCAATTTTTTGAGTGATTTCTTTTTGGGGGGACCCCCTTGCCTTATATTTGGGCACACACAGAATTTACTGTGGACCTATACTGTGCCAATCACCATTCCAGGTGAACCAGACCAGAATGGGCTCCCCCTTCTCTCTCTCTTTTTTTTTTTTGATGGGGAGAAGGGAAAGGGAGAGGAGAGGGAGAGAGAGAGGATCTTAAGCATGCTCCATGCCCAGTGGGCGGAACCTGATGTGGGGCTTGTTGTAGGGCTCTACTGTGGGGCTTGATCTCATGACTATGAGATCATGACTTGAACAGAAATCAAGAGTCAGTTGCTTAACCGACTGAGCCACCCAGGTGCCCTGAGAATGGGCTCTTTTTACAGAGCTGACATGAAGGGATTAGAAACCAGTCTGCCCTCTGCTCTCAGGAGGGTCCTGAGGGCACTGGATCAGTATTGATCCACAACTCTATGAAGGTGAAGAGGAAGAGCATTTTCACAAATTAGAGAACTGTAGAAAATTTGGGTAATGCTTTTGATGATATAAAACATAGGCGTTAGGAGCTGATTTGTCTGTATTGTATATCATGAAGTACTTCGGGATATGTTTAAATTGGAATTCTGTATCTCTCAGCCAGTGTGACTGAGACCCTGTAGTGGGAAAAGCCTAATAAACTGGAGAATCATACAAGTGATATCTGTTAAACATTTTATTTTAAAAACATATATATGTGTTCATCATTTTTTTGGATGCAGGGCTAAGGACTTGTCTTTGAGTTCTGAGATGACTTAAACCATAGCCACAGTTTACTTTTTGTTATTTTCAAACGGAGAACAAAGAGACTTTCTAAGAATTCTGAGTGGAGTGGAGCACCTTCTAGATTTTAAGTAATTCCCACTTAATGTTGTATGGTTTTGTTTACGCCCAATTTGACGATTTTAAAGTGGTCCGTCTTTGGTGAGTGTTTCTGAGTCACTGTGTTTTTCCAAGCAGTGACTTCCTTTGTGCAAAACGTCTTTTGTTTGTATAACATTTTGTTATCAGTACGCTTGCATAAACATAGTTAGGACTCAAGACCATGAATTCCAGGTAAGCACAAACCTCCCTGGGCAAGAGTGAGGGCCTGGACCAGCAGGGGGCCAAGCTGAGCCTTCCAAGGAGTTGGGTGTCTTTGGCCGTCCTATGGAGGAGATGGGGAGTTAACCAGTCCAGCTGGTCAGCTCTCTGGAGGCCAATTCAGAGAGTGTCTGTGGTATCTGGAAGCAAGTCAGTGTGTTCTTTAGTTGTTAGCATTTGGGCAGCTTATGCTTGAGATTTTCTATTTGAACAATTACTGAGTGCCTACCATGTGCTGGGCACTTTGGCATATGTCATTTATAGAAAGTTCTCCATGATCCTGTGAGGTGTGGTGGGTGGCATAATTAACCAAGAGGGATTGATATAATGGGCAAAATGGCCAAGTCAGAGAGCCAGGAAGTGTTGGATTCAGGATACGTTCTCAGGCTCCATTCCTTTCTGTTCTGCTCGGCTGTATCATTGGGCTTTTGTTGTTTGGTCTTGGAAGTAATAAGGATTCCAGAGGAAAAGTCCCAGTGCCTGGAGGCCCTCACAAAAAAGCCAGACAGCTCACAGGACAGCAGACAAGTGGTTGACTTGTGGTCCCCGTGGTGACAAGTGCAGACACCAGCCTTTGGAGACATGACAGATGAGTCACAGTGAAGTCCTTTTCGGGCCTGTTTTCAGCAGGCTGCTGGGTATGGAAACAGCACCCCTGAGACTTACAGCAGTGTTGTGTTTCAGTTTGTGGCCAGTTAGTGAATATTCTAAAGTTACCATTCATTGAGTACCTGCTGTGTGCCAGGCGTTCACTGAGTGTCTGTGCATTCCTGGGGTTGTGTCAGGCGATTGAAGTGCATCTCACCTGTTCTGTACTAGAGCTCAGCGAGGTAGCCAGTTACAGAGATGGGGAAGCAGAAGTGCCAAGATTTCCTTGCTCAGAGACACACAGTGAATGGGAGCATACTAGAAAGGTGAGCTTTGGACTGACGGGCTAACCGCTTCATGGTTAGAGGAGTCCTCTGGCTCTGTAACAGACCCAGTTAATTAGAGACCATGGTCTCAAACTTAAGTAGCACTCACTTCTTAGATCCATCTGCTGCCTGGCTGCAAATGCTCTTCCAGTTTGAGGCTGTCATCTTATAAACCCAGGCTCTGGGTCTTATGGGCAGTTAACAGGAACTGTGCAGAGTGGTGTATGGTCCTGAGGAAAGAACATCATATCAGAACATCACAGACAGCCCTATGTAAATGACATAAACAGTAAATCTGGAATCTGAGTGGTTTGTAATGGCCATCTGGGTGGCTCCGTTCTCTCCTTAGGGATGCAGAATCATCCATCCTTCTGCTCTGCCGCCATGTTGGTCCCATCCCAGCACTTTCCCCTCTCTGCAAACTGGGTCTCAAGATAGTTACAGTGGCCTCAGGCATCATATCCTCACAACAAGACTTAATAACATAAAGGAGGGTTTCTTCCCCTTATGTTTGCTCTAGACCACTCTCACACACTTCCAGCATTGCATCCCGGGCTGGTGCCTGGGCCAGCCACAGGTCAGCCAGGAGCATGGCACACAGGATCAGCTTCTCCTCCTGGGACTGAGGCCCACTGCATTCCCTGTGCATGTGGCTGCAGACAGGGCAGATCCCTGGGCTTCATGGAGTCCTGTGAGGAAGAAGGACAGGGGTAGAGCACAGGGGTGGGGAGCCCTGGCACAGGTGGATTTATCCTGCGTTCCTCGCTTTCTCACCATGTGCCTCTGGGCAAAGGTTTAGCTTTTCTGAGCCTTCTTATTAGTGAGAGGATCCTGTCTGCTTTATCAGATAAATAAGATGATGTGCCTGCAGTGCCTAGCACACATAATTGGCTGTCATTTCAGTGCCTGCTACTGATACAAAAACCTTAAAATTATGTATCATCAATGAGGCACACTTCACAAGGCCCACTTCCTGCTAATAGATTCTTTTTATATGGTATCCTAAGTGTGTGTGTGTGTGTGTGTGTGTGTGTGTGTGTGTGTCTGATATGATGCTATGCCTTCAGATTCAAAGTTGGCCTGTCACCGTGACTGGATTGTTGAGCATTGGTGGGCGTCTAAGCCAAGTGCTTGAATCTGTTTGTTTCACCTTTTAAATTGCTTCTAAGTTTTATCTTTTTTATCACAGGTCATGTTCCTGATCCTTACAAGCTTCATGAAAGTGAAAAGAAGAAAAAACCCAAACTATAATCTGTTTTAGGAAAGGTGGCAGGGGAGAATAATCCCACCCAGTTGCAGATATAGCTGGTTGGCAGGCTCTCCTGAAAACCGAGCACACCTCCTTAATCTGTAGGACACAATAGCTTGTCTACAACTGCCTGGAATTAGGCTGCTCGGTGCGGTTGAGCTGAGCAGAATTATATCCAATTGTTCCTTCGTTCCGGCTGTTGAGAGCCTGCTTGCTTGCCGGAGCATGACGAAATCGGGTCTCAATTATGCACTTGTTTCAAGTGTGTATTTCAGTTCAATCTGTATTTAATCTCGATTTTTTGCAGTTAACACGCTCTTTTTAGAGGTACCTTTTTGAAAGAAAACATCGGCAAGATTTAGTTAGGGGGAAATGCTCTCTATAGCACCAGTTTTCAGAGGCCAAGGTCAGTTTTTATCAGATTTGCCTTGCTCGGAAGATCTTCGTATTTGATGAATTAGAAATGCATGCTCGATGGGTATCCTATTGGAATTCTAATTAACCTTAAAAGAATAAGGTGTCAGGCTGAAGGTGTTGGCAATGGTGAATGGTTTAAACATTGTGCTAGCACGCTACCGTGTGGGGCTCCCTTTTCCCACTGAGTGGAACTTAGAATAAAAAAGCATATAAAGTAGTAGCACAATTTGGATTCTGCTCACAGATGGCTGCCTTTTTGGGCCCTTGATGGCTTATGGGTATTTAGAGATGCAGTTGCCCTTTGGGAGACCTGAAAGAGCATCTGAGAGGAGTTGCTTTGGTGGGTTGTTTCGCTCCTCTGGCACACATGTTTACGTTGTTAACGGATACGATGGTTATCTGCAAACAGGAAGATATTATGATATTTGCATTTCTGCTTAATGGAATGTGTGCGTAATGCTCATGTGAATTTATATGAGTTTAAATGAATTAGGATTTGCTACAGGAATTCAGGTCAATAGAAGTGGTGAGAGATTTTAAGAACACACTGGCACCAGGAGCAGATGTAACTGTTCTGGAGCCCAGAGCTTGTTCTCAACAGTGCTCAGATGGAAGGAGGCCTCCAGCAGCACTGGGGGTTCGTGGCAAGGCTGTCACAGTAGTTCAAGAAATAGGAGAATGTGCATTCTCTCCCCCATTACTGAACACTTTTTTGAGCACCTACTATGTACCAGGCACTACAGTAATACTTGGGGTAAAAAACTGTATTGATGGTCAGAAAGTTGCACAGAATTTGCTTTCATCTCACCGGCAAATGGAACACCAAGCTCATTTTCAAAATAGCACAGGAACCTTGGCACCAGCAGCTACTCTGCCTTCTTAGATGGATAAACCCCCAAGACTGCAGCATCACCTTATCCCTAATGGTTGAGAAATTTCTAAGAAATATTTACTGTTTATGGATAAACCATTGAATTCCTTAACTCTTTATAATTGTACTTTGAATTCTGCATAACTGAAAAACCACACCTATTTCCCCTTCCCAAGAGTGGCAAAAGGTAACTAAAGCCAGATGTGTTTGTGCGAGATGAAGTGTGCAAGGCATCAAGAATGGCACAGGCACACAGCCTTTGCTAAGTCACATCACCTTAAAACAGATAACTAGTGAGACTCTCTTTATTTACTAACTTCATGATGCCTGTGGGTTAATTTTGTCACTAGCAGTGATTGTATGGACCAAGTTTGTAGTCTACAGATGTGCAGAATGAAAGGTAGATGCTTCCAAAGAAGAGACAGCTCTTCTTTTGCTGAGAAGCAGTGGCCTTGTGCCTTCTGTGGCTGCATTTTGTATTTTATGGTTCTTATAGATTTGGAAATTTATCTGCAGTTGCCATCTGACAAATTAAGCTTTGGCATATGCTCTGTGAAGCAGTTTTCCTGGAGTTAACATCTCGAATGAGGTGATAGAGCTTGGATTCTGAGGAGGACTTGTACCCCTGTGGTCGGACCTTACCAGGGGGGACACAACTTCAGATATCAGTAGGCTGTTTGACAGTGGATTGAAACTCTTCAGTTTTGTACGGAGCCCTTCACCAGAGACAGCGGGCCCCTTCCTGGACACGTGACCCTGGAGCTGATGAGGGGCTAGGCAGCAGGGGCAGCACCATCCGTGTTGGATGTATGTGATGTGCATTCATGGGCTGATGGAAGCTGTTTGTTTCAAATACGGTGGCTCCGAAGAAACAGAGTACTTTATTGACCAGAGGTAGTGACCCATACAATGTTAAAACTCAGATGACAAGGCAGAGGTAAAGAGCACAGGCCGGAGGAAGGCTTTCCATTTAAAGCCGGGCCAGGCTTCCCCACTGCTGCCCTTCCAGTACAGTGTCCTCTCTAAGGGCCTGGAGCCAATGTGCGTGATGCATGATGCTCTGTCCCGGCATCAGCCACTGCTGCCTATTTCAATTTGTTCCTTGTGAACCACTGTTCTGTTCAAGGTCCTTTTCCATACTGACGTTCTTCCATTTTCCACAAATTTCAGCAATTTCTTGCAAATTAAAAAATTTCTGTTTTAATTTAAATGTTGTGGGACATAGAATTTTGTTTATTGTTCCAGGAAAAGGCATATGCACTGTACATGGGGTTAATAGCCTGTCCGTGAAGTGTGGTTGATATTAATTGTAGCATTTTCTCTGTGTCTCCAAGCTAATCAGTGAATCAGATTTAACCACCCAGTGCCTATAGTCTGGCCCCTGGTGTACCAGTTTCCCACCTAATGCCTTATTTGTTGTAACAACCTCATGGGCTTAGAAACCTTTTCTTATATAACTCTGAGCTGTCTATCTGAGGTTTTTTACAAACTGAACAGCCCCTAAAATAGCCCTGACAGCCAGGCCCTCTGTGGGTGGTCCTGGGGGCCAAGGGGACTTCAAATGCTCCCTGCCCAGAGGAAACTGGGGAATCGGGTGGCTTCTGGGTTGGTGTGGGCAGCTTACATGTCCATATGGAAGGGATTGCTCTATGCGAGGTGGTGATCTAGGTCTCAGATAACTTCATCCGGGTGAAAAGCTGTCCATCAGCAATCCAACCTACTGAAGCCCAAACCTCTGCACACCCTATCTTTTGTCTCTTCCATATATTTTCTGATTCCATTTTTATTTCCTCAAGCTGTTTTCAGTGTTCTTTCTTCACTGTTCCTTTCTGTGGGCTGCGTGTTTTCCTGACAATTACTGCTTTGTTGGCCCTTTAAAGTTTGGATCATCTGGCTTCCCAGAGGCAACAGTTAGTCATGGTGTCTCTGTTCCTCTTCCTCTGGCTTTGTTAGTGATTAACAGGTTCTCCTCAACACTGAAATGGCTCAAAGGTGGGACATGAATGCCTTTCAGCCTTTGGCACTTGCCTTCCTTCCTGAATGCTTGGGACCAGACGTGGATCTGATCCTCGGGCTGCAGAGATCACCAGTGTGCATCCTGACAGGTTCTTTACGGGTGCATACAGAAACCTGCTGTGGATTTAGGGTGCTGGTCCCAGGAACATTTAGGGATGTCCGTGCATCTTGGGAGGAGGGTTAGGCTTCTAAGTCAGCATCTCTCCAGAGACAGCAAAATGCTCATTTGCTCAGCTCTGGGGAACGGGACTCCTGAAAGCATCCGTGGGAGGTCAGACCTGGAGAGAGAGAGAGGAGAGTTCACAGGGGCCATGCAGGCCGAGAGGAGACATCCAGAGCAGTTGTTGCAGCTCAGCAAGGTAGGAGCTCCTCTTCTTCTGTGCCTCCAGGCCACTATGGCTCTCAGGTGTGCTCATGCTGAGGACAAGGGTGTCCTGTTCTTGTAGGGTTGGTGCCTGGGAACGAGGACACCTTCTTTTTTATTGCTTCACCATGACATGGTGTTCTATTGGCAGCAGTTTTGCCTCTGGATGAACAGACACGTTTTGGTGTCCACAGTGGGGAATGTTCCTGGCCATGCTCTGTGGGGCACACCCAACGAGGTCATGCCACCCTGAGAGGTGGCCTCATGTAGCGGGCTGGAAGCTTCTCTCTTTGAGACTCCCAAAGTAGCACGCACATACCTTCCCTGCTTTTACCTGGAAAAGCCACATGGGGAACTTTCTCTGCCTTGTCACCTCTGCCTCCTGGGCCCTGCCAGGTCTTTCTTGAGTTCCTAGGGTTTCTCAGATGTGTTCCCTAAGGGCACCTCTGGTGTCTTGCTCTGGCCTCCTATAGGGTCCCCACCCCACTGCTGCCTCGTGGGAAAGCTGCTGCTTGCTAGGTGGTATATTCCAGCCCACTGTGCTGAATTGCCAGCCTGTTCCAAGTCCCCTCTGGGTGGACTCTTGTACCTTCAGACTCGGTAACCTGTGTATCCCTATTTCTTTGCTAGCTGCCCCCTTCCCTTCCACACCCTTCCTGCTGTGTGCTTTCCAACAACAGGTGTTTATCTGAGGTCTTGTGTTATCTTCTTAAAAACTTACATGAATATTATTCTAGAATATGCTTCCTCTGATTTTCATATAAAACCATGGAGTTTTCGCCTCAGGCTTGGAATCAAATGGGTTTCCTGTGACCTTTACAGCCCTGGCCCACCCCAGCTGGCTCCATGGGTTCCGCAGCTCGTCAGACACAGCTGTGGGGGGCTGGATGCCATTGAGCAGAGTGGAGTGTACTGGCTTACCACAGCAGGAGAGGGCTGCCACACAAAGGGCTTCTCTGAAGATGAGTGGGCAATCTCTCCCCTCACCTGACTGACAGTGGTGTCCCCTGAAGGAGGGTTTAGATGTGACTTTTGTTGTGGGCTTGTCCTATTTTCAGAAGCCCCCCTTCCTTTTGTGTATGAAGAGCTGTCTTTGTCCTCATTACACCACATGGAGCGTGGCCTTCATTCTGGAGTGTGGTCTGGCTACAGTTTATTTTCCAATAGTTGGTGTTTGGCCTTACCTGAGAAGTAATCGTGGATCGTTGCTGAGTGAAGGACGTGCCATGGCTTGTCAGCAACTGTGAGGGAAAGGTGGCTGTCATTTGGGAATGCTTTCACTTTATAGATGTAAGTGGGAAATCTTCTGTCAGGTTGAGGAATTTTCAAGTGTGTCTGTTTTCAAGGTGACAATTGTCATGTTGTCAGATGCAGCAAGGAGGTGTTACAATGGAGTGTCGAGGACTCAGAGGTGGCATCCTGGCTGGTGGAGAATGGCCTGGTATGGCAGAGCAGGAGAAAGTGCCACAGGAGTGGTCGTGTTCTCAGTGGGGACACAGGGGTTGGGGGGGGGCACACCATGATGGCTGTAGGATGTCCCAGGCAGTGCTTGGTGGTGATGTTGATGTTTATTTTAGTGATTCCTTCTATGAGGTCAAGGTGTCCACTAAAAAAAATTGGCAGTTAGAAGGAGTCTTATTTGGAAACAAATTTAAATCAAAAGTGAGTCAACTTAAAGAACCTCATGAAGTAAATATTGTGACAATGAGGCATGGATGACTGTAGTTTGGATAAAAACTGCCTCAAGTCACAGAATAAGCAGACTTTGTTTTCCTGGAGCATCTTGACGTTTACCTTTTCCACCCCTAGTTTTCTTTGAGTCTCTGGGGCCCAGGCAGCAGATTTATAAGATGGAGAAGGTTGGGTGAGGTGAATATGGGAGACAGGGACAGCATTTGATGCTTGGAAGCCAACTTTTGGAAAGATTGTTTAAAATTGTTTTTCAACTCAAATAGCAAGTGTGAGCAGCTTAGTTTTTGGGGTTTATTTTGGGCTGAAATATAAATGGGGCAGGGAGGGTTAAGAGTGCCATGCGTCCCTGGGATCCACATGCTTGCTGAGCTGGGGGTCCACGCTGGGCCACCTTTATGCCCATCTGCTGCGTGTGGCACCTACCTGGCACAGAGTCCTCTCCATGCCCATTTGAACCACTCAGGCACCACACTGGTACCCGAATTTGGCAAAGTGTGACCATGGGAGAAAGTGACACAGGATTCAGAACCAAGAGATACGCAGGGTAAAGGAAATGGTCAAAACAGGCTCTCCTACCATCCTTATTCCTGGAGCTGCAGGGCTCACCTCAGGGCAGACAGCTCTCTGCACTCTGGTTCTCAGTCTCAGACTCACAGGTCACATTCTGGGTTCATGGCAGGACTGTCTGAGTAAGCTCATGATGGATGCTGAGCCCAGAGGGCCTGACCTAGTATTGTTGTCTTATAGGGGTTGGGATCCTTTTTGATTTGCCTTAATCAGCTCTGTCTGGGTCACCAAGTTTTGTCATTACTTTCTCAGAAGGCACAGTTAACTTCATTTCTGCTTTTCAAAGGGCACCAAACCCAGCTCCTCTTACACTGGGCCAGCTCCCTCGTGGCCATACTCCCTGCTGCTGCTCTTGCCAGTCTGCTTGTGCCCGTGGCTGAAACAACTATCCCTACATGCTGTTTTGTCGTCACAGCTCCCTTGACTCTTCCTTGGGGCCAGGTTCTAGGTCCTGTGGTCTTGTTTCTGCCTGACCCACAGCTCCATGGCCCTGTAGCCCATGCCTGCTCTCTCATCTGTGCACAGCCAGGTCTCTCCTCCCATTTTCTCTGTGCTTACACAAGACCCAGCACCTTCTTTGTCATTGATTAAAGGTAGTCCATCCCTGAAGGACCGACACCCCTTCCTCCATCCTTGTCCTTTGGACACTATGGAGAAGCCTGTCATCACATTGTCCGTGTATGCTTCCTTATGTGTCCTCTCCCTACCATGATGTTCTGGGGGCTGTCCTATGCTACTACTCTTCATCTCCCTGGTGCTGACCACACGTTACTGAGGGACCCTTTGCACTTCTCAAAGCCACGTTTTTCTATGTTCTCATTGCATGTCCAGAGCTCTTCTAGAATTTATTCTCTGGTTATTTTTTAGGTCTTGAGTTTTTTCACCCATGCAGATGTTCATCAGGGTTCATCATAACTTGATCAGGGTCAGGACCACATCTTGCATTGAGTCTGAACCCCCTGTGTAGGAGCGGGACTTCAGTAGTGGTCTTGGTGTTGGGTCGTTGGTTCTTGTGTGGTACTAGATGGCAATGCTTCTGAAAGAAAAGCCATGAAAGAATAGAGGAGCTGTGGAGGGCTGCACAGGGCCATGGGCAGGCCTGGAGCCTTGAGACCAAGGTGTCTGGACTCGTTCTCCTCCCCACATATCTTAGCAGCATGCTGGTGAACCAGCCATTGGGCATGTGATGTGACCCATGTGCTGCAGGGTCCTCATCTGTATGGTGGGGACCAAGAAGAGCATCTAGCACCTCGAAGGACTGTAAGCTGAATGAGTTCATACCTGAAACATTTGAAGACAAGGACTAGCGGTATGGTAGGAATTTAATAAATGTGGGCTGTCATTACTATTAGTATTCTTGAGCTTTGAGTTTTCATAATAAAAAGTGATAGAGGGGCGCCTGGGTGGCGCAGTCGGTTAAGCGTCCGACTTCAGCCAGGTCACGATCTCGCGGTCCGTGAGTTCGAGCCCCGCGTCAGGCTCTGGGCTGATGGCTCGGAGCCTGGAGCCTGTTTCCGATTCTGTGTCTCCCTCTCTCTCTGCCCCTCCCCCGTTCATGCTCTGTCTCTCTCTGTCCCAAAAATAAATAAACGTTGAAAAAAAAAAAATTAAAAAAAAAAAAAACCACTTTAAAAAAAAAGTGATAGAATGGGTGAATCCCCAACAAAGTTGGGCTGGGACCCTAAGGAAGGACATGGGGGACATGGGTTGGGGGACGCTGCAGAGTCTACATTTATGTATCTTTTCTGCAATCCTTTCTTTCCAAAATTTTTGATATCCCTTTTGTCTGGTTCTGGATTATCCACCAGTGTCAGACATTTTAGGGTGTTCAAGGTAAAGTAATGTTCTTGTTAGCTGCCATTTCTCACATTCCCACCACCACCACCACCTGGATGCTCCCACAGCCACCAGCCCCTGGGAAGGGGGATCCAGAGGCCATGCTCATGCAGAGGAGTTGGTGGCTGCAGGGCAGAAGATGGGTCCTGCTGTGTGCTTAGCCTCTGACGTCTGTCTGAGCCCTGGACAAGCCATGCATATCTCCATAGGAGCTTCACTGTGGCCTTTTGAGGGTCACACATTGGCTGGTAGCCTTTATAAGTGAGTAGGAGACCCAGCATTTCCCTCCCTGTCTCTCAGGAGGTCTTGGGGGGCTGTGTCTTCTCTCAAGCCTTCTATGGCTCAGGGCCTCTGCTGCCACAGAATTAATTCACTTCCCACGGTCCTGCTGGATGCTCTGTGGAGAATCTCCCGAAAGGCATTGACCCAAGGGTTTATTGAGGATAATGGGCACTGAGAGGCTTCATGAAACCTCACTGCCAGCCCCATCATGCAGAGCAGCCTTCTGTGTTTACAGTCCTTGATGCCACCATCCTCCCTGTCAGAGCTTCCCTGATCCCTCTGCCATCCTCCATGTTCCAGAGAGCCCTCTGCCCTGCCTGCTCCCCACCTTCCCCTCCAGTCTCAATGGCCTGTTAGTAAGCCCTGCTAGTGGTTAATGCTTTATCTCCTCTCCTCTTGGTGCCTTCCCTGGGACCTCACCTCCAATTCAATGGCCTCTGGGGCTTTCTCCTCAGCAAAAACTCTTCCCTCCCTCACAGCTATTCAGACAAGCTCTTCCCCTCTCTGTCTCTATTCCTTCTCCCCTGCCCCCAGCCCCCATAACCCTGGAGTGAGTCACAGAATGAGCTTTCTTTTTCTTCTAAGGAGAGAGATGTTGGCTGGCACCTTCCTAGAGGTGCCTGGGAGCAATGGCAAGAATACCTGTTTCTTGGAATCACAACTGTCAGTGGCTACTGGGAGTTTGTTAGAAGGGAATAAACGTGGGGAGACTGTGCTGCGCACTCTGAGAGTACATCAGCATGACCCGAACACCTCTCAGGCCAGTATTGGATCCGTGCATTGACAAGCAGCCTCACTGTCACTAGGGCCAAGTGAAGGCAGTTCCTGAATGGCCACTTCCATGTGCTGTTGGCAGAGTACACACACACTAGATCTGTGTGTATTTATTGTTTCCATCTGCTGCTTGGTCAACAAGTCTGATAAGAAGCCAACACTTGAATGAATTATCTCAGAGCACTAAATGGGATTCTAAACATAGTGTTATAAATGGTCCATGAAAAGATGCCTCCTCAATTATTCAAAAGGGACACATCAAGGTCTCATGGCTCATCATTGATTCCAGGTCTTTCAAAATGATTTATTTGTTAATTGTCTATCAAGTGACCTTTCTAGTTCTATTTTTTTTTTTTTTTTTTTTTTTTCTGGGTGTTAGGGCACTTGGTTTAGTAATTTGAGTCTCTCTTGTAAGTATACAGAAGTTAATCACCAGCTGTTTAGGTAAAATGTCTGAAACTTGAGCCAGACCTGTTCATTTTTTACTCGATAACTAACACATGTCAACATACATGAATACATGTATATGTACATGTGTAAACGTTAACATATAAAAACTGTACATACAGAGCCTAAATGTCCATCAACTGACAAATGGATAAAGAAATTGTGGTTTATATACACAATGGAATACTACGTGGCAATGAGAAAGAATGAAATATGGCCTTTTGTAGCAACGTGGATGGAACTGGAGAGTGTTATGCTAAATGAAATAAGTCATACAGAGAAAGTCATACAGAGAAAACATATGTTTTCACTCTTATGTGGATCCTGAGAAACTTAACATAAGTCCATGGGGGAGGGGAAGAAAAAAAAAGGTTAGAGAGGGAGAGAGCCAAAGCATAAGAGACTCTTAAAAACTGAGAACAAACTGAGGGTAGATGGGGGGGGGTGGGAGGGAGAGGAGGATGGGTGATGGGTATTGAGGAGGGCACCTTTTGGGATGAGCACTGGGTGTTGTATGGAAACCAATTTGACAATAAATTTCATATTAAAAAAATAAAAACGGTGCATACACATTTATACTTTTTTTAAAATTATGCATTTAAAATTATTAATTTGATTGGCAATTCATCCCTTTGAATGAAAGTTTGGGACTAGCTGACTTCTGATCTTTAGGTTTGCTTAAGATCACTTGGCCCCTCAAAATATATTGTATAATGAAAAAGGTCATTTGGATGGATTGTCATTGGTGACTGTGGGAGTCAGGGTGAGGAAAGAGCCCCAACATGCTGTGTGGCCTAGCCAGGTCTTGTTGTGTGTATCTTCTCCTGGCCTCCTGTTGTGTGTGGCCACTGAGGGTGGGATCCTGCGTTTGCCACCTGCTTGCTGTAGGACTTAGGCACAATGCTTACCTTGAAGAGTACCCATTTCTCTTCTGTTTGTGCCCCTGTGTAGAGTGTGCCTGGGGTGGACAGGGAGGTGCGGCTGTGTCCAGGGTGAGGTCAGAGCACCATCAGTGGTCATAGTGTTACTGTGCCAGAACTCACTAGGAAGCCAATATAGTGTGAGTTCCTTCTGGGATAGTTTTGTCTTTTGGACAAATTGATAAGATGTTATGGCTCAATCTGTGTATAAATTTGTGCACGTGCAGGCTGGTACGTTTGAAAAATGAGAGAAGGGTTGAATAGTTGGCTCTGGGGAATATGATTGCTGACTGGGGCCATTCTGATGAGTAATAGACCCCATTAGATCACAGTAAAATACTCAATGATGTATAATTAAAGATGGCATTAGTCAGGCAGAAACCACAATATTTAAAGATGTGAAAGGGATAATTTTCTAATGCTGAAAAGTACATTCATGACTTAAGAGGAGCATAATGTGGATGTATTCGAATCATAAAGTTACTAAGACTTGGTTATAGACAGGCTGCTTGTTTGTCAGGACAGCTGGTATCTCAAATACTTGTAGTTACAGTGACCATAGTGTTAAAAAAAAGTGAATTAATAGCTTGTGGAATAGTTCTGATTGGTGATTTTAGCAAAAGAAAAAGTTCTGGTTTTTGTTCTTAGTGGTATAGGCAGAGCCCATGTAAGCTTTGGGTTTGAGCTTCCTCCTTCTCTCCTTTCTCTCATTTACTCATTTGTTCTTTTCTTAATTCAAAAACTTTGCTGGGGCATCATGCACAGGCCAGACACTGGGCCTCACAGGTTCTGGGGAGAGCAGCAAGCCCAGCCAAGCTCTACCTGTGGAGCTCACACTGCAGTGAACAGAATACACGGGAAAGTGTGACCTGACATGGGAGTAGCAGCACCCACCTTACTTTATGTAAACTCCTCTAGTCAGACTTTTTGAATATCCTCGGGTCCTGCAGGGATCTATGCTCTTAGCACAGATCCTTTGGCTCTGAGCTGAGATGTTTCTGGCTTGGCTTTGGCTCCCACTTCCTTTAATCAAGAGTCAAGTGTCTGGCAGACAACTTTAGTTATTAATAACGCTACTATTAATATTCATACTGAAAGTCATTTGCACTTCTAAACCGCTTTGCATCTCAAAGGTTACCGCAGTATTTCATAAACCACAAATGAATGTCTTCAAATGAAGGCGGGGGCCTCTCCCACAGTGAGAGGACAACCAGCATGTCGGGGCACAGGGAGAGGAGAAGCCACAGGTGAGCTCATTTGTTCAAATGAGCAAGTGCTGCTTAGCCACTCAGTGCCTATCTCTGTGCCAGGTGTGCTCCTTGGCCTGTGTTCCTGTCCTCTGCAGTCTGGTGGACGGAGGACTGTACAGCATGTCACAGGTTCCATGTGGCACCTGTGTATGTTGGGCACAGTTCCACATGCTGGTGACATCACAGACAGCAAGATAAAGTCTCTGACCCCCTGATCTTCCAATTGGTTGGTGTAATGGGAGTGCTATCCAGGGACTGACTAAAATGCTAATTGAGGGGCGCCTGGGTGGCACAGTCGGTTAAGCGTCCGACTTCAGCCAGGTCACGATCTCGCGGTCCGTGAGTTCGAGCCCCGCGTCGGGCTCTGGGCTGATGGCTCGGAGCCTGGAGCCTGTTTCCGATTCTGTGTCTCCCTCTCTCTCTGCCCCTCCCCCATTCATGCTCTGTCTCTCTCTGTCCCAAAAATAAATAAAAAACGTTGAAAAAAAAATTAAAAAAAAAATGCTAATTGAAAAATCTCAGATACAGTGGAGATGTTTGGTAATGTAGGTATTCCTGTACTCTAATTGGATTAACTTAGATTTAACAAAATCATAAGTTCTCTTTGCAGTTGATAGATGGTTTTGTAAAATCCCATTGGAATATTGAAACAATCCTTTAAAAAATACTGCAGCTGTGTTCCTTTGTCGATCCAGTAGTTCTCGATTTGGGCTACGTGTTGAAATCCCTTGGGGAACTTGCCCAAACACTGAAGTATGGGCCCAGCCCAGACGTCCTGATATGATTGGTCTGGGCACAGCCTGCATCAGTTTGGCTTGTCAAAGGTCCCCAGATGATGCTGATGTCAGGGTTGATCAGTACTGGTCTAAACCACAGAAGGCCTGGAAAAGTTTCCTGGAAGGCCATTCCCAACCTACAGAGAAGTGTAAAAGACTGTAAGAGCAAAGAACTGGAGAATCCTGCCAGATCTGTGCTGTAAGGATGAGCAGTTGGACCAGGCCAGGTGAAGAGGGAGGAAGAGTGTTCCAGCAGAGGGAACAGCAGGCATGGTGGCCTAGAGTCCTAAGGTGGTTGGAGCAAATGGGGAACTGAAAGGAAGTGGTTGGGGGCACAGTGGGGTCATGGGATCAGCTTGAGATAAGGTTGGAGGTGAATGTGGAAGCCCATGCTGGGGATTTTGGTCTTGACATGATGGCAATTAGAGCCATTTTACTTATGAGCCTAGCATTCTTCTGCTCATTAATTCACTTAAAAAGTAATTCTTTAGAAAACTAATTTTGTGCAGAAGCAATGAATTCAACTCGTTAATTCACTAAGTGAACTAGGTACTCTGATTACCTGCATTTTGTAGATGGGGAAAGTGAGGCCCAGAGAAGATGAACACCTGGTCACACTGCTGGTGGGTGGGGGCTGGAGTCTGAACCCAGGCAGACTCTGGCTTTTGCTCTGGGATGTGCATTCTTGTTGGATTGGTGCCGTAAGCCTCATTTCACAGAGCAGGAAACCAAGGTGTGAGCTGGGATTAGAATCAGTTCTGATTGCCTCCAAGTTCATATTATTTTTTCCTTACCAGCTACCTGGACTGCGGGGAAATTAAAATATTTTGTGCTATATTTTACCATATTGTACAAAAATGCATACAAATATGTAAAGATGCAAGTCAGTGGGAGAATTTCATAGCTGAATACAAAGAGCATGTATAAAAAGGAATAATGGGGGAGGGGATGGGAACAGGAAGATTCTATCTTTTCTGTTGCTGAAATGCTGGTGAAGGTCAGCCATGCTTTTAGGGCTCAGTGCAGGAAGAGGCTTTCAAGGGGATATACCTGCCTTGTATTTGGGGAGGTGGAGTCCTTGCGTTCTTGCTATGTTTGAATTGTTCTTGATTCACACAGTGAAATGAACATTATGGAAAATGTGTACATAGTGACCTACAGTGAGGTGTGGATACTGTCTTTTTGTTCAATTTTCTTGCAAAGGTAGCTTCTCTCTACCATCTGAGTCTCCTCCTCTCTGGATTGAGTGTTAGAATCAGTCCCAGATGTTTGTGGGGCTCCACATTTGTGGCCATGGAGACAGACTGAATACAGAATTTTTTTCTCCTGGACATCTGCGCTTACATGTCTCAAAAACATTTACAGAAAGCTAATGGATTAACATGTGTTCAAATAAAGTCTTTTGATGGCTTGAATTCTTAATTTCATACTCCAAAACAGTGCTGTCCATAGAAAAAAATGTGAGCCACATGTGTAATTTGAAATTTTCTAGCAGTCACATTACAAAAGGTAAAAAGCAGATGAAATTAGTTTTAAAACTGTATCTTATTTAACCCACTATGTCCAAAAGATTGGCATGCAAGCGTTAACCGCTATACAAATGATTAATGAGATATTTCACATTCTTTTTTCAAAGCTTTGTTTGAAGCCTGGTGTTTATTTCACACTTACAGCACATCTTAATTCTGACCCACCCCCTTTCAAGTGCTCAGTAGCCACACGTGGCTGGTGGCACTGTGTCGGACAGCTGGGCTTGAACAGCTTTGAACACTCCAGGTACCATAATAGAGGTTCTGATGCCAACATGCTTTTTTCTGACTCTAACCGATTTGTACCCATATAATGTACTTTCAGAGGGTTTATAGGCAACAATCTGAAGTTTCTTCTGATACTTGAATTGTTGTAGTGATAGAATCTGCAAACTACTGCAGGAATTTTTGGGTTGAAGCTAATGTAATAACAGCCTGGAGAGCTTATAAAAGGCACACTGAGAAATTGCTCTGAACCCCAGAATGTGCACATTTTTCAGACCCAGCTGATTATTTAAATTTCCCAACGGGAAGTTATTACTTCTCTGACATGTCTCCTCATCAGCAGTCTCTTTTCAGTGGTCTTGATGGACATGGAGTCTAATTTTGTTTTTCTTCCGGCCCCTTTTGGGGGGAGTGGAGTTCAGTATCTTGATTTACATTCCTTCATAGAAAGAGTGCTCAGGGTTTTAGGATTAAGTGATTACAAAGCTGTCACCTGCCAGCCTGTCCATTTTCTGGGGTGACAGGCAGTAGCATACGAGGAGGTGGATATTTTTCCCTTCTCCATCAACCTGTTATATCTTTATGGTTTTGGGGAATGTGTGTGGGGGTGGCCTGCACTTTCCCTGTGCATTTGTCAGATCCTTCATGCAGTGCTTTTGTTAGCTGACATGCACAGTGCATTGAGTAAATAATTCTGGGCTCATATTTCAAGTGAGGAACAAGTGTATAATAGCCTTGTTCTGGGGACCTGATGTGCCAACAGTGGCATTATAACATTTAGAATGAAAGCTAGAATAATGGAAACTGTGGAATGTTTCAGAGTTCACTACATGGAAATTGGATTTTTGCATTTTTTAATTTATATTGTGTATTATCATATTTCTGTTTAAGGCTGTGGGATTATCATTCTCTTTAAATGGCATTACTTAATAAAGAGTTAGCATTGCATTGGAAATTCAGTTAACGGATTCCATCTGGAGTGGGCATGGGTGGGAACCTGGGGTGTCCCCTAGTGTCCTCACTAGGCTGGTGGGGTGTGCTACTCACTCTCCCCCATGGAGCAGCCTGTCAGAGTTTTGTTGCCCATAGTTGAAACACCTTGTCCTTCAAACAAGAAGAGTAAATCTTAGCACACCTTCCCCTTCCCTCCAGTAGAGTCCCTGGGTGCCGTGTTTAAAGCTTCCATTTCTGGAATGAAATCTTCCCTGGTAAAGGTAGCCCTGAAACCTAAAGCCACTGATGTGATGATTGCAGCTGAGTCTGAGCCCCTCTGGGAAGCAGATTCCGATAGGAAGAAATGGACCTGGTCCATAGACAGTAACTGTGAAGCTTTTGTTGTGAAGCCTGTTCCCAGCAGAGCAAAACACAGTGTTGGGGCAAATATTTCACTAGAACTAACCTCGGTCAAAATGTGTGCATGATAGCATTAGCCCTCAACTTTGCCTGTGGGTGAGGTTGAGGGGCACATTCCTTTTGATAAGAGAAATTAAATCCATCCTCAAAGGTATTGTGGGTGTTTATGCAGTAACTGAGAAAGCATTACTGAAAGCTGAATTGTATGTTTTTTCTCTATCTTCTCAGTGATTTTTTAATTTGTGTTTTGTCGGACAGATCGGCTCTGTTGAGAAGGAGATAAGGGGGGTTATTAAAGAGGCAGAAAATTTGCTATGATTCCCTGAGGGGGAATCGTAAGGTCAGGAGTAGATGGACACTACACCAGGCCCAGAGTGCCAGGACTTGACCTGCCTGCCTCCTGCAGACTGGGCCATTAGGTGCTATCTCTCTGTGTGTGGAAGCCACTGTGAAGGATGGGCATGTCCTAGTGAAAGTTAATCCATGTGACTTTGCTTCTGGTGCATTGGGACTAAGTTGTGACTTGGTGTGGCAGAGGATGTACTCTTGCCATGTGTTTCTCTGTTGACTGAGCTGGGATTTCCTGCAGACCCATCTTACAGAGCCACCCAACCATCTCTGGCACTCTGGGACCTTCGTAGTCTGTACCACTACATCATTGATGGGGCCCTATACAAAGTGAAATTCTGGCTCCTTGTTCAAATTATAAGGAGCTTCATGATATGACTGTGGTTCAGGTGAAGGGGCCCTATCCATGATTCCGAGGATTCAGGGTACAGACCAGCAGACCCAAGCCTTCCATGTTGACACATCAAAGTACAGATATTACAATATGCTGTGGTTCTCACACTTTGATCTCATAGGTTTAATGCTGCTTCTAGAGTGTCAGTCTTGTCTCCATTTGATTTCAGAATGTCTTCCCTGCATGGGGCGTGACTGATGGTCTGGCTTGAGAGAGCTTGCTGGTGTGGGTGGTGAGGGTGGTGTGGGTCTCACATGGTGCTTTTCATTGTTGCTGTGCTTATCTGGGTGACCAGATGAGCCTGAGGTCAGGAAATGCTGGGGAGGGAGTGCCCCAACCTTTCCTGATCTTGGGAGGATTGTGTGTTGTCCTGCTGCAGGTGGCTTTGGGGATTACTTGGGGCAGATGGTATAGATGAGGTGTAAAGCATTTCACTCATGGTGCCTTTGACCTCTAGTAGTTGAAGTAGAGGTGGTCCTGAGCATGGTTCCTGGGATGGGACCATCAGCCCTTCTCAAAGGTCTCGAAGAGCCTTTGTGAAGGCTTCCTCAGGCAGCTTGAATTCTTCATTGGTGGGAAACCAGAGCTTTCTCTCAACATTAGAATTGGCCCTAGGTCATGGCAGGACATCTCAATTAGAGGTAGCAGGCTCCAGGGGTACACTGTCTCCTTCTCTTAGCTTTCCTGGATTCCAGATGGATAGTTTTGGCTTGTGGTTGAGCTGCCTAGTGTTTGGACAGGGTCAGCATGGGCCCAGGTGGGTTTGGGCTGTTGCTTGGGAGTCTCAGAGGAGGTATTTTTGGAGGCTGTTCCCCAAATTGAGCTATTGGAGTTCTTGCTCTCATCCCTGAAGATGGCTTTACATTTTCCATTTCAGTTGTCACCTTTAATGACTTCAGCCTGGAATGACTCCAGCCATTTTTTTTCTGTTGGATTCATGAAATAGGACAGAGAATGTTTCATTGCTGCTGTATGGCACACTGGAGCTCCTGCCCTCTGGAGGTCAGGGTGACTGTCAAACGTGCTGTGTAAGGTGTTTTGTAAATTGCAAATTGCTGTGCTAATGTTAGGTAGTATCCTATTCAATGTGTATTTTGTATTTATGCCTATTTTATGGTACTTGTGGTATGAGACAGTGGTTACTGTTTTAATGATGTTGGAATTTTGAAGTTGTATCTTTGCTTTGATGAAAAATATTTAGTTATTTATGATTTATTTCAAGCAGAGGATCTGGTCTGTAATTCAATCCTGAGTTGTAACATTGAACTTTCATATGGCTTCCAGCAGTACTTTAGAAGAAGTAGGCCCTGCCAATATGTATAATATTACATGTGTTGATGTGTATAAATAATATAAAATTGAGTACATACTTACTCTCCCAGGTCAGGGCTTTGTTTGGGCTATTTTGTTGGACATCTAAAATTGCTGTATTTACTGTCCCAAGTATATTGGATTAGTTTAGGTTTGCTTGGTGACTTGGGGTCATTCTGTATGTCATTACTGAGCTGTCCTGTGATTCAGGGCCACCTCAGGGGAGGGGGCTCCCGACCCACCCTGTGGGCCTGTTTCACTCGTGTACAAATGAGCCATATTGTTGAAAGCAAGGTCCTCTCTCCACCTTTGCTGTCACTTTAAAAACTGCTGGCAGCTAGCCATCCTCCCAATTTCTATACTCTCTAATTACCCACCTTAGCAGATCAGAACCAAGCTTGTTAACTCAGTGAGCTTGGCACTGGGCATGGAATTAACCCCATGAGTCATAGATGGGGGCTCACATACGCTCTTACCAAGATCAGGTATCCGTGTCATGTTTTCCTGGTTGTTGTAGTGTCCCCAGGCCTGGGTTGTTGATACTTCTCATCCTGGATAAGGGTTTTCAGTGGGAGCAAGCACCCACCTAAAGCATTTATTTCAGGACCTTTGAGTGATTCCATGGAGAATCACTAAGTATGGACATTAAAGAATGAATTTTGAGTTTAAAAAAATAATGCAAAAGGTTGTTGGAGCTTACCTGATTATGAGTTTAAAACTAGCCCTACGCTGAACTGAGGGAGCAGAGGAGAAGCTTCTGATTTCTTGGTAATGGTTGAAGGAGGCACTTCTGCTTTCTTTTTGGTTCATGTCCTGTCATTTATTTAAGGACTACCAAAGAAAGGTGAATAAAGGTTGATTTCTCCCTCAGATTGCACAGAAGTTGCATATTACTTCGGCTTGCTTCCCTTACATGGAAAGATTGGTATCTCTGACCCTGGGAAGGACTCCAGGAGTCTCTTTGGTAAATACAGGCAGCCTCGTGCTGACTGCATGTGGCATTCTTGGACCTTCTTGCCAGTTGGAATGAGATCTCTTGAAATGGATTTCCTGGGTTGTTGTAATATGACCAGAGGAAATTATATTAATGGTTATGGATATTTACATATTTCACTCTGACTCATTTTATTCTACAGACTACAAGTCTGTGTGTCGTCCATAAAATCATGAGGCAGGGCCCCCATTTTACTGACTGGCAGCAGAATTCACAAGAGGTAATGTGATTTGTCGAAGGTCCCATAGCTGGTGAGGGGCTGAAATGTGATTGTGACCTAAGAGTGAAGCCCATGAAGTTGCCCTGCAGCACTGGGTCAGGAATCGAGGTGATGAGGGGGCCTCCCTGGGTCACACGGATGGTCTCAGTGAAGTAGGCTCCTACAGCTACTGCTTGCAGTTCCTTTTGTTACATGTAAAGCAATAATGGGGGAAGTTGCCCATCGCTCCCCTGTTCTTCAGCTATGCGTGTGGGGGCGGCCTGGGTCCCAGCCTCAGCCACTTCTCCTCACACCATCCAATGGTGGTCAGATTCACCAGTTTCATCCCATTTAATTCTCACAGTAACTCTGTGAGCTAAGTATACTTGTAAGCCCTGATTTTCCAATGAAAATGAACTCAGAGTGGTGGAGCTGGGGTTCAGACTCCCTGTCCTTGACTCAGAGACACTCTCCCTGTCGTCTGCCTGGCTCTAGAATCCAGGTCTGGATGGACCTCAGGGGCTGGCCCAGGAGTGTGGACTTGACCTGTAGGCTGGGAGGGGCTGCTGAGGTGTGGCTGCAGGAGATATTACAGGGGCCCCCAGGAGGTGGACAGGGCTGCAGAGGGCCCATGGTGGCAGCTGTCCAGTGTAAGGTGGTGACAAGAGCCTCAACCTCGCCCCAAGGCTGAAGGGAGAAATGAATCCCAGGTTCAGACTTGGCTTGGAACTTGGGGAGAGCAAGAGGGCAGGTGCTGTGAGCCTAAAGTGATGGATTTTCCTTAGAAGAGAAGCTCTTTGAGGCTTCCTGTTGCGCTCTTCGCTTTCTTTGCATAAAATCACAGTCAACCCAGTGAGACTGGTTCTTTGAGCCATAATGTAGCAGTTCAGTCACATGGGGTGATTGAAAGGCACAGAGATTCTTGCTTCTGAGCCAGGCATGAGCCCACGGTGTTTGGTACGCACAAGTCTTGGCTGCTCTTCCAAGGGTTAGCAGGAGTTAGCAAGGGAGGAGTGCCGGGCCGAGACTGGCTTCAGGCTCATCTGTGTGACCTGGGAGTGAGAGGCCACTGTGCTGAGCCTCAGATTCCTTTCTGTCCAGTGCGAGCATGAAGCTTCCTGGGGTGGTTTGAGGAGGGGGTCCAGTGCACTGCACACCAGCAGTGCCTCATGTGGACAAGGTGTCACAGAATTACTGCCCCTGCCCAGTTGTCTCTCTGGGTGTATCCCCAAGGTACGGAGGGACTGTGCTGGTTCAGGATTCTGCTGGCTGGCAGAGATAGTGGCTGCAGAAGGACATCTCTTGTTTTCTGCCACAGATGTCTTTGGCTGAACAGTGGACTCCAGAGATAATGGAGGGCCTGTGCCCTGGAGCTCACTGACGTTTGTGCCTTGGGATGATCTTCATCGGCTTCTCACTGAAGACAAGCTCACCTTCTGTGAACACAGAACATCTCAGCATTGCTGTTAAAATCCCTATGAGGTATGGTGCAGGAAGTTGCTCTGACAGCTTACAGGTGCCCACAAAGCCAGGGCTGCTCTTGCACTCCCCAGTGATGGCTCCTCTAGCCTTTGACATGAGATGAACAGTTCATTCCTTGCCACAGGGCCAGAGACCACAGATGACACTAGAAACAGCAGCCTCTTCCTTACCTTTGCTTAGTTGTGAGAGCCTCTTAGCTGCCAGCTTTTAAGATGGCTGAGGTTGTCACCTGGCTTAGAGGTTTACAGCTTCTCTTAAAGTAACAGGCTTCCCAGATTTCAAGGGAAAAAAGCCCAGGGTATTTATAGTGATAGACCAGGGCTCATCCCATCAAATAGGAGGCTGAAGTGGAGGAGATTGTAGTAGCGACCTTGGCAGCCGGGTGGCACACAGCCCCACGGAGGGGGCTCATGCAGCCTGAGAGCCCAGCTCACCCTGGAAGCAGGAATGAGAGTACGGCTGTTGCTCAGACACAGTTAATTCTGGGGTGTAGTGTGTCAGCTGTAGGGTACTGTGTTTGGTTTCTTCTCTAATGAAACAGGTGATTACAGTGTTGGGAGAACAGAAGTTGCAGGTGGACTGTTTAGGGTCATGAGAGGGCAGATGAGGCTCTTCCTAGATGTCCAGAGAACAGGTGTTTGAGGCTTGGAAGTCTTGCTGCTCCATAGTTAGTAACTGATATCATGGTGCTGTTGGATGCACAGCTGGCAGCTCCCTGTGAGCAGGAAACGGCTCAGTAATTGTTCCTCTTCCTCCTACACAATGTGTTTTCCATGATCTCTCTGGTCTATTACCAACTCTTTGTGGTTGGACCAAGTATGAATGAGAGAATGCACTTAGAGTTTGATGGATGGGCTGGGACTGATTTCAATTTCGTGATCTGGACATGTTACTTCTCAGTGTCTTTCCTTCCCTGGGCCTTTTGTTTGCTTTGCTATGTGATGTCTGTGTCTATATATTTGCCTCAAGGTGAGCGTCACTGGCTTTGGGTGGTTGAGGGGCTGTCTCTTCTCCCAGTCATGTTAAAACCCCTAGAAATTCTTGGTCTGGGATGACTCCTATGCCCCTACCCCCGCTTCTGATTTGTTTCTGCAGACTCTGTGGCCAAACCTGTCTGGTTCCCAATGTGCTATTAAGTATTCCTGCTTCTACCTCCCCAGCTTCTTTTCTAGGACTCTCCCGGACAGTGGTGTGCTGGTAAAGGTTTAAAAACTGGGCCTCTGGGAGCAAGAAGGAAAGTTCACTGACATGTAGCATTTGCCAGTTTTTAAGGTATCAATGCTCCCACCATGGTCAGTTTCAAATTACCAACGTGATGTTCACTGGCTTGTGAAACCTCCAAAATTTAACTGTTAGCCCTTGAGCTGGTAAAAGCTGGCTACAGCACCCTGCTATGCCAGGACCTAGGTTTCTACCTTCTCCCTATTCTAGATGCTGCAGGTTACTTTAAGATTTCAGAGGGGTTGACAGACGATGGTCAGTGACTACACCACAACTGGACCTTGCGAATGAAAATAACCATTCGGGAGGTTGTAAATAACCATTGGAGAGGTTGTAATTGTTTTTCTTTTCAAAACCTCTTCAGTGGAATATAAAGGAAGGTGGCCAGTGTCCTCCAGGGGATCACTTTCCGTTCCTGTTGGCAATAAGCCTTGACTGAACTTTGTGTTTGCCTACTGGGTTGGTTTTTCCTGGGGTTCCCCTCCCCTTTGGTTAAAGATACCCAGCAATAGGTCCACAGCCTGCCAAATTCAAGTAAAACCATCAACCACAAAAGTGGAGTAAGACAGTGCTAATTCCAAAAACAGATCTTTACCATGAGGGTCAAGAAAGTTTACTTTCATTTTGGAGGGCAGAGGAACTGCTAGTGGGACTACCTGTCTACAGCCCCGCATTTCCACATACCCTCCCTGCTCCTTCCTGACTCAAATAGGGATCATTGGCAGGAAAGAGGATGGTGGGCTCAGTGCACCACATTGCCACTGTTGGAAGAAAAGCAAGACTCAGGTGGAAGGAGCATGCTTTAAAGCAGGGTGTGGAGGCAGATCCCAGCCCATGGGAATTGGACACCACCATGCCCCCTTGTTCACTGTCTGAGGCTGCTTTCCCGCTACAGCGAGCAGCAGAGTGGAGGAATAGTGACAGGGGCATGGGGCCCATGGAGCCTGGAATATTTGGTTTCTGGATCTTGACAGAGAAGTTGCTGACCAACCTCACAGCAGCCCTTCTTCAGACTGTATCCCCCCTGGCATAGACACATCACACCTGGAGCCCGTATGGCAGTCTCTCTTGCCCCAGAGATACCACAGGCTGGGGATTTTTTTCCTGCTGGGACTGCCCCCTCAGATTCTTCCCTTTTTGGGCACACAGGAGTGCTCACTTGGCATGAGTGAGCTAAACATGTTTGCTTAAGCACAATTCAGTGTATTTGTGGCTTCGTGTAGACATTCATGTTTTCACGTGTCCCCTTGGCTGAACACCTGTGCCCTGTTTGAGAAATGCCCAATGGCTAATTTTATGTCTCAGGTATCTGACTTTAGCTCTGTCTTCCTTCCCTCTTTTATCCCCCCACTATTGGGTTATTCATTTTCCCATTTCTGCCAGTTTCCTGCTCATTCTATAGATAAATACCCTTGCAGGCTGTGTGGGTAAGCTTGGGCCAGCCACAAAGAAGCCACGTGAACACCTTTACGTGGTTGTCTTTGTCCTGAGTTCTACTGTTTGAAGATATACACCCTTTCCTATTTCTGTTGATTTTGTTTGTGGTGTTACACCTTTGTACACAGAGACACTGCCCCCTTGCTAAGTTGTAGTAGAGTCAATAAGAAAAGATTATTCAGGAAAAAAAAATCATTCAGTTACTTTGAGGGAATTCCAGTGGAGGAAATGAAGGGGAAATATTCTGAGTACAAAGAATTTAGGGAGCATGAGATAAAGAAAAAATGACCCATAAATTCTTCCTCAAAACAATATGGAATGTCTTTTCTCCCCGTTCATCTTATTGGCAATTGTTATGGGTTCTGGTATGGTATAAGACTCTAGCTTTCACTTTTAACATGTTAAAATTGTAAGTATGAAACTACAATTAATTATAAAACTCTGTCCCCCATATGTGATTTTCAAAAGATTATTTTGGAGGCTATAACGTATGTGTAAGGCTTACTACTTAAATAAAAATAACATCACTGTTTTTACATTCAACATAACATATGCTCTGCCTTCTTATAAAATACCCATTCCTGGATATGGCCCCCAGCAAGCTGGATAGTTGAGCAGTGTCAGAAGTGCAATGCCACCTTCCTATGGAGGTGTGGCAACCCAGAGGTGAATTATTAGCAGAATTGGTAAAGGAGTAGTTCTGAGTATTCCTTTATGATATGGTTCCTGCCATATGGGATTTTATTCTTCCACTTTTTCTAGAACAGTGTGGCCTTGTAAAAAGGAGAGAAGTGGCATTTTAGTCCAAAACATGGCTGCCCATTTATTTAGAAATTTAAGAGAAACCACAGGGGCAGGAGATGTGGTACAGACATTAATACACGGTAGCTTCTCAGCACTGGTAGCCTATAATAGGAGTTGAATTAGTAGCTCTCTATAATCTTGGCCTATATTTGATTAAAGAATATTGTGGAAACTTGGGGCACCTGGCTGACTCAGTTGGTAAAGCATGTGCTTATTTGTCTTGGGGTTGTAAGTTTGAGCCTCATGTTGGGTGTAGAGATTACTTACAAATAAAATCTTTTAAAAAATGAAAAGAATATTGTAGAAACTTGATGGCTGTTGATTACAGGTGATAGTGGGTACAAGAGCTCTCCATCTTGTTCATGTTTTTCCTTTTGTCATACTCTGGACTTCCCGTTGGACTGTCACTGCACATCTGTATCATTTTGTGTCCGAATTTCCCAGTTGAGCATAAGTGTCATGAGGCAAGGGGCTGTGGCTTTGTTCATTTTTATATTTCTTGCATCTATCATTCATTAAATGGATGAACACATTGTACAAGGTGATCCCTCTAAAATGTGACTTTGGAGAGAAGCCTGTTCTGTGTAGGGACTCTGTGAGACTTTGATTTGCTAAAATGAAATCATCTTACAAACCCAAATAAGGTAGGCCTTTGGTTATGCCTAAAGTACCTTCTTGTTAGGCTTAAAACTTCTGCTTTCTGGGAGTCCAAACAGCGATGAGTGCTCTGATTTGCAAACATTTCATCACCGGGTTACAAATTCAGAGCTTTTCTGGAGGGATCAAAACTACACGTTTTCACCATCTGCTGGAGGGTCTGGCTGTCGGGAGATGACATTCCCATTCTCACTTTGATTCTGGCCTTTTGGCGGTTGATCTCAGAGCACAGTGCTGGGAAGAGCCAGTCCAGGGTTGTCCTGCCTTATTTGGAGCCAGCTATGAAGAGTGACGTGACTGTAAGCTTGATGATACTAGTTGATTTGAGGGCTTTGCAGATGGACGGGAGAGGGAGGGGTCCCTTTTCAGAGGGGGACCACCTGAATTAAATCCTTATGCTTGACTGTCACCTTCTCCTGACTTCTTATAGCTTGTAGCTGTCCACTGTGAGCTGAGCGGGCCTGACACCCTGACACAGGGGGTGGGCCAGGTAGGGCCCTGGTGTGGTGCAGGTGCATCTGGACAGGCTTATGAGAATCTCTGGACCATGCTGTTGCCCAGACTGCCTGCCTGAACTGGGCACAAGTGGTTGTGATCTTGCAAAACTGTGCTCATCTGGGTCATTAAATTCTCTGAACTCCACATTCAGGGTGAGTCATTAGAGGGAGCCTTTCCCTTCAAGCAGTGATGCTTTAATGGGGGAAGACACTATGCATTTGGAAACAGAAGCAGACCTCACAGTTTCTCATGTACCTAATGAGAAAGGTGGGAAGAATGGGCAAAGCAAGGATGTGGTCACTTGGGGGTGATGAGAGACGGCTGTCCACTGAAACTCCTGTTTGACCTTGAGGTGTCACTCCTGGGGCTGGGCATGCCTCTGCCCTTGAGAAACCCACTTTATCTTTAGGTTTTCCCTGTTCATACTGTTAGAATAAAGAGGCAAAAATCATTTCCAGACTTCTAGGTTAAGTTTATAATTTATTAAGAAGCCTGTGGAAGCCATGCAAGTAGGTCCTGACTACATAGGTGGGCTTTGGCATGATTTTCACATTAAATCCTTATAGGTAACAGTTGATTATAGATCCTTATGAAGATATACTTAGTTCTTACCCTCCAGCAAGGATGGGTGTCTGTCTGTGCTCTCCAGACATGAACTGTGGCTGAATCGAAACCAGGGGGTTCAAGCAGTTCCCTTCTCTTCTCCTTGACCCCCTTCTTCCATTTCTCCTACCCCCAACCCCAGCATCTGCCTCTGGGAGCCACCCATCTGTTCTCTGTATCTGTGAGCTTGTTTTTTTTCCTTAGAGTTAGTAAAATCATATGGTATATGTCTTTCTCTCTCTAACTTATATCATCAGTCACTTAATGCCCTCTAGCTCCATCCATATTGTCATCAATGGTAGGGCTTCCTTCTTTTGTATGTGTGAGTAATATTCCATTGTGTGTGTGTGTGTGTGTGTGTGTGTTTGTGTGTGTGTGTGTGTGTGCGTGCACACGTCTGTGTGTATATGTACCATCCATTGATGGACATGTAGGTTGTTTCCATGTCTTGGTTATTGTAAATGCTGTGATGAACATGGGGGTGCAGATAGCTCTTTGGGGGTAGTGACTTCATCTCCCTTGGGTATATGCCCAGAACTATAGTTGCTGGTAGATATATTTTTAACTTTTTGTGGAACCTCCATACTGTTTTCCAGAGTGACTGCAACAGTTTGCATTCCCACCAACAGTGCACATGTGTTCCCTTTTCTCCACATCCTCACCAACACCCATTATTTCTTGTCTTTTTGATACTAACCATTCTGACAGGTATAAAGTGATATCTCATTGTGGTTTGATTTGCATTTCCCTAATGATGAACAGCGTTGAGCATCTTTTCGTGTCTGTTGGCCATCTGTATGTCTTCTTTGGAAAAATATCTATTCAGGTCCTCTGCCCATTTTTTAATTGGATTTTTGTTTTGCTATTGAGTTGAATGAGATTTTTATGTTTTGGATATTAACCCCATATAGATATATGATTTGCAAATATCTCCTCCCATTCAGTGGGTGACTTTTTGCTTTTTTGCTGGTTTCTGTCATCCAGGAGAGGAGCAGTGAGTCCCTTTCCTTTCAGCCTGCTGTGATGCCTCCTGGGATGGACTTGGTGAGAGGCCATTAGGGCTGTAAACCCTACTGGTGGCCTCCTTCCTGATAGAAAGTAGGCCTGGTAGGGACAGCTCTGTCTTCCCAGTGTTAAGACCTCATTGAGAATGGTCTTTGCAAGCATGCTTGTGGCCCTCTGCTGTAGCTGCATGGCTCCTTCCTGACCCCTGGCTTCCTCTCTTCCTCAAAGGGAAAGCAGGTTTTGAGTGCCTGGGAGAAAGGCAGCTCATAGGTTTGTGTAAAGGGACTCTCTTAGAGTCACAAGGGCTGCTTCTTTGATACCTGGTAGCTGAGGATTCATTAAAGGAGGCAGCCTTTTCCATGGAGCAATATTGCTAGGATCTCTGCAAATACACTATCTAATGATACTGAGTTGTAACTTCCTTTGTGATTAAAAATCAGCTGTGGGCATGAATAGACATTTTTTTCCAAAAAAGACATCCAGATGACAAACATACACATGAAAAGATGCTCAACATCACTCATCATCAGGGAAATACAGATCAAAACCACAATGAGACACCACTTCACACTTGTCAGAATGGCTAAAATGTACAACACAGGAAAAACAACAGGTTTTGGCGAGGATGTGGGAAAGGGGAACCATCTTGCACAGTTGGTGGAAATGCAAACTGGTGTAGACACTGTGGAAAATGGTGGAGTTCCTACAAAAAGTTATAACTACCCTACAGTCCAATTGTAATACTAGGTATTTGCCCAAAGAATACAAAAACACTAATTCAAAGGGATACATGCACCCCAATGTTTATAGAAGCATTATCTACAGTAGCCAAATTATGGAAACAGCCCAAATGTCTATTGACCAATGAATGGAGAAGAAGATATGTGTGTGTGTGTGTGTGTGTGTGTGTGTGTGTATAAAATATTGCTCAGCCATTAAAAAGAATGAAATCTTGCCATTTGCAATGACATGGATGGAGGTAGAGAATATGCTAAGTGAAATAAGTTAGTCAGAGAAAGATAAATACAATATGATCTCACTCATATGTGGAATTCAAGAAGCAAAGGCAGAAAAAAAAAAAGAGTGGCAAACCAAGGAATGGACTCTTAACTATAGAGAGCACACTGATGGTTACCAGAGGGGAGGTGTGTATGGGGATGGGTTAAATAGGTGATGGATGTTAAGGAGGACAGTTGTGATGAGCATGGGGTGATGTATGGAAGTGTTGAGTCACTGTATTGTACACCTGAAACTAATACTACACTGTATGTTAACTATAATTTAAATAAAAACTTTAAAAAATCAACTATGGGACAATGCTTGTCTGTCTCCCAGAATTTAACACCATTTGGGATGCATTTGTACTTGCTGGGAGGTAGGTATATTATTTTGTTAAGTTTGTAGAGCCTTCCCCTGGTGGTTTGAAATTAATTTCTGAGTCTTCAGAAATTCATGAAATGCTCTCTTACTCTATGTTATGAGGATGATGATGGTCATGATGGTGACGAAGGTGAAGATCAACACGACCCAGCTCCCTGAGGAGGAGAGCATTAGTCACAGGGAAGGAGGACATAAGCATTTCTTGCCTGCTCTGTGCTAACTTGTTCATTGGTCCATTTTCTTTCCTGCTTCCTTGAAGGAGTCCAGACTGATGCATAAAATTACTTTGTGCTGAACAAACTGACCATCCCTTTGCAAGTAGGATAGCTCTCTGTAGGGATAACAGACTCAGGTAACATGTCTGAATATAGAAGGAATTTCATTGTTTCTGTGACTTTATTTAAGTAGCAGAAATATGTGAATTTCTTTAACTCAGAGACTGTATTGCATTAACTGATAATGAAATAAATGTCACATCCTGATTACCTGACGATAGTGAACTTAAGTCTTTATTTTTGTATAGCCCATAGCTATTATTACTTTGATAATCATGGCATTTTGGACAAAATACTTTACCAGAAACTACAGTTGACATGTCTTTGAAAGTCTGCTTAGGATATAAGGTGTTCTAGAGTGTGGTCCAGGAGTGGCAGCATGGTAAGGCAGACGGGACTCAATTCAGAATACCTGGAATCCAGGATGGGGCTTGCCACTAACAAGTGTAATTTTATACCCACGTTACCATGGTTGGCTCTTACTTCCTTTTCTGTAGATGAGTGGTGTGGTATTTTCTGAGGATTCCAAATCTGAGAGAGTTCTTTGTTCTCTAAACCAGTATTTGTTGAGCACTAATTATGTGCCAAGCCCTGAGGGGAAAGTAGTCTGCCCTCAGGATGCTGGAATTCAGTTGCTCAGGGCGATTTCCAAATGGGAAGAAAGACTGCATGTTCTTTCTCTCATGGGGCTAGCTGGGGTCACTTTCTGCAGTTCAGAGAGGAGTAAGGGGATGCATACTGTGTCATTGGACAGTGCCCCCTGCCTACTGTAAGCCCCACTTGGCTCTGGGCTCAGAGGTGCCCAGCTATACAGGATGTGCTCCCCAAGAGCACTAAGCCTGGTTGGAGGGAGGTTTTGCAACTGAAGTGTGTCCAAGCGTGGGAGGGAGGGAGTCTGTATCCTGCCTTGGTTCACTGAAGTCCTACTTTCATGTAGCATACCTGCTGTTTGACTTATCTTTTCTTGAGTAATTTACGGACTTTAAACAGTACATCAGATTTTTTTGGTTGCATATTTGTCTGGTTGAATGTCCTTTTATCTCTTTGCCATATCTGTGTCTTGTCTACAGTCTGTTAAGAATTCAGAGTTTTTGTCATCTTCAAACAAAACGATGCACTTTGCTGTTAGTTACTGTGCATGTGCAGAGAAAATGAGGTGGATGTTGGCTTAAAATACTCTTCCCTACCAAAGATGATTTCCCCATGCTCCATGCTTTTGCTCCTTCCTTCCTTCCTTCCTTCCTTCCTTCCTTCCTTCCTTCCTTCCTTCCTTCCTTCCTCCCGCCCTCCCTCCCTCCCTCCCTCTCTCCCTTCCTCCCTCTCTCCCTCCCTCCCTCTCTTCCTCCCTTCCCTTTCTCCTTCCCTTCCCTCCCCTCCCCTCCTTTCCCTTCCCTTCCCTTCCCTTCCCTTCCCTTCCCTTCCCTTCCCTTCCCTTCCCTTCCCTTCCCTTCCCTTCCCTTCCTTCCCTTCCTTCTGTGTCTATCTGTCTGTCTTATAAGGGTGCTTAGCACTTGGGATCCCAGGCACCATGAGGCCACTCACACCTGTGGTGGGACAGTGAAGGGCATCAGAACACAGAACAGATGGTGTCATTTCCTTCTTGCTGTCTATTATCTGTGCAGAACTGCATTGGAGACATTTCTGGTTGGGGAATGACATCCAGGGCTTTCCAGGCTTGTTTTGCCTGGGTCTCTGGAGTTTGGTCCTGGTGATGCCTTCCAGAGCTCCACCCTCAGAATGCCCACCCAGCTCGGGCCCCTGCCCTTCACATGGCCCTCCGGGCACATGAGGCCTAAACACACTCCCAAACTGGGAGGAAAAGAGTGGATTGTTTGCTCTGAGCTGGCATCTCTTTCATGAAATGAAGGCATTCTGTTCATGTTTTATATGGATTCATTTGTGAAAACCTCATTTTGTGTTCCCATAAAATACATGAACGTGCAGAGAACTGAATCATAAATCCTTCCTTTGGTTGTGGTAAAGCTGTTTCTTTCCAGTGTGATTTTGAGCTGAGTTGCCCCTGTTTTCCAGTCAAAGGCAATGTCCAGGACTGTGGGCTTCCTGATGGCCTGTTTAGTTGCTTGCTTTGGAGCAAGAAGAAAACTTGATATGCACGGCATTTCCAATGAAATGACCCAGAGGCAAAGCAGGATGGAGAGCGTTTCTCTCCATCAAAGCCATCTGGAATGTGCTGATGAGTAAGCTGGAAATTAGCGCCAAGTGGCAAGCCTCACAGATATCCAAGTTTCTTAAGCACAGCTGCTGATGTATTGAGTCACTGAACATCTCATCTGCAGGAAAGACCGCTCAGACTACCATCTTCAGTGCTGGGCATGCACATTCCTGAAAAACACCTCTCAGACTTCTCCTGGGTTTAAATAAGCAACACAATGCTTCAGACCCCTCTGTTCTTTAGGTACTTTACCTTAACTTCCCTTTCTCCCTGTCTGTGGTGGTCTCCCCTTTTCTGTGGCTGTGCTTAGAACTTAAAAATATTAAAAAAATATTTATTTCAGTATCAAACATTATCCTCTCTGGTGAATGAAAAATATCCTTTAATTGTGTAGCTTGTCCCCTCCCTCTCTCCCTCCCTCTCTCCCTTCCTTCCTGGAGATGTTATTCTAAATAATTTGATTGTTCCATGTCTCTGCCTTACCACCTGTGTTGATGTTGTTAATCAGCTGCACTCCTTGCTGGGGAGTGTGGACAGGGTGGCAGTTGTCCGCAACTGGTGTGGCCGTCCCCTGTGCTGGGCTCTTCCTTTTCCTTCCTATGACTTGAAGTGGTAACACACGACACATCTGCCCAGGTGAGGGTCTGGGGGAGGGGTGCTGACCACTCTCAGATCGTGGATTGCTGAAGTGGCCTCCTTAGTTTGATCTCAGCACTTAACCTCATGGTGTATATTACAGAAGAGGATTGTTTAGGTGAGGCCAGTATTTCTTTTCCAAAAAGAATATGCAAGTTCAAAGTAATTGCTTCAAAGTAATTGGCTGTAGATGTAATTGTTATTTATGGCTACTGTGCTTGCCATATTGTAGCATTGTGTGTCTCTTTATGCAGACAGGGACAAGACTCACCAAAATGCCAATGCCAGTCATCTCTGGGTGGTGGGGCTTAAGGGGAATTTAACTTTCTTCTTTATCCTTTTTTTAAATTTAAGTTTTCATAGTGAGCTTATATAATTTTTTTACTCAGATTAAAGAATTTATATTCTTTTAGAGTTTTAGACTAATTTTCTTCATGTACATTGAATATAGACTGAGTCATAGGTGTTAAAATTACAGAATTGTAGAGTTGGAAAGAATCTTAAAGATTGCCAAATTCAAAACGCATAATTCAGATGGGAGGGAGCAGAGCCCACACCTGGGTTCTCTACTTTGGATTCTAGCTCTTGGGCCCTTTCAACAACCAACCAAGCTATCCTTGACCCGGGTGTTTGCTATGTTACTATTTCAGATAGAGGTGGGTTATTCTGGTTTGGGATAATTTGGACAGAAGCCATCGTTCCTTATTTCCTTTGCACTTAAGGACATACTCACAGAAAATATTTAAGACCAGGGCTTGGCAAACTACGACCTATTGGCCAGCTTCCTGTTTCTGGAAATAAAGGTTATTATTACTGGAACACAGCCATGCCTCCTTGTTTACGCATTGTCTATGGCTGCTTTGGGCTGCAACAGCAGTGGTGAGTGGTTGCAACAAAGACTGTGTGTCCTGTGAAGGGGCAAGTGTTTACTATCCCGACCTTTCAGGTCAGTGTGTTGATGCCTGTTAAAACTCACAAGATGGTGAATGTTAACAGGAGACCTGTGACAAGGACCATAAATGCAAGGAAGAGAAGTCTACTTTTGGGGTATAACTGTCCAGGAGAGAACAGAGACTAGTGCTAGCTTATCTGTGCCATTTGGGATGATCTCAGTTTGGTCTCCCCTCCACCAAAGGCATGAGATGAGGCTGGAAAGCTACTGTTGTCCTTGGGAGTGGATGTTAAAACTCAGCTCTTTTGCTATGTTACTTCATCTGGAATGTTCTCATTAGGAATGTGGCGTCTGGTGTGTGCCAACTCTTATGCCCTTTAAAGCAGATGTCAAGTTCAGGCCGTGGGCACTAAGTACTGGAGACTGGAATCTGCAGTGGAAAATACTGTTTGGGCTGAATTCAGATGAAATCTCGGGAGCCGGCCAAGCAGTGCAGTCTGGTAGACTGCTCCTTCAGTGTCCTCACGACTGTTCCCACATGTGCAGTGGCCCCAGGTGCCCCCAGCATAGGAAGGCCAAGCACACAGCATAGCCTCCCAGCCAAAAGGTGCTGGATGCCGGCAAGTTCCCCAAGCCATGTTAGTGTTCCCAAGACTGAGTGGACATTGGACAGTTATCTGGGACAGGCCAGCACACACAGAGGGAAAGATCAAGTTGTATTGTCTTGGCAGAAGTAGAAAAGGAACAATTTTTTTGGATATGCTTCCTTTGTGGCAGTCAGGGTGTTGGATTTTTTTCATTTCATCTCACTGCAGTTGGTAGCTAATACCTCTACTTTGTAGCTGGGGTGTGGGTGGGGACGGAGCAGTGCTGAAGCTCAGAAGTGCTGGTGAAGGGCCAGTGAGCCCTACAGCTCAGAACTGCAGTCTTTCTACTCTGTCACATGGCGTCTGAAATTCCCTCAGTGTGGCCACTCTATTCATATCCAGAGGGCAGAAGCCTTGGTTTGGGAATTGTATAGGTTTGGTAAGAAACTGGTAGATGAATGGTTAATAAATGCAGTTTATTTGGAAGATAAAATGATTGCAAGATGGGGTTCAAGAATTGAGATGGGGGATTTCAATGGCACCTTCTGAGGCAGGGTTGGGGACTGCTGTATTGTGGAGACATGAGCTGAGGGCTTAGAGGGCATGTTTCAGGACTGGCAAGAGCACTGGCAAGTTCTTCTTTCTATATATTTTGGATTGTCTTTTGGACTTGTTCAACAGTGATGCCATCTATTGGGGGAGATTCTTTCCAGTTGCCTAAAAAATAATATATTTGGAAGGTGCTCTCTATTTCTTTGAAAAATAATCTATTGTGCGGTTGTCTTTAGCCTTCCATGAGCAGCCTCGCATTGAGTCTGGCAATGAAAACCCATACTTAAAAGTATTTTGAGATGCTGCTGAGAAATGCATTCGTGTCTGCATGTAGTTCTGGTTGTATTTGATCCTGTTGAAGCCAGGGACCTACTCAGTTTCCAGACTGGGAATCTGAATCATCAGCTCCAGAGCCAGTGGGAGGTCAGAACTTCCCTATTGCTTCCCCTGGTGCTTCCATTTTATCATTCCTCCTAACTCCTTTCAGTGCTCTAATCTTTGCATAGCTTTATCTTGATGCAATCTCTGGGGGATCTGTATTTCATCCTTTGTCACAGAAATAAAAGGGGTTAGCTTACTGAAAAGTAAATGCTGGTGAAGTCAGGCACCCTGAAAGTAAAATACAGACTTTCTGGCAGTTGTCTGCTAATCAGGAAGGATTGTGGATTGGCAGGTGGATTACACATCTGCTTGTTCATTTACTCAACAAGTGTCTACTGACAGCAAACAAGGGTGAGCTCATAGCTTCCCTTAACAAAGCTAGTTCTCTGGCTATGCCCAATAAGCAGCAAATCCAAAATCGTATGTTATTGCTTTGGTTTAAAATGAGATCTGAGGAGAAACCTGAGGATCTCCAGAATCAGTATGAGGGCATGACTAAAGTAAGTAATTTTGAACAGTGTGACCTATAGGATTAATAGAAAGATATCCTGAAGTAGGGAATAATTCATTTTTTACTAACTTCAAGCTGTCATGCCAGTAGATGCGTTTTTTTAACATGTATTTTAGTTTTGCATTTTAATTAATATTGGATAAGTGCTGATTTATTTTTTTCTGGGAGTTCTTTGAACACTTTATGGGTAATACTTTATTTGTATGGATCACTTACATTGAAGCAAATCAAAGAGCAAGGAGAAAAGATCCACGCAGTCCACATGATACTCTGTATGTATGTCCATGAGACACCCTCTGTCTTTACTTGGGGCCTATTTCCTTTTGCTTTTGGAAAAATTCACTTAGTTTACCTGCATTTCCTCTGTGCCTGCTCTTTGCTTGGCACAGTGATAAATACTGAGAATTCAAAGGGTAATAACCAATATACAACCTAGTGGGAGAATAACAGACTGTGCAGTAATTATTTTGTAATGCTTGAGTTAAGTGGTAATTATAGAGGTTCATAAAATATATAAAAGTGCAGAGAAGGAGGCCAATTAATTGAAAGGTCATTTCAGAGAGGGCTGGATGGAGGTGTTTTGAAAGAAGACAGATGAATGGCAATGAAAGAGATACTCCAAGTAGAAAGAACACCATCTGCAAAAGCATGTTATGTTTGTTTTTTGTTTTCTGTGTTTTTTTTGCATGTTATGTTTTTAGGGGACCAATAGTTGTTCACATTTTCTGGATTAAAAGGCATCAAGGGCATAGAAGCAAGGAGGGGGGCTGCTGTGTAGGCAGAAGTTGTTGACTGGCTTTCAGCAGAGATGATGTGTATTTAGAGGAGACAGATCTCTGTGGCTGGAGGGTGTGGGTGGATTTGTCGGGGGTAAGGCTGGCAGCAGGAGGTCACTTAAGAGACTTTGTATTCTCCATGAGACATGCTGGCCTCCACTAAGGTGGTGGCAGTGGGAAAAGAGATGAATGAGGACCTGACCACAGTGTTGTAGAGAGAGCCCTCCACTGGGGTCGGGTGATCAGGCTTCTCCTAGTTTTGTCCCCCACTTGCCCTATGACCTAGGGGCAGTGACTTTTAACTGTTCCAAGATCTGAAAGGACGAGCTCTGTTTACTAGAAAAGGTCACCCACCTAGTGACCTATTTGTCAGTGATGGTGAGATTACTTTAAAAGACAGGTCTTTTCTTGAAAGATACACCCAGCCCTGGGGTCAGACTAGGAGACACTATTTTCTCACATGTAAACACATGAAATAGTTTGGGGCAGGGATTTCTTTTTTTTTTTTTTTTTTTGTCAACTTTATTTTATTTTATTTTATTTTTATTTTATTTTTAATATATGAAATTTATTGTCAAATTGGTTTCCATACAACACCCCGTGCTCAGGGGCAGGGATTTCTTAACTTGGGACCTGTGGCTCCCGTGAGGGCCTGTGAATGGGCTTGGAAGGGGATATGAATGACCCTTTGGTGCCATGTGTAAAGCCAATGTTATGATGGACTGCAGGGCTTTTCTTTTCCTGAAGAGCATGGCCATCAGGTTCCCATGGGGGTGCATGATCCCCACAAGGTTTGAGTCAGTGATCTGGAGGAATTTGGAGGGAGTGATCTGGCAGGATGACATGGTGTGTGTGGTGGGTGGGAGGGAGATGGTTGGATGTCTAGACGACTCTGAAATTCTGCTTTTGTAAAGGAATCTAAAAATTCTTCAGATAACTTAAAGTAGGAATACTCCAGAGGCAAATTATGGGAGCTTCCTTCCACTTGATCCTCTGGCAGATTTTAGATGTAAGGAATATCAAAGCCTATTTATTAGACAAAGCAATTTGTTTGATTTGTTTTGGCTGACTGCCTGATGACTTGTAGGTCAAGAGCAAGTAAGCTTGTTTGTTTAATCCATCTTCCCCCCTTGAGGTGGGATTTCAGTACTAAATTGGAAGTTTCCAGGGAGCAGGAGTCTCATTTGGTTTGTCTGTCTCCCAGAGCATCCTAAACTGGAAGTTTCCAGGGAGCAGGAGTCTCATTTGATTTGTCTGTCTCCCAAAGCATCTAACTAATCAGAAAGCTGGAAGGCCTAATGACCTAAATCTTTTCTCCTAATCGTTCAAGTATGTTTCTATGTTAAGGTATAAGCAAAGGAAACAAGCACATCCTAAAACCAAAGACACGTTCACTTCCTATATGTAATCCCAATCTGTCCTGTTATACTACAAGTCTAGTACTTGTGCAAGTCTAATAGTTCTTACTTTGGGTGAGAAAAAGATAGGAGACACCATTCTACCAAGCAAAATACCTTCAAAGTCATAAATTGCAAAGTCATGTTCTGAAACTTCTCTAAGAACATAGTAGGAACTTTTTTTATCTTCCTTGTTGCTTTAATTTTTAGAGCTCTTTTACATATGTTCTCTATTTAATTTTGAAGGGCCCAAATGAATACATAGTGCCTCTGGTAGGCCTGATGTATACTGAACATGCTGGAGAAATAAGGGTGGGTCCTCTCTGTTTTGCCTCTGTGCTGTAACAGTGCACTGTGGCTCAGCGTGAGCCCTACATCATCTGTAGCAGATGCTCTAGACACGTTATATTTGGATAGTTTACATTCTCTAAGTATATTACTCAGAGATTAGTCCCAACATTGCTATGTATTATGTTAACATTTTGGCCCAAGATTATTGAGCTCAAATATGGCATTTTACAGAATCAAAAGAGTCCATGGTAGAAGAGAAAAGCAGAGCTAACTGCCTGGCTCTTGGCTAACATCATATTCTTCTCTTTTCCCTCCCTGGAATTTACTTTGTTAAATTTCTTGTGCTGTTCATGTAGATATAATTAACATTTTTAATTGGCATGTTGTGTAGTTCGGGAAACTGCTTATTAGATTTCATAGGTGTCTCTGGCAGCACAAAATGTTTAATGAGCAAAATAATTGTGTTAGAGTGAAATGAATATGTACGTTTTCACTGAATTAATAAATGAATTAAATAGTGACTTCATGGAAACCTCCTGAGAAAGTGGTTATGGACTTTCTTTTAAGTATAAAATATTAAAGTTTAATTTTTGTGTGTGTATGGAGATTTTGAAGGAAAGAAATGTGTTTTTTCTTTTAGATTATAATATTATTGTGTGTGTATGTGTGTGCTTAACCAGAGTGAGAGTCTGTAAGTAAAATGTGATTCACATCCTTTGACTGAGCCTCAGAAGAATCTCAGATGCCTTGACACCTGAAAGTGGGTAGGATGTACAGTGTCTCTGAACAAGAAAACAGATATCTCATAGCTCTGTAGAAATCTAGACAATCAAAATGAGATTCTACTTCCTATTCCATCAAGCAGCCCTTTTCATTCTCTGATTCTAGAAGCAATGGTCAAGGTGTAAGAGGATGATGTCAAGGATAGTGGTCAGGAGCCTTTTAGAGTGGCTGAGACCAAGATTAATACCTTCTTGTAGTTGGGGTGCCTGGGTAGCTCAGTTGGTTAAGCGATCGACTCTTGATTTCTGCTCATGTCACGATCTCATGGTTCTCTCTAAAAATAAATAAATAAACTTGAAAAAACAGACAAAAAACTCTTCTTGCACTAGATGAAGAAGCAGAATCCTAGAGGCCATGACTTTCCTGGGGTCATGCTTCTGGAGCTGGGGGAGTCCCAGGAGCTCTTCGCTGCCAGCCTAGGGCCTTCTTGCCTGAACCGCACTGTCTCCTACCCTCAAAGTGTTCCTTGTAGGAGGAAAATAAGGGAACAAAAAAAAATCACTGAAAATTAAGAAGTAGGGCATTAAAGCCAGAGGCTGGATTGTTTTGGCCCAAAGGCATTTTTTTTTTTTTTTTAAGACTCCTTTGGTTGCAAGAAAACAGACTCAAAGACCTCAAGTGGTGGGAGCTTATTGTAAGGTTCCCCTTATTGTAAGCTTATTGCACAGCTGAGTACCAGGCCTCAGAAGGGGTGGAACCACAGGAGAACCGGCTGAGGGGGCAACTGACCCACTGGATGTGAGGTTCTCTGTTGTGCCAGTCATATGGCTGGGCTGTGCCCCACCTGCCATCTTCCCTCTCTTCCTGTTCCACCACTGACCACTTCACATCTCTGTTCTGTTTCCTCCCCTTCCTGCTCACAGTCTTTGTTTCTCTCTTGCTCTAGCTCATGCTGCCTTTCCTGACTTGGCAGATGGTGTCTGTGGCTATCCTTGTTCTGTTTCGTGATTCCCATTCCCAAAAGAGACCATTATATTGGCCCTGGAATAATTTCACAATGGGCTCCAGGCTCATGTAGGCCATTATCCAGCCAAAAAACTGGCTCCTCTAGGATCAGGTGACTTCCCTGTCCAGTCAGCTGACAGGGCAGTTATGTGGGCCTCTGGGGCTGAGTTCAGAGCCGACTCACAGGGAAGGGACTGCAGAGTACATGTGGAGAACATTTAGGGCCTGCGGTAGGTTTACTCTGACTGGGTTTCTGAGGTTGACAAAGTTCTAAGCCCACTTATCCCTGTATTTGTACCTTTTTGGCAAGGCACCCCCTAATGGTCTGGGCTACTCAGTGAAGGACCCTCTGTAGACGTAGGCAGGCAGAAGAAGTGAGAGGGAAGAGTGGAGTGGGCAGGCTATTCCAGATCATATATTTTTAATTCTGGACTTCTGTGTCAAATTTTTTCAAATAAAACTTGTTATTTTGGAATAATTTTAGATTTATAGAAAAATTGAAAAAACAGTACAGAGAATTCCCAATTACCCATCACCCAGTCTCCCCTAATGTTAACATCTTACATTACAATGGCACATTTGTCAAAACTAAGAAATTAACATGGGTGCATTACTATTAACTAAATTACAGACTGTATTCAGATTTCACCAGTTTTCTGCTCATGTGCTTTTTCTGTTCAGCTTCCAATCCCAAATACTGTGCTGCATTTAGCTATGTAAAATTTTGTGCAAAGAAAGGAGTCCATTGCTAAACACACACACATATACATATATCACCACCATCAGCATGAGAAACCTAGAAACCTGCAGCCCCATTCTCCTCCAGTCTGTCTTGTACTACATACTTTTTACCAGATTCCTTGTCATCAAACCTGCTTTTACTTCTTCTCTGCCTTAAGAACCCATGGTAGATGCCTGTTGCGGAACACATCAAGTCCAAACTCCTCACTAGGCACTCGGGCCTCCCACCCCTTGGTTCATATGCTCCCCACACCTCTTCCTCCTCCAGCCAGAGGATTCTACCCCTCCCTGCTTTTGTTTTTGCTGTTGACTTCTTTGCATCTCTGGGCATGCTTCCTCCATGCCACTTTCTGAAGACCATTGCTCCATGATCTGCACCCCTTTGTTTGATGTCTGGGTAGGTGTTAAGCTTACATTGCTGGTATATTCTCTGTTTTCCTTTCCGATCTTAGTGCAGCTGTACTGCCACATCTGTAAGGGACTTGAGTGGGCCTCTCCAGGCCTCCGTGCTTGGCAGTGATGGGAACCATTAACTAGTTCAGTGATATTCACTCCCTGCTCATGGGGAAGAAGATCCTGATTTTGGATTAGTAAAAAAATTCTTTATGTGATAAACATGTATATGCTTTAAACAGAATAGTGTTTAAAAATAATGCTATACCTGTTAGAGCCTGAAGAAGTTTCACAAAGCTGTCTACAGAGTCTTCATCTCCCATAGCCAGGTGTCTCTCTCCCTGTTGTGCTTGGGACATGGAAGGCACGTGGAAGTTGCACACATATGTTTGTTGGATGGACCAGTGAGTAAGGGATTCAATGAATGGATAAATGATGGTTTCAGTTAAATTCTAATGTCCTGAGTCTAGGCTGCTGATACATTCTTTTGTCAACTACCATGCTTATCTAAATATAAAGTGAGTTTCAATTGAAATGATGTCCTGTTTTTTCTATGTGAAAGTTAAAAAGAATATCAGGCCAACTTGGACATTTTAATTTCTGGGAGTATAAATGGAATGCTTAAATATACACTTCTAATATTTAGCTTATTTAATTATACATACTACAAACACATGTAATTATATCACTTTAAAAATATTTTTTCATTCTCATGTTTCAGAAAATAATTGAAAAATTTCCCATGAATTTTTGCCACTGGTGGCTTTATTATGGCAGATGCCTTTAAACCAGATGTTCTGGTTTCAGAGCACGTCATCCTTAAACAGGGCTGACTTGTGGGACACATTTTCTTTGATTTTTTCAAATGATTTTATTTAATTTATTTATAAAACTGCATCCACACAAAGCTTCTGGGAAATTTAAAAAACAAAACAAAACAAAGTGACAGTACAATATAGAGAGCTGAAGCTCCGATTCTATCATTTGTCAAGAACTTCTAATCTCATCTGGTATCAGACTCCTGGCTATTCCTTGTGTTGTGGCTCTTATACCAGGATGGTACTTTCCAGAAGCTTGAGACTTTTCATTCTAGTGTTCTAAATCAGTGTTGCCCAAAAGAAATTCTATGTAAGCCACAAATGTGAGTTATAGACATAATTTTAAATTTGCTAGTACCATTAAAGAAAAAAGTGAAAAGAAACAGGTGAAATTAACTTTAATAATATACTGTACTTAACCCAATATATCCAGACTGTTATTTCAGCTTGTAATCAACATAAAAATTAGTAATGTGACATTTTACATTCCTCTTTTGAATTAAATCTTCAATCTATTTTATATTTTACCCTTCATATCTCAATTCAAACAGTCACATTTCATGTGTGCAATAGCTAAGGCTGATGGCTGTGTTAGACAGTATAGCTCTAGATTTCGCTGAGGGGAATTTTTGGGTTTGGGGAGACCTGGGTTTGAATACCTGTTCTATCACTTACTTCCTGGGTGGGTTTGAACAAGTTACTATCCTACAGAGCTGTCGTGGGCCTTCAGTGAGATGAGTCACCCGAAAGCACTCGCCCAGCATCTGGCCCATAGTAGGCAGCTAGTATATGTCTGTCCTCTTCCCAGCTTTTCACAATGGAGGTGCAGGGTAGGGTGAGAGAAGGGCAGAGACATTAGCAGCAAGAAAACCCAGGTGAATGTCCTCACTTCAGGGAGAGCTGAGCACAGATGTAAGGACTGGTTGGTTGGGGAGAGGGTAGGGCACTGACATGGTGAGCAGAGACACCCCATGAACCTCACACCCTGCATACCACACTTGAACTCCTTGTACCTCATACATACAACCTTTCTGTATTGTCCACTCAATTTGGAACATACTCTCTAATCATTTTTATTCTGAGCCACGATGACTGATTCACCCAACACTGGAACCGTTAGCTTCTATTTTTCTTTTTAAAGTGATCTTTAAATGATTGTTGATAATATCAGATAGCACTTGGAATGTGGGCCATTCCTTTCACATTAATTACTGACTCTGTGTTAACTTTGTCCCGTATAGTGTGATTCACAAAAAGCACATCCTGAGACTCCTGTTGACTGAGTTAGTCTCAGGCTTGTGTGTTTCCTCCAAATATTTCTTTGGTTTTGCTAACAAAGTTAATTGGTAGAGTGCTTTCCAATGTGTGAGTCTGCATAGGAAGTCCAGGAGGGGCTGGTTCCTCACTTGCTACCCCAGTGATTCTGGAAACACAGCTTTGCCCTATATCTAGGCACATGTGGTACAGTTCAACACCCACACATTAAAGATAGGAAATTGAAGCCTGGAGAGATTTCAAGGGCCTTTTGAAGGCTGTGCCTTTTGTGTGTAAACCAGCATAAGAACATTTGAGTCCTACACTAGCTCTTCCCAATTAAGTCTTACCTTTTTTTTTTAATAGAAGAATCTAGAAATTAATGTCTTCCTCTCCTGCCTGTCTGCTCACTCATTTTCTTTGTGAAAATGCACAGTTCACCCCTTGAAACAAAAACAAAACTTATGCAGCCTCCCAGTACTTTTCTACATGGAGTCTTTGATCCTTACAAGAGGTCTGTCAGGTCAGGAATAATTTATCTACTTTACAGATAAGGAGGTAAGACCCAGAGAGGTTAAATTACTTGTCCAAGGCCTTATAGATAATAAGGAGTGGAACCAAGGGCCCATACTGAGTCACTGCTGTCCCAGAGGGCCACATTGTCTCTGGGACAATGGGCTCTGGAATCTCAGCTCCTGACTGTAGGTGAGTGCCTCAGTATTTAGAAAGCTCAGTTTTTCTCAGCTATAGAATGGATATGTAGCAGTCTTTAGTGAGGTTAAATGGTACAATGTGTGTCGAGTGCTGGGTGCTGGCCTGGGTGCCACAGTCTCTCCCTGAGTGTGGTGTGTGTATTTGAGCCTGCATGGTGATGTCCCAGGCTTTGAGAGCACCTTCTCTCTCATGCTTCGGCGCGCTGCTGAGCAGGCCTGCCTTGGCTGGCACCTGGCTATGGTGCTTGGGTAGATCCGGATCTCCCTCTAGGGTGTTTTGAATGTCTTCTCTCTCCTTTGGGAGTTCTGAGGGACTCTTGGATTGGTCTAACCATTTTTAAACTCTGTCCCCCCACCCCAGCTCCACCTTCTCCAACAAGCAAATTCATATCCCTGTTGTTAAAAATAGACATTTTTTGCAGAAATGCCTGTAGTTTCCTCGCAGGATGAAACACAGAATGGCAGTTTTTCAAGGGATGAAGGCAGACATAGCTGGTGCACCTGTGCCCCCGGCAGTGGTCCCCTAGGGGACTTCCCTAGGGGAAGTGCTGGCCACAGCCCAGGGCTCCAGTCATGTCTGGTCTGGGCCAAGGTGGGAGGGAGTGGGCTCTAAACCATGGCTCAGCCTCAGGCTCCCTCCTCCCCAGGTTTTTTGTTCGCCTCCGCCCCATCCTGGGGTGCTCCTGTACCTTCACAAGCTTCCTTAGAGAGAGCGAGTAAGCCTCTAAACCCACATCCCACACTAGGCTGGATCCCCATCCTTGTTGCCTGGAGGTACACCTCCTTCTGAGAGAAAACCCACTGAATATGTGGGTTTTGGCCCCAGCAGTGCTTGCTGGTTGGGTTTGCTGAGCTTAGGAGTTGTGCCATGATAAGAAAGCATCTGCCAAGCCCAATGAGACTGTTGAGTCGTTGTCCAGAACACTGCGCAGAAGTTGGTATTTGTCATTAAGAGTGAGTGACTTCCTCAACCAACAGAGAGTGTAAAAAAATGTTTACATTTTCCACTTATTTCCATGAAGAAAACATGAAAAAAATTGTGGGTTCCTCTGAGTAGTATGTTGTACCTATATTGCAGCTGCACCAGTCTGTGGTTAAAATATGGAACCCCCTTATCGTTGTTTGTGTTCTTCCATTTCCTCTGTTTGAGTCTGAATTTTGCCATCAAGATAATAAAATGTGACCAGAGTAGAATATGTGCATTGGTAGACACTGTGAATTTCATCAGAGATGTTTTTTTCTGATTGCTGAAAGTTCTCCCATTGGGACTTGAAGGGTGATTATTTTTCTGTGTATTGACCAGAATGATTTGACAGGGACATGCTGCAGGTAAATGGTTCTTTCTGAATTGATGTGAATAAAATCCCACGTAAGATGAGTTCAGTGTGTGTGGATTTTTTTTAAACAATAGAAAATTGGATTGTTAGAGCTTCAAAGAAGAGTGAAGACAGCTGTGTTTGTTTTCTTCAGGGAACTTAAATAAAAAGTCTTGTTTTAAATACTTAATCTGAAGAGGCAAATTAATGTAACAAAATAAATGGAGGACATCACATTTACTTGAGTAACAGAACATGTTGAGAAGTACAGATGTCACCAGGAGATGTTTGGTGACTCTCACGGGGGGGGGGGGGGGGGGGGGCGGAGTCCTCAGTGTCTCTGGGCAGGAGTTGGTTTTCCCGCCCCCAGGGACTGCGAAGAACCCTGAGCCAGGCCCTGCCCAGGATAGTGGAGGACAGTCCTGGTTCACTTAGTTCACTAGGCACACAGCGAGGTGAAAAAGAAGTGTTCTGGACAGGAAGTGGGAACTTGATACCTTTTAGACAAAACTCATCCAGGATTTTATATTGTGATATTTGATGATTAAATTGGTACATTAATAGTGTTAGAATGAACCTGTACAGCATTAGAAGAAATGGGGAGACAGTGTCACCTCCTTAAAGACATTCTTGTGTCCCTAGAAGCGGCCAAGTAACTCATCAGTGTAGACATGGTCTGTTGTTCTGCTGTTAGTCATTGTTTCCCCTGGTTCTGTTAGGGCTGGCTCCATTCCCCTTTGGTTAGCCAGGGGTGGCCTAGCCTTGGCTGTTATGAGCACATTTCATGCCATTCTTAGTGTGGTTTCTATCCCCTTAGTCACTGGATGGCTGTTTTGTACACGTAACCCGGTGTCATCGCCTGTGTTTTACATTCCCAGAGTGAGGGCAGACAGTGTCTCTGCATGCTTGGCATGTGCCTTTCAGTAATTTTCCTATTGTTTGAAAATGTCATTACTGAGACACTTTTGCCTTGCTGGGACCAAGATGGTGGTAACTGGAGTGCGTACTGCCTTCTTAGTGTTTGCATGGGATAATTCACATGATCCTCACAGTAATCCTAGAGGGAGGTACACCTCCACTGTACCGATGAGGACTCTGTGGCACAGAAAGGTTGAGTAACTTAGGTGAGGTCACACAACACTAAGAGATAGAGCCAGGATTTGAACCCAGAGAGTGAGGCATTAGAGTGTATGCTCTTTGCCACCAAATGAATTTGCTAGACTGCTCTGTGCAAGTTCAAATTGTATATGAAGAGTACATAGGGTCAGTCACTCAGACTGATTTAGAGCTCATTTGTGTTTAACATTTCCAACAACTGCTAAAACAAATATCTCCTTGCCACCAAATGAATAAAAAGTTAATTTTGAATGGAGTTTTACTTTGGGATAGAGAATCCTATGATGTCACTGTAGGAGACCTATCTTATTAGCTCTTCCCCTAATAAAGGAACCTACCTATGACTTTGAAGCGAACACTTTCCTACTGCACGTTTGTAAGGATTTGGGAGGGTGTGGGAGAGAAAGGGCCCTGTCCAATATTACTTGCATTATATTCAGCCTACTAATTTAGCATCTGTCTTGCTATGCCAGCTATTGGGCCAGAGTTTAGTTTTATTTTTAGTAAATGTGTGATTCTGTGGGTCTACTTATTTTATAACATAAAAGAATGTTGGAGCTGGATGGGAGACTTGAGGCCGCTGACCTGCCTCCCCTGTTTATGGACCTGGCAAGTCGGTGTGGCTCCCACAGGCAGAGTGCGCCCTGGCCCTGGGCCCCTGCTGTCTGTGAGCACTGGCCCAGGCTGTAAGGTTGGTGAGCACAATTTACTAAACACCATGGCCACACTCTGTGCTGGGCTTCAGAGCTGCAAAATGAAGAAGACAGACAAGACCTCAGTCCCTTCAATGTGTGCCACTTCTTTGTCATTATGGCAAATTATTCCCAAAGGCATCAGTTTACCTTTTATCTTAGAGGTTAAATTTTAAAAATCTACTTGAAATTTCAGGTCTTGTCAATTAAAAAAGCTCATCGTTCTGATTTAACTCATTGAGTTGCTTCTATTTAGTCTGAATTAGCAAATCGTTTTGCTCTAGACTTTTGAAAATGGACATTGTCTAGAAAAAAACTCAAGATGGTGCTTGAGGCTAAATACATGTAAATATATGTGTACACATGTGCCCTTTGCAGCGGGTGTGCAACATGGGGGGATTCCCTCCACTCATTTCACCTTCCCCAGGAGGGCAATGAGGGGTCTCTGCTTGCAGTCACATGTTCCCTTAGAGCTCTGATGAATGGGAAAACAGTATGTGATTTACAACAGTGGAGGGGACTTCTGAGAACCAGACCTGCTCCCTGGACCCAGCAAGGCTTCCCTGCTGCCAGCATCACAGGGTCCTAACCTGCCACCAGCTGATCTCTCTGCTCTTCTTTCTATAAGATCTGGAAACAGAAAAGAAAAACCATCTGATCTGGAGCATGGCTAAGACATGAAGGTCACACTGTCTACACATCGGGGCTGGACAGCATATGACACTTTGCTCAGGGCCTGTGCTCTCCCTGGATTTGGCTCATTATGTAGGTGAAAGACCAGGTCCAGAGAGAGCAGCCCCTGTCACCATGGCTGCTCCTGTCACCATGGCTGCCTCTGGAAGGGAGAGTCAGACAAGTTTGTGTGGTGAGTAGGAAGTCCTTCTTGTCCTGAACTTCCAAGGGCACGATTAAGCATGAAGTGTGTGGGGCCGCTTGAGTTTTTCTCCATCAACATCATATGGTGCCATTGTCCACATGACTCTTGGGACATCCTGAGACACACTACTGCAAAAGCAAAATATTACAATTTAATTATTTATTGATATCCATGAATAGAATAAAAGTGGTTTCTACTTTCTAGGCTGCTGCTTTAAGTATAATTGAAAGAGAAGAACTATTTGCTTTTCTGGGGCACTGTATGGCAGCTGATATTTATTCTAGCACTGTTTTATTTAATAAAAGAATCTGAAAATATATTTATTTTAAGTGCTCTTTCCAGTCTGAAAAATAGAAGCTTCTTCCAAGGGAAGGAGCAGCTCTATACCCGCAGCCTCCAGCTTTCCCCAAGACTGGACGTGAGGGCATGTGCGGGCGGTGACTCGGAGGCCTGAATGGCCCGACTGACAGCTTCTTGGGCTCACAGAGCTTCCATGTCCCTGCTGGCAGAAGCTCCTGGTGGACTCTGTGGCCTCACTGACAGTGTTGTGTTTCTTCTGGGATGGAAAATGCTGCTTACGATACCCCATGGCAATAGAGAAGCCTCAAGTGACGTGGTGTGAGGCCAGCCAGGAGTGATCTGTCTGGAGTTACCTGGTTGTGGAGTGCCATGGTGGTAACTGTGCTTTTAATCATCAGGCTCAAGCTGATACCTTATCACCCCATAGGCAGTTTATGTGTTCAACCCTTTTGACTTTCTGTGTCGTACCTCCTAGAGAAAAATGACCATCTTGGTCAGATTATAACTTTCCCCCGAAAGAATTTTATTTAACAAAATAAAAAAAGCCTTATATTATTTATGTCACTATTCTCCATTTTTTATACACCCCTACAAAATGACTTCCTGGCTTATCACAAGTATATACCTTGGAAATATATCATTTTGATATCTTATTAAAGAATCAAAGTTGAAATTAAAAGCCCAGTAAAAATTGCTTTTATGTTTGCATCACCGTGAGCTACTGATCTGGACCTTCTAGCGGTTCTTTTATGAATTCCCCTAAAGTGATACCTGCTTTGCAAAGGTTGTCAGAGTTGTCAAGATGACAGTGACAAAAGACCACGGTCTTCATGCATTCAGTAGTTGGCGTCAGGCTGGAGACTGTTCGTTCTCTCGGCACGTAACTGCATAATGGATGCCTCTGTGAAGTTGGTAGCAAACTGTGGCTGTGTGAAATGGCACCAGAATGTTTCCTTCACAAATTTATCCATTGCTTATGATAAAGGGAGTTCACAGAACTAAACAGGAGAGGAGACTTCCAAGTGCTTCTAGACATTGTAAGTGTTGTTGCGTCCAACTTTCCTATAATCAGGTGGGATAATTCTGTGTATGTGAGCTTTAACAAAAACCGTGATGAAAATCTTCTTTCCCTCTATTACAATCAGAATGGCATCTTATTTTTATAGGTTGTGGCTGATGGGTTGTAAACTTCCAAAATGTTGATTCTTTTTCCTGTGGAGTTGTGTAACACCTGAGAGAACAGATTGCTAATGGGGATGAGTAAATTACCAAACTCCCATCGCGCCTAATTATGTTGTGGTGACTTAGTGTGAATTTTTCCTCTCATTTTATTCCCACAGCCTGTGTGAACTTAAAATCACCCACAAATTGTTAAAACAAAACAAAACAAAACAAAACTATTCACTACGTGTCTGGTGTCTCCCTTCCATTTTTAGTCAAATGACCTGGCACCCATGGAATGGGCTAACCAACAGGTGTAACATGCAAGACCGAGGCTCAAATTAATCATTTCTTAGAGTTTCAATTCGGAAAACATTTGATTAAATGCTTAATGGTACACAAAGTACTATGCTATAGATAATGAAAAATATAGAGTATTGTGATATTTTGCCCAGTGGAAGCAAACGTTTTTGTGGGGGAGATATCTCCAGTTAATTGTAATAACTGATTTGATACAGGAGTCAGCAAGTCTTTTCTATAAAAGACCAGATAGTAAATATTTTAAGCTTTGCAGGCCACATATAGTCTAAGCTTTCTGGTGGTAGCAGGAAAGCAGCCATAGATAATATGTAAGTGAGTGGGGAGAAAGTAGGGTGAGGTTGCAGATGCAAGGGGAGGAGGTCCCCGTGTGCCATGGACAGGGTAGGAGGAAGGACAGTGACAGTGACACTTGAAGGGAGAAGTGGAGGGAGTGTTCTTAGAAAAGTGGATGGAAAAATCTTTTCTTGACACCAAAAGGAAAGCGGGGCAGTTGTGAAACTCACACATTCAAAGTGTACAATTCAGTGGTTTTAATATGGATACAGTTATGTGCAACCATCAACACCATCGATATAAAACATGTTTATCACCTCAGGAAGATGCCCTGTATTGCTCTGCGTTGCCCTGTATTGCCATTCCACCCCACACCCCCATTGCCCACCCCCAGCCCTGAGTGACATTTCCTTCTTCTGGGCTTTCAAGTGAATGGCCTTTTTTGACTGGCTTCTTTCACTCATTGTAATGTTTGTGAGGCTCATCCATTGTAGCAGGAATCACTACTTGATCCCTTTTTAAGTATAATATTCCATTGCATGGACACACCACATTTTGTTTATCCATTCATCAGTTGATGGAACTTGGGTTGTTTCTATCTCTACATTTATTTTTAATGATTGTATAGAAAAGTGAACATACACTCTACATTTTGAGAACCAAATCATTCTTTTTCTCATATGAAACTAGCTGACAAAGGGAAAATATTGGCATAATTCTGAGTCCCTTGGAAAGAACGTTTCCTACACAGCTTCCTCACTAAACCTGGGTCAGACTCAGGGTTTGGCAGATCACAAGACTTTCCCAAGGTTTCCTGGCCAGTGAACAATGATGGCAGTGTAGAGTCCAAAGACCATGTTCTTCTGGTGCATCAGATGAATGACTGATTCCTAAAAGTAAACACCAAGAGCTTTAGAACAGGTTGTTCTGCCTGTATGTACACAATATGCCAGATCTGCATGTCAGGATATTCTAATAAAAATTCCACAGGACACTCGATTCATGGACAGCTGCTGTTGATGAACTGCCCTCAGACTTCCCCACACTCTTGCTAATGGTCTGTGGAATCCCTAAAGTGTGACTCAAGTGCTGTTATCACAAAGCACGTTTGGGAACTTGGCATCATTCAGCTGCAAATCACAGGTGGATGTATAAAACAGGAGATGCTCGTTCCTGCATGTCTCATGTCCAGGAGGATTTTCAAAAGCTATGATCTCCCTTGCATGCACCCCTACCCACCTTCCCTGACTCTTGGGACCGCTGGCCGATATGGTAGTTGTGAACTGCAACTCCGTGATAGGTCTTCCATGAGCCCTCCACCTGCTGGCTGTACACCCTGACATCCCCTCCTGGTTTGTGAGGGGCAGGCACTCTTGTTTCCCGGTGGTCCATTCTGGTGCCACCTCACTTCCCTGCTGGCCATAGTTCTTGGCTGAGCTGTCAGCTGGCTGATGGCAGGTGTGTCACAGCTACTTATAATGGAAAGGCCCACTGATATGCCTGGGTCTGTGGGAGTCCGAGGAAGAGGACAGCCATTTGATCCAGCACCTAGTGAAGGGCCCCAATTTAAGGGTGTAAAGCATTCACTCAGGAGTAGGCTGTGCTGGATGAGGCAATGCCTGCACACACAGGCACTTGCTGTGTATCTTTCACACATGGAAACAGTGTGCGCTTGGTAAATACTGGAGGGGCGCCTGGTTGGCTCAGTCAGTTAAGTGTCCAACTCTTGGTTTTGGGCTAAGGTCATGATCTCACGGTTTGTGAGTTTAAGCTGCACATCTGGCTTTGCGCTGACAGTGTGGAGCCTGCTTGGGATTCTTTCCCTCTCTCTCTTCCCCTCTCCCACTTGCTCTTTCTGTCTCTCTCTCTCTCTGTCTCTCTCTCAAAAATAAATAAATAAACTTAAAAAAAAGACTAGGTAAATACTGGAATTTAGGTATCATTAGGACAGGTGATGTACTTTCTCCTCTCCACACTAAGGACTGCCTGGTATGCAGGAATTACTTCCCAGTATTGAGTGCCAGACTATGGAAGTCAGGACAATGAGAACAGGAGCTCACAGAGCTCTTGATGCTAAACAGAGAATTTGTTGCTTAAACATCCATTTTTTAAAAATGCTGGTTGGAAAAGAAAAGGAGTAAAAGTCCAAGAGAGTGAGAAAGAAGAGGAGCCCGTGGAATGAGACGGCAGGGGGCAAGATGTGGCCCACCTCAGGAATCCCCACCTGCAGATTTGTAGACAGGCAGCTCTTCAGAAGCTGGAGAGGTGAAAAGGAAAAAGGTGATTTTTGAAAGGAACCCTAATATTTTGAAGGAAAGCATTTTACAAGTGTATTTGCAGCTGGCAGATGGTTAACAAGAAGACACATTTGGTTCTCTCTGAAGTGGGGGAAGCTCACTGGAGACAGGAATAGGTAAATAACAGATGTCTTCATCTGCCCACTCCCTCCAGTGCTCAGGAGGCAGAGAGGTGAGGAGAGTGTCTGTAAGTGGGGGTGTGTGCCAGGCTGTAGGTATTCTCCTCCCCCACCGCCATGCTGAGGGAGCAAGGCAGGAGGGGTGTCAGTGAGGAAGAGGGGACACAGGAACTGGGCAGTGTCCCCTGTCCCCAAGGATGACTCTAGTCCTGCAAGACTACAGTGTTTGCTGTTGGCTCCCAGTGCCCAACCACTGGGCATCCCCACCCCTTCCTGGCCTGGGCATTTAAAGAGCTGTCTGTTTTATTTGGGAAACCCACATTCTTCGGAGACCTGTTTAATTAAGTTCCCATTTGCACCTAACGTTGGCATACGTGGTGAGATTTCTCTCATTGGAGCTATTTTTAGGTCGTTTTCTGGAAAGATACCTCTTTCCCCGCAGGCAGCCTCTGACTATGTGCCAGATAGCTCAGCCTTTGCATTTTATTTTTCTGAAGACTTACTATTTTTGTGGGGTTTTTGGTGCTTATTTGACCTGGACTTCTGATAAGGTGTTTAAAAATAGCTTTTGGGCCTCCTGTGGGCTATTGGCCTTTTACAATTACTCTTCCAATTTAAAATACCTGCCTTTTGTCATCACTGGATTCTGGAATGGAGTAAGTCCAAGTATTTGGAAGGTTTCTCTAATTCTTCTTCCCCTTCTGGGTGTTGACTGGCCTTGTTACCTCATGCTGTCTCACAGTGAAAAGGGCTGGGTGACCTGTCCATCTTGTGGGACTTCTGGAAACTTACCCTAGAAACTTACACAGACAGGTTTCATTTGCTGATCCATAGGTGTGTGTGTGTTATTCAGTAGTGGGAATCTATGTTATCCTAAGGGTGGCATCTTCAGGCCATTTTGTTCAAAGCCTCTTTTGTGGGATGAGGAGCAGAGGTCAAGAGGGGTACAGTCTAACTCAAAGTCACTCATGGTCACACAGCTGGTCAGTCAAGGCAGAGTTGGCCTTCTGGAATCCCTAGGAGCTGTGTCAAGTGGCATTTGGGATGGTCAGTCACTGAGACCATCACAGGGTACCTCTGAGAGGGGGTGATGGTAGAGACTGTCCCTCAGCTTGGGTGCCATCTCACCCTGTCTGTGCCCCTTGTCTCCCTGGCTTGCTGGGGCTGGCTCAACTAGGATATCCTCCTTCCTTAACCTGGCAGTTTCGATGTGGCCCGGGTCCTGTCCCTGACATTCACTGTCATTTTATCCCTGGCGTTCAGTCTTTGGCCCTGAGCATGGCTCCTGCACCCTGCTTCTCCGCAGGGGCCACCTTTGTGGGGAAAGGGAAGCAGATATTCCCCTCTAGTCTGTTTGGAAAGTATCTAGGACTAGCTGCTTGAACCATGTGCAGAGAAGGTGCTGGCTTGTCTGCCTGTAGGGTGGCTCAGGCAGTGACACTGGATTTGGACAATGGGACCTGGCCTCGCGGCTACAGGGGTACTGCTATTTTGTGATCACAGGCTGTCCCCCAAACTGCACAGCTCAGGTCTGGGCACAATGACTTCAGTAGCTCCTGGTGTGTGCAAGGTTTGCCCTGGTCCCAGGTCCTCTGAGGCCAAGGAAGCCAGGAAACCAGGGCCAGGTGTGGTGGACCATGCTGCCATTTTCAGTCTGATTCCTGACTCGTGGGGCTGCAGTCTTGGAGGGGAGGGGATGTTCCTGCACAGAGGCTCAAGTGAACCGGGACTGACATCCTGGGCACAGGTGTGGAAACGCTGGGGTTACCTGCTGAGTAGTATAACAGCTTCCATTCACCCCCCAGGGCTTCCACATGCGGGCCTGGATTTGTATCAATTCTTTTAGCCTTGGCCATAGCTCTGTGGGTGGGTGTAACTGTTTTCCTTTTTTGTGGGTGAGAGCACTGAGGCATAGTAAAGAACATGCCCAAGGTAGAGATAGGGTTTGAACCTGTGCAGTGGTCTGGTGCACCTCCCACCCATCCATTGTAGAATCCCAGGGGCCACTGCTGTTCTGCCTGACCCGAGGGAGTCCTGGACGGGTGTAGAGTGAAGGGGGTTTGGAAGGGGCTGGCCAGTCTTGTCTTTACCACCTGCAAGCTTTTTGTCCTCAGGCAGATGGTGCAATTTCATGGACCCTGAATTTTTTCATCAATAAATGGGAGACGATGAAGCTCTCTTCCTTCTGGGAGCAAAGGAGATCCTGTTTGTGAAAGTGACGTGGGACTCAGAAGCCTACATACTCATAGATACTCCTTGAAGCAGGTTACCTGTGGTTGGTGCATGAGCAGCAGGTTGCATGGAGAAGCAGTGACAGGCTCTCAAGGGGACCCTGAGCTTGGGGCATAATATTTTGTGGTCACTGTGTTCATATTCTTAACAATATTATCTTTAAGTCTGTGTTTTGTGAGGTGTGATGGGACAGTGAGCATGTTGGGACTTGGTGCCTAGGCTCCTGTGTGGTCTGGCTTCCTCAGGACAGTCACTCCCTGGTGGTGTCACCATGGGACAGGGCCCCCACCTAGAGTCCAAAGATTGCTGGGCATCCTCAAGGCTCTGCACTGGCCCTGCCTGGATCTCCTGCCTGAGAAGTCAGCATGAAAACGCATATAAAAAACACTATGACCAGTAGGAGAGTGATCGCAGAAGAAAGGAAAAGGCTTTGCCTCCTGTGTGCACAGAGCACCTGCCCTTGTATTTTGCACTGGGTCTCACAGGTGATGTAGGTGGCTCCTGGTGGCAGCCTCAGTTATTGGGGATCTAAAAGGTAGAGGAAGTTGAAGATTTTCATGGAATTGGGCCTGTGGTGAGCAAGGGACAGGCCTCTAGTGTGGCTGCCCCACTGATGGGTTTAGTGACACCTCCTGTTAGTTTTCCTGGCAGTTAGGCCATGGTAGGGGGCATCTCTCCTCCCAGGAGGTGCTCGGGAGTGCAGACCAGCACACTTGGAGGTCCCTTCTGGATGCCAGGGACAGTCACATCAGTAGCCTCAGGGACTGTAAATGACATTGACTGCATGTGTTGTAAATGAAAAAATAAACCCACGATCTAAACCCTGTGAGATTATAGCTGCAGTAAGTGTACATGGCAGTAAAATTTATGTCCCTAAAGAACAAATTCTCAACAGTGCAATACAGGGATTACTTTAAACGTCCATGTGACGAATAACCTAAAAATAAAAATCAGTGAGCTAGGGGTGTGCAGGGAAGAGGGGGCAGGATGGGCTGCCTCACAGTGGGGATGGGGCAGGCTCTCAGTATGTGCCCTGCCAGGACAGTGGGCAGTGTCTGGAGATAGCTAAGGGGGCTGTGGCTCAGCGTCCTCCAGTGCACACGACAGATCCCACCACAGAGAAATGTCACCAGTGCCAAGGCCGAGAAGAAGCCTCTCTCTTTTCTTTTTTTTAAATTTTTTTTAACGTTATTTATTTTTGAGACAGAGAGAGACAGAGCATGAACAGGGGAGGAGCAGAGAGAGAGGGAGACACAGAATCTGAAACAGGCTCCAGGCTCTGAGCTGTCAGCACAGAGCCCGACGCGGGACTCGAACTCACGGACCGTGAGATCATGACCTGAGCCGATGTCGGATGCTTAACCGACCAAGCCACCCAGGCGCTCCGAAGCCTCTCTCTTTAAAGGGACTGGGGTGGTTACCCTGGAAAGTGGGAAGCACCTCCCTGACAGCCTGGCCTGTTGGTCACACCACCATCCCAATCCCTTCTCATCCCCATATATCTGCTGCATAAGCAGGTCCATTAGGGCCCAGAGCAAAGAGGAGGAGAAAAGCCATTTCCCTGTCTGTGCCTCTCTCCACATGTTGACACGCCGTAGGGTTTTCTGTTTGCCGTGGGGAGCCTGTGGACCCTCATAGTCTGGGAACCCCTGTGACTTGTTTGGGGCCATGTGGCTGATGCAGCCCTGCCAGCTCTGTTGCCTCTGCTGTTGGGGACAGATGGTAGAGGGGAGTGAGGGATGGCACTGAGGACAGACAGACCTGGGAGGTAGGCGGGACTGGCAAAGTAGCAGCCAAGCCCCTCTCCATGTGGATCTTATGAGTGAGTGGACCCATTCACCTTACTCCTCGGCTCACCCTGCAGAACCTCTGAGAAGCTGAATACTGCTAGGCAGGCTCACACACCACTCAGAGGGCACAGCCACGGTGGGGATAGGTGTAAACAGAGGTGGAGATGCTGGTGCCTTGGAAAACTGCCATAAATGCTCAGCAGATGTTTTCATGTTCCTTATTTGGGAAAGTAATGCCCTCCTAGGAGAATTCTGTCCTGTGCTGCTAAGCTAGCAACATCCCACTGATTTGTCTAACACGTTTGACATCAATACCAGGGTACACGGAGTCAGAAAGGAACATTGGTTGAGAGGCAGCTGTTTAAATGAAAGTCGTTGGCTATACATCCAAAGAAAATGGGGGACACAAGCAATGACTGTGGACCACATTTGGATCTGCCTTGAGGCTTGGCTAGGTTTGTTACTGCGAGGCTCACAACAGGCATGCAGACATTCCCTGAGAGGCCACCTTGGCCCGTCAGCTTATGGTCAGTCAGAGAATGTGGCCACCACCTCCTCTTGCCCACTCTCATGGGATAGAATAAAGGGAGACATTCACATCTGGTAGGCAGAGCAAAGGGAAGAACACAGCCCCCCTCCTCCCTTATGCTGGACCACACAGGGTCACCCTGAACCCTTCCACGGACTGCAAGCCCCTGTCCTGGTCTCAGCATCCGCAAGGCTGCTCCGAGTGTCCCATCCCGTCACAGCCCCGTGAGACTGGAGCATCACCTGCTTTCAGGTCTAGTGGAGGGAGGGCCCTGAAGCCCTTTAAAAGAGAGATTGATAGGGGAATTCTCTGGTGATTGTGTTTTGGGTCCTCCAGGGGCCTTCCATCATCTAAGGTTTCCTGATGTGAAGTGGTAGCTGGATGTGGGGCAGGTAACTCTCCCCTTCTGTCTGTGAGATGCTGTTTACCCCACCTACCTCTGTTGTGACAGCCAGAACCATCTCCAGACATTGCCCAGTGTCTGCCAACAGGTAGATTGCCCTTGTTTGAGAACCACTGTCTAGAACAGTCTCCCCAACTTTGTTTTCCAAGACATTGACCTTTTGAAGACACCAGGCCAGTAGTTATTTTGTGAAATGTACCACATTCTGGATTTGTGTTCTGGTCGTTAACTTGTTTCTTAATTGCCTATATTTTCTCCAAATTGGAAATGGGGCCAAAGTAAGGCTTTATTGTGTTCCAATGAAATGATTTGCAAAACCTAACTTTTAAAGTAGAGCAACTTATGTGACTCACAACAAAAATAACTTTTGGGGGTGGAGAAGGGCACGTTTCTCAGACGTGGGCGAGAGCGGCCGCATGTCTACCGTGAGTTTCTTGGAGCAGTTGGCTGGTGGCCGACCCTTCCACAGAATGCGCTCTCTTCACAGCTGGTGTTTCGGGGCAGGTTGCCTTGCTTGCTGCTAGTGAGGCCGCCTGTTTCCACATTGCTCCCTCAGCAGAGTTTCCTGGGGCAGGTGAAAGCTCTATGTATGTGTGTGTCTGACACTGTCAGACCCTCGAGCTGAAGTGTTCTCTTTCTCCTTCCTTTTTTTCCATAGAAACCAACGGAAGGTTATGCATTATTTGTTTACTTAAAAGAAAAAAGTAGATGTGTTTCTCTCAGCTTCATGCAATACTGAGCTGATCATATTTATTTTAAAAAAGTGTTTGAAGGCTGGCCAGGAGCTGGGACTGCCAAGGGAACTGTCACCTGGACTCTGAGGTTTCTCTTGGGGCTCTGCGGTCACTCTCTGGGAATTTCATGAGCTGAAGTACATGAATGGGAGGGCAGCGGGCTCTCCCTGCCTGGAGATGACACTCTGTGTCCAGGGTTGGTCCCCAACATGTCACCAATGACAGGGTTTATGGCAGGGGAGACCAAGGATCCCTTAACTCTTGCAGGTCTGTCCCTGTACCAGTACCAAAGTTAATTGAGAGCATTCTTGACACCTTTCTGCCCAGCTTGGGTTTGGGTTAGAAAGTCTGTTTCATAGCTGAAATCAACCTTGGCACACCTGTGCGTGGCTAGGCTCTGCCTTCGTGGGAGGGGAGAGTCGTCCAGGAGCACTCAGGCACCCGAGGCAGGGCCTGTCCTGCAGCACTGGGAGAAAGGCTGCGGGGCTGCATGTGCTTCTCTAAGAAGGAGGGGTGCTGTGGCTGTGGGGGGTTACAGCACATGGTAAACGGGGGGACAAGGGTGCAATGGTGAGAGAAGACTGGGCGCCGTGTTTTATAATTATGCTGTCATCAAGTGTAAACACAGAGGTCTGTTTACAGAGGTTCGTTTTATGAGCTACAATTATTATTTCTGGATGATTCTGGTGTATGGTAATCATTAGAGTAAGCTGTGTATCTGATTAAATAAAGAATTTGTCTCTAATTTATGCCAATTTAAAGATGTCTTCTGTGTTCTCTTTGTCTCTGGGGGAGGGGAGGCAGGTTGCTATGGAGACAGCATAAGAAAAAGACAGCAAGAAAGCTTAGCAGTTTCAATTTTGAAAATATTTGTGATGTAGGTAATTATATATGTAATAATGTTATGCAGCAGAGCCATCTAACTTTGGAAAGATGTGTGTCATGGAATTTTACAGTAAAACAGTGTTTCTGTAAGGAAAAAATGCTGTTTGTCTTTTATTAGGATATTGAAGTTGTGAACAATAAAGATGCAGTGGAGCCCTAAAGTTGTTTGCAGGGGTGCAGCTGCTGCATGATGTAATGGGCCATCTATAGAATTTAGGAAGCTATCTCGCTTGCAGGTAAAACACTTACATAGTAAGACTTACCTGGGACTACACTGAGCATGTAATTTTTCAAGTAGCTGAAATCAACTTTAGTCTGGTTAATAACTGATCTTGATCCATTTAAATGGCACCATTTTCTCTCTGTTTGCTTTTTTATTAACCCATATCTCATATTGTTGGGGGCCAGTTTAACAAACTGACACATGGTTGTTTCCCTCTATCCTCATTTCCCCCTGCATTTCAGATTAGTTTTGCTCTAATTGGGAATTCTTTCTTTGGCTCATATGCAGTTGGTAATCTCCTCTCCTTCTCCCTCCCACCCCTACCCCTGGTTTTAGAATTCTGATGTTATTGGAAAGACAAAGCACGGGACTTGTTAAATTTAACAGTACAGCAAACACTTACCAAATGCCAGTGCCAGGCCCTGAGCTGGCCACTTAGTCAGCCTTCATGGAAGTTGCACCCTAAGTGTAAGCTCTGCTAAGACATGATGTGACTATCCTGTGGTTCCTAAGTGACTCCTCTCACAGAGCTGAGGTTTTAGCTCACATCTAGAGGTGGTGGGTTCAAGATGGATACACATTTGTGGGCACTCTGGCCATCCAGAAGTGAGGACATATTCCCTCCACTTGAACCTAGACTCTGTGTGGCAGCTTGGCCCATAGATTATAGTAGAAGTGACTCTGTGCCAATTTCTGGGTCTAGCCTTCAGAGACCAGCAGCTTGCACTTTGTCCCTTGGAACACTCACCCTTGGAACTTGGCCATCCTGTGAGGAAGCCCAAGCAGCCCTGGAGAAAGGCCCATGTAGGGAGGAGCCAAGGCCCCCCGCTGATGGTCCTAGCTAAGTTCCAACAGCCAGCACCACGTGCCTGCCCCTCAAGTGGGCTTCCCACAGGCAGATTCTCTGGCTCTAACTGATCTGTAAGGCTGTTCTCATGTGGAGCAGGCATGCACTATTCCTGACAAACCCTGTTCAAGTTTCATGTTTGTAGGCAAAACTGACTGTTGTTTTACAACACTGAGTTTTGGGCTCATTTGTTATGCAGCAATGGATAACCAGGACACTTAGTTATTTTTCTAGCCTCTATACTGTTTTTCTGGGAATATGCCAATGTTGAATAGACCTGTCACAGGAAATGAGGTACAGGGATACTTGCCTAGGTCATACACACGTTTGACTGATGTCTCAAGGGTGAAATGCGCAACCAACTCCAGCAATAGGGAAATTCAGGGTAATTATCTCTTCCCAGTAACTTTTGTTTTACTGATCTTCTAGAGAAGATCCTTAAAGAGGGCCAGTGTGGGTGGAGAAGGTCTGAGGGATCTAGTTCACCTGACAGAAATGCGTTTGGCAGAGAGGCTCCCATAGAGATCCAGCAATGATAGGGATGCACCCAGAGTAGATGGATCTGACATTTGTTGTGGGTGCCCCACACCAAACCCACAAACTTTGCCCATCTATTCCCAAATGCTCCAAGTTGGACAAGGTCTTTTTGTGGGCACAGCCAGTGTTTTCAGTGTGCTGGTCTGGGGTTGGTTCTGTGTTTATTTAACCATCTGCTCATTCTAAAGATGATCCATGTTGGGCCTTCAGTGAGCAATTTATGCAAAGGGACATGAAGAAGACACAGCAGTTCTTTCTTGTTCCCTCTGCACTGTGGCCTGGCTGCCATTGTACTTGTGTGGCTGTGGCCTGATGGCCTGATATCCTGCAGAGTCATAAGGTATTTCTGGGCTATAAGAAAACCAAAAGGTCATCAGATTCTGAAGTTCCCTCAGGCCAGGTCATGCGCAGGTGACTTTGGCAACCATGACCAACTACTCTTGGCTGCAGGGGTGTGCTGGAAAATGATTAATGGTCAGTTCTCTGGAAAAAAGCCCTGATAGAATATGCCAATTTGGGGGCATAAATACTTCTATAATGACTGATTCCAAGCCACCAACATGACATCACTGAGTTGAGGAGAGATGGGTACAATTGGCTTACCTGAGTCACTGCCAGTGGCTCTGGCCTTGGCCCTGGGGATGAGGGGGAATGAGAATAGTGTGAGGTGTGCATGTCTATGTACAGCCTCTGTGTCACATTATCTGAGTAAAGGTGCCTGCTTTACTAGGGCAGATTTTCCTTCCTTTTGAGCTTTCTGTCCACTAGCCTTTTGCATGTTAAAATGGTCTTTCTTTTATGAGTTCATTTGTTATTTTTATTGTGGCAAAATATGCATAACACAAAATTTACCATGTTAGCCATATTTAAGTGGGTAATTCAGTGGCATTAACATTGATGGTATTGTGCAACCACTACCGTGATCCATTTCCAGAATTTTTTCATCATCCCAAACAAAAACCCTGTACCCAGTCAACAGTTGTTCCTCATTCTCTCCTTCACCTAGCCCCCTGGTAACCTCTGTTCTACTTTGTCTCTATGGATTTGAGTGCTCACATAAGTGGAATCATACCATATGTTGTAGCATGTGTCAGAATATCCTTCCTTTCAAAGGCTGAATGATATTCCATTGTATGTATAGACCACATTTTACATGTCTGTTCATCCATCGATGGGCATTTGGGATGTTTCCACCTTTTGCTTCTGTGAATTATGCTGCTGTGAACATGGGTGTACAAGTATATGTTTGAGTTTCTGCCTTTATGTTTTTGAGTATAAACCTGGAAGTAATATTTCAAGATTTTTAATGTAACTGGTCTGTTAAAGTCCAAAGTGGGGAACTACTGGTCTTCTCAGCTCTTCATTCTTGTGTGTGGAATTTGAGCCCAGAGAGGCTATTTTCTATTTTCAAAGTTGCCCAGCTGATGAGTGGCATGGTAGGTACTGGAGCCCAAGTCCCGGGAGGACAGGGTTGTCTGGAGTGACATGAACTGAACAATTGGAATGGCATCTGAGCCTGGAGCAAATGATCTGGGCAGGGCAGTTAGAGTTTTCCCAACACCTGCAGGCATGGGCAGGAGATTATGGACCCAGCCTGTCCCAACTCAGGGAGGTACCTGGGTGGGCTGGACAAACTGGGGAGGTGGTGTCTGGTGAACTTCTTCCATGGGGGCAGTCAAGGGGAGGAAGTTGGGTTTCCTGCTTAGGTTCTCTTGGTCAGGTAGGGAGAAATGCTACAGAGCTTTTTACTGTCCCTGCTTTTAAAACATAAGTCACTATAAAACATAGTATTTTAAATTAAAAAAAATAAATTTACAAATTCAGGTAAGAAGGTTTCTTTTTAATTGAAAAGAGAAAAACCCTATTTTCATGTGGTGGAATTACTGATGTCCTTACCTACCAGGGTACCCTTCCAGGCTCCCTCGGCTACATGTGCGGGTGTGCATGAGGCCTCTGTTCAGGTCTGTCCCCTCTCAGCATGTGGGTATTGCTGATGGCCCTTGGGTCAATTTTGCCTGGCTCTGGTCTTCTGTAAAGAATGCATCTACTTTGGTTAACACACCCATTTATGCATATCTGTGGGGCCTCTGGAGAAAACATTACTTGCAGAATTAAGCTCAATTAAAGGAGAGTTGAGCCCTGCCACTCGGTCTGAAAGCTGGTTGTGGGTGGCTCACTGGCAGAGATAAAAAGCAAGGAGGCAGCCATGCTAAATGGCAGGATGGAAAGTGGGAAGAGGGTGTCCCACCATTGCAGCAGGCGTTGGTTACAAGCCTGGGTTTTGTTTAACATCTTTATTAATGATGCTGGAAGCATCAGTAAACAGCAATTTAATGAAATTCACAGATGATGCTAAATCTAGAGGTGTTACAAACAGGAGTGAAGGCAGAGCGAAGCCCTGAAGAGGGTAGAAATATGGAGAGGAAATAGTATGGGCCTTGTTGAAGTAAAACACAGAGGGGAACATGTAGAGGGAGGGGAGGAACCAGCCTGTGCATGGGGTTTATCAGGAAATCAGGCATCAGGAGAGCAAAGGGGCCGTTGTGGATTGGGAGAGGTGAACTTAGTGCACCATGGCCATGGAGAACATTAAAGATGCAGAGAAAATGATATTCCTTCCCAGTTACCCACCCTTCTATCACCTCTTCTTAGAAACCTGAATGCAGATTCTATTGGATTTAATAAGCAATTCAGTGAGCACTTGTTTTGGCACAGCTAGGCTAGCTCCAGAATTCCAGGAAGCTGTTCAAGCTTCAAGGGCATTTCTGTGTTTGATGAACGGGTTGGTGGGTATGGTTTGCCTGATGATGGCTCAGAATCATGGTCCTGGGTGGGGTATGGTTTTGTTTGGCTTCTAGATGACTTGTCAGGGTCCCAGCCACTGGTGTGTCATTTGGAATTCTCTCCCTCCTTTCTTTTATTCCTGTCTGTCCAATCCCATGAAACAGGCTCCCCAGAAAAGGCTAAGGAAGGTCAATTGGCTTACAGTTAAATCTTAATACCAGTGCCCTAAGTGAGGAAATTGCTCTGATTGGTCATAGCTAATTATCAATCCCAAATTGTACAGCATTTCATTTAGGTCCCTGACAAGGAAAAACAGTATAAAAGTCTAAAAACAAATCCATTCTATTCACTGTGGCAGATTGTGGGGCTTAATTATAGCACCAAGGAAGGCCTGATGTTGCTTTACTGTCTAGTTGGAGAAATGAGATGGAAGCTGTTGAGCTTGTGTGGCACAACCACTGTCCCAGGATGGGCACTGAAAGAATAAGGGAGGACCAGACACAAGGGAGCTTCTGTCTGGTGGGAAAGAAAGGTGGTTGGAATATGATGTGACAAATGATATGACAGACATCTTCCCAGGCTCCCTGGAGGAGGCCCTGCTCTGAGAGTTAAGCAGGTAGGAATGACCTTCTGAGTAGGTAGAGGATGCAGTCTGGGGGGAAAGTTCAGAAAAATCTAATGATGTAGTCAGGTAGATGCATCATTTGGATGCTCTTGGCTACAAGTAACAGGAACCCAACTGAAGGTGGTTTAAATCATAGGGAAACGCATAATCTCATTTGTCAATAACTCTTGGAGTGAGTGGTCCCAGGATTAGTCCTGGGTCCAAAGAGGTCATCAAGGATGCAGGCTTTTCCTACCTGTCTGCCCTACTTACCACACACAGTGTGTCTCTCATAGTGGAAGATGGCTGATACAGTTCAGGCATCATGTCCTTCAATGACAGAGTCCAATGATAGTATGGAAGGGCCAGAGCTCCTTGAGGTGTTCTCCATTTATAAGGGAAGAAAATCATCCCCTTGCATCTCACTGGTGGGAATGTGGCCATAAGATCTGCAAGGGAGTCTGGGAAAGTGAGTTCTGGGCATTTTCAGCCTCTGTCTCCGGCACAGGCTCTTAAAGCAAGAAAGATGGGGTTTGGTGGGGAGGTATGGGTGTCAGGTAGGTGCCAGCTATGTTGGCTACAGCAGGCCCCTTAGAGTGATGTCAAGACTGCAGACTGTGAGTATAGACAGGCAGTCAGGATCAGGTCAGTGGGAGCTTCATGTACCACATGAAGTCTGACTTTATCCTTTTCCTTGAGTGGAAAACCATGGTATGGTTTTAAAGAGCAACAGGACATGATCACTGTGGATACAGTGTGGTAGATGGCAGGGAGGCATGGTTAGGGACCATGCATCCAGTTAAGAGGTTATTTTAGTAAGCCAGTCAGGTGATAGTAACAGAACACAGAAAAGTCTGCTTGAGTAACCCCTTGAGGGGGTTTGAGGTCAGTCTCTGAGGCAAGGTTTGATGATTGAATTGAAGGTGGGGACCAGGGGAGGGGGAGAGTCTGAAATGAGCTCCATGTTTTTGGTTTGAGTAAATGAAATAGGGACAATAGGCAGGTGATCAAGTTTGGAGAGAGGAGAAAGATCATGTTTTCTATGATCTGTCTTAGATGTACAGGCTTGTACCTGTGCTACATCTAACATCAGCAGGTGGTTGGACAAAGCAGGCTAAGACATAGACTGGAAATAGAGCTCTCAACACATGGTATATAGTTAAAACCACAGGAGGGGATGGGGCACCTAAGGTACATGATGGAGGAACTAGGCAGACGGACTCGTGTACTCCTTCTGGGAGAACCCACCATGATGGCTGAATGGAGGAGGAGCCCAGGGGCCACAAGGGTGAGGCAAGAGCCTGGAGAGGTCAGGGCTCTGAACACCAAGGAGCAGAGACATTGAGAGATAGGAGTAAGGTCCGGGCTGCCAGGTGCTACAGGAATGAGCAGTAAGACAGGATTAGGCATTCTGTTGACATGAAGTGACAAGATAGGAACCCTTTTCAAAGACATCAGACTATTGACTTCCTCTGGAAGAATGTATCAGCCTGACCTTCTAGCTGACACCGTCAGCCCTTCTGTGAACTCCACCATCAGAAAGCTGGGGTCTGGCTACTCAAGTGCATGACCTTGAGCCAGCCACTGCCCCCCTCATCTTACTTCCTCATCTGCCAAGGCAACAACGTCTGTGGGTATCAGGGGGCTGAGGCTGTGGAGGGCAGAGAGGTGAGCAGGGAGGCTTGGGAAGTGGAAGGCCTAGTGGGGGAGCCACAGAGATACGGTGTGGGGGCAGAAGTGCCCTCAGGTAGAGCTGCGGACCAGGCAGGGCTGCCTATTCCAGCAGGGACTGAGTCACTCCAGTCACACGTCTCCTTAGTGGCAGAGTGAGATATCAAATAATCTGGGAAACAACTTTTATACTTCTAAATCTAGTAATTCTGGCCTTTAAAAAATGAGCAGCATTCAAGTTTCAGCTGAGATTATGAAGTTCCATCTGTGTCACAATTTATGGTGCTAAAGCATTTCATGTGTCTCTGTCTCTCTCTGTCTCTCTGTCTTCCCAAGCATTTGTCACTTTTGTGATAACAAGTCTGTAGTTCAGCCCCTTCCTAATGCCAGGCATGGAGGGGATGGGAGGGGGAGAAGGCAGCTTTGGGTCCTGGGAGAAGAAGGGAGAATGAGTCTTCATTACACAACTGTTTTCTTGGTTAAAATCACAACAGTCATTTTAAGACAGCGAAAGGGAGTTGCTCTATCAAGAAGAAATATTTTGACGAAGATCAATGAAGCTACATGATCTGTAAAATATGCAGTTTAGCCGACCTCTTCACAAACCACTTTAAACGTTCAGAAGAGCAGCAGGAGGAAAATGAGCCCATTTAAACTGCGTGTTTCCTGATAGCGTGTGCTCTGTGGAGAGCCGCCTGGGAGCGTGTGCTCTGTGGAGAGCCACCTGTCTCAGGCACTTGCTCCCTGCCTCTGGTGAGAAGCTTCTTGGATGAGATTCTTGGTCACTGACGCCAGGGTCCCAGCAGTGGAGATTTGTTCTTGCCTGTGATACTGGTTTTTGGGATGCTGCTTCTGGAGTCTTACCCTGTGCCATGTCCTTACCGCTTTGACCTCACAGGAGACATCGCACACAGTCGTGTCTAAGGGTGAAGTGGTGAGCTAGAATTTGTGCACAGGTTGTTCTAGTTTGTCCCATTTCCTTTTTCTGATATGGGAGGTGGGATGTTAGGAATCCTGAGGAACATGGCTTATGGGGTCCACTCAAAGCTGCAGATGTGTGCTTGGCTCCTGCCTTGACAGGGCCACGGGAGGTCATGTGGGCATTTGAGTTGGTGGCTGAGTGCTGAGTTCCCAGGCTCCTTAACTTCCCTGACTTGTGTTTCATGACCATACACATGATCGTACACAGTCACTGAGGAGGAGAGGGTTAGAAGATGAAACTAGGTAGTTAATCTGAGCGGTGAGCATGTCAGCCTTCAAGGGAGAGCCCAGACCTGGCTGCAGCATGGAGGGGAGAGCAAGATGGGAGCCACCTGGCCCTGCAGCACCTGCCTGGGATCGCATGTGACCCAAAAAGCGTAGCCCCTGCTGCCTCACTGCCCCCTTCCAGGTCCTGAGCAAATTCCTCCTTGGCCAACTCTAGCTCTGAAACATAGGAAAGGGGATTTTAGGAAACCTAGTTCCCAGCCTGAGAAACACCAGGGCACAGTGTTCACAGGCCTCATTGTCTTATTGAATTCAATACTCAAAGCAGCCTTCTGTGTTAAAGTGATCAGATCCACTTTGCAGAGGAGGAACCTGAATCCCAGAGAGTAAATCACTGGAGGACATCCTGACGTCTGGTTGGGGAGCTGCAGAACCCTGTGCTCTTTCCCTCTTGGGAAAGGAACCCCAAAGCCTGAAGGTGAGTGCCCAGTGTTCTCACACTGGAGCTATTTGTATGACTGTAGGGCTGCAGGGAGCCACCCATCCACATCCCTGGAGACCTTCCCTCATCCCGCATCTCCCCACCCCACTCAAGTCTGATGTCCTCATGGTGGCAAAGGCGGGTCAGACTGCAGAGTCACATGCTTATCTGATCACCTTCTAGAACTTGACTTAAATTGGCATGGAAATACATATTTTTAATAAAATACACATAGATTATACCATTTTAAGTATTCTTAATTGTGAGCTCAGTGGCGTTAAGTACATCCATGTCGTTGTGCAACCATCACTGCCGTCCTTCAGGACTTTTTCATCTTGCAAAACTGAAACTCTGTGCCGATTACACACCAAGTCCCCTCCCTGCTCCTGCAACCCCTGGTGCCCACCATCCTACTGCAGAAGTCTCTATGAATCTCATGACTCTAGGACCTCACACAAGTGGAATCACAGTGTTTGCCCTTCTGGGTCTGGCTTATCTCAGTATAATGTCCTCAAGGTTCCCCCATGTTGTAGCACATGTCAGAATTTCCTCCCTTTTTAAGGCTGGATAATATTCCATTGTATGGATAGATCATATTTTGTTTATCCATTTGTCTGCCCAGTCTTGCTCTTGTAAAAATATTTTCATAGACTGTATTCTTAGAGCAATAACTCTTTTAATACAGTTTTGTCTTTCATGGAAGCTTTTGAGTATGCTTTGTTATTATTTTTAGCATAAAATGCCCTCAGAGAACTTAGGTGTCCTTATCCATAGGTACAGGGTTGTGGCTGCAGTTAGCATACACGAGGGAGGTGACAGCTCAAGCTCCCATGTGAACATCACCAGCTGACAGCTCTTAATTTGCTCCTCTGGGGTTACTGCCCGTCCTCCAGGCCTGGTGCTTGTGAGATGTTCCTTGGCCTGACCTAACTGTGTTTGGCTGTTTTCCTTCTTCAGCTCAGGGTTCAGGGCCAGGATTGAGAAATAGGTTCACTCCCGGTCTTAGGATAGGAGGAAGTCCTCCTGGCTAGCCATCTTTAGGGTGCCCAGCCTCAGGGCAGGTTTTTGCCTTTGATCCACTGTACCAGGCATGTTTGATAGACATGATCAGTCCACCAGAATGGGCATTAGAAGGACTAACACAGGAGTTACCAGCAAGGGAACCGGATGTTCCATAGCCTCTGGGGAAGAAGGGCTATTCCTTAACACCAATGACTATGACATAGTAATAAACACAGATTATTCTCCCTACTGATTTTTTAAAATGTTTATTTATTTATTTTGAGAGAGAAAGAGAGAGCAGGGGAGGGACAGAGAGAGAGGAAGAGAGAGAATCTCAAACAGGCTCCACCCTGTTAGAGCAGGGCCCTATGTGGGGCTCGATCCCACGAACCGTGAGATAATGAGCTGAGTGGAAATCAAGAGTCGGACTCTTAACTGACTGAGCCACCCAGGTACCCCTCACTACTGTGTTTAGTTAATGTCAGCCCGGGTATGGTGGTGGGGCAGACTGGGCCCACTTGTTAGCACGAGCTGTGGAGGGCCTGAGTGTCACAGTCTTGTAAAGCCCTGAGCCTACATTGCACTATCTGCACATCTGGGTCATGGATTGGACCCTGCATCTGAGGGTGACAAAGATGTGCCCTAGCAGGGCCATTTATGTCATTGCTGATGGCCATGGGCAAGAAGTGCAACCCATGGTTTTAAGAGAAAAGACTTGTGTTTGGAAGAAAGCCAGCAGTGGCTTTCAGCTGGTCAGGGAGTTCCAGGGATGTGCTTGTATAGCAATTTAGATGAGAACTATGCCTTTTCCTTGCCAGTACCTTTGAATTTGCAGTTCAAGACATCTCCTGAGTCTTCTCTATGTCCCAAGAGACTGCAAGGGAGCCTTGGGAAACCCCCTTCTTGACTGGGGCAAATGTGTCCTGTTATCACTAAAAACATTCATCCTTTCATTGGACCCCCATGCCCTGGTCTCCCATGGACAGAGATCATGTGTTGTGAGGAATTAGGGCATGATGCCTTGGTCATTCTTTGGAAACCCTGACAGGTGCACCTTCAGCAAACAGGCTGCAAATGCCCCTTGATTTGGGCTGCCTTCTAGTGGAGCCAGGACCCCAACTATCCCTTCAAAGCCATTCCAGGGCTACTTTGGTGCCTCTCACCATGACCCAACCCACCAAAAGTCTCTAAAAGTTTTATCTGTAAGCTAAAGACCTCTGACAGAGCTTAAAAACAGCTGGCTGAGCTGCAAGAATAAATCTTAAGTATCATAGGCTGGTAATCAGCTGTCGAAAGGCAGACTTCCCAGGCTCCTGCCCCTTTCCCCACCACTCCAGACCCACCCTTCATCCCAACACACATTTTCTTCCCCTGTCCTGCCAGTCCTAAATGAGGAGAAATGTCAGTGTCCCACCTCTGTTTTCCTTGCATAGGCTTGCCTCCTGGCCACGTCTGTGGGTTCTTGGCCACATTTATGGGTTCTTGGCCAGCCAGAGTTCCTTTGCCTCATCCAGCCTTTGTCAAGCTACAGTGAGGCACGGTTCCACAGGGCACATTGAGCCCTTTGCAAACTGTCATGTGCATGATTAATGTGGGCAGAGGGTTGGCGAGGGCACATTTGGCCTTTGTGCTTGCTGTCTCTGTGGCCTGTTCTGACTTTCTCACTGGTGTGCTATCAGACAGGCCAGGCTGTTGCACAGATGTGATTGTGTGAGAACTTCCTTCCCTGGCTCATTTATTTATGGCTTGCCTAATATCTATCTTTGAAGCTTCTTATAAGGAGAGGAAAATACAATTGAAAAGGAAACATGGAATGCAGTTCTTACTGGAAGTGGCAGCATCAGGGAGGCCTTCAGGGAGGAGCGGTGCTTGGATGGACCAAGCCCAGCACACAGGCAGCACTGAGCTGGCCAGATTACTCCAGAAGGAACTCCGTGCTGTCCTTTGGTCACAGTGGGGGAGTTGAACTTGCCCTCAGGCTGCCCCATCTGCATCCCACCAGGGTATCTCTTCCTGGCCCCTCACAAGAGGAGCTGCCTGACTCCTGGAGGCCTCCCGAGACAGGTCAACCAGGAATGCATGCTCGGCCGGCCCTTCTCCTCCAGGGCTTCTGCTGTTGCTCCTGTCCCCTGCCTTCCCCTGGGCCTGCAGACTTTGCAGAGAATGAGGTACACACTCAGGGTAGGCCCTGGTGAAGGTGGCCACAGGAGTCAGGCTAGAGGGTTTTAGAAACGGAGTTGAGACAGAAAACTATTTTAATCCCCTTTCTGCCCTATAAAAAAATAATAAATAAATAAAAATAAAAACTCCTGCCTGGCCTCACAAGAGTTTTTCTTTTTTTTTTTTTTAATTTTTTTTTCAACGTTTTTATTTATTTTTGGGACAGAGAGAGACAGAGCATGAACGGGGGAGGGGCAGAGAGAGAGGGAGACACAGAATCGGAAACAGGCTCCAGGCTCTGAGCCATCAGCCCAGAGCCTGACGTGGGGCTCGAACTCACGGACCGCGAGATTGTGACCTGGCTGAAGTCGGACGCTTAACTGACTGCGCCACCCAGGCGCCCCATGATTTTTTCTAAGATGTGTGACAAAACCTAGTTTTAATCAGGGCTGATTTATATGACATGGCATAAGAAAGGATGTTTCAATATTTGGAACTTCTTGGCTCTCCTGGCCTTGTTTTTGTGGCTGAAAGGAAGGTGTGGATTTCTTCTACTTCACCAGAAGTTGTCCTTCGTTTGATTTGAAATATGAGCTTCTGGGTTGCTGAATGGAATGTTCTAGAAATAGCCTCTGAGTGAAAATGTTATGCTTAACAAAACTGGGCTTCAATTTCCACTTCCTTTATGCTGTATGAGCCTACGTGGTGCCGCTTACTAGGCAGAAACAGGGGAACAGATGAAAGGTGTGTGTTCCTGGCGCCTCTGACCACAAAATCAAACAATAGACCTTTTCATCTTCTGGGCAAGACAGAGACCCTTATCACCTCCCCTCTCTTAGTCAAAAAGCAACAACACCAAGCTGCAGTTTGGGTGCAGACTTGTACCATGCAGTGGAGGGTGGTGGTGTTTTCCTACCCTGTTGTGGAGCCTTGCTTTGGCATCTTTTCTCTGAGTGAAGAAAAAAAAAAAAGAGCTGCTCACTAGGGCTTTACTACATTCATTTGCTGTTTATTTAATGCTCCTCTGCCTGGCTACAATTAAATTTGAAGTGATTCATTAAGCAACAACAACAACAACAACCCATTATTAATACAATTAGAAAAATAAAGATGGAGAATAGATCAAAAGAGAGAACAGGGCTAAGAGAGCCCCATGAACCCAGAGAAGTTAACATTCAACACATTTTCTGAATTCCCCGAGTTTAGAGCTTAGTGGCCAAAGAGAAGCAGGGGCGGGGGGAGGTGACACTCCCAAGGAATTGCATGTCCATCAGGCTGAGATGTACCATCTCCCATGATAGGAGGACATGCGCCTGTGCTTGGGGCAGAAGGGACATTTCTATTTTAATCCTACGTGAGCCCATGGCGTTGGTCACAGAGATGTGTGATTCCCAGTTACGTGGAGGAGATGGACACAGAGGAGTTATAGGATGGCAAGTGGTTCTGAAGACTTTGTTCTACATCCTTCATGGGCATGGCTTCTCCTTCATGACAATCCTAAGATGTAGGGGATGGATTGTCCCTATTTCATAGTTGAGAAAGTTGGGGTTCAGAGATGTTAAGCACCCTATCCAGGAAGTCACAGTTTGAAGCACAGAGCAGAGATTTGACCCCAGAACCAGAACCCTTAACCTGAGGTCATGAAGCTTGTTTTTATACTTGCAAGTCAGAACCAGAACCTGTGTGTGTGTGTGTGTGTGTGTGTGTGTGTGTGTGTGTGTGTGTGTGTGAGAGAGAGAGCGAGAGAGAGAGAGAGAGAGAGAGAGAGAAGGAGAGTTTGGAGTACCACTTCTCAATCTTATAAATGCATCAGGATCACCTGGGGCTTGTGAAAGTGCAGATTGCTATTTCCTATCCCTGAGCTGCTGCTGCTTCTTTTTTGTTGTTATTTATATTCAAGTTAGTCAGCAAACAGTGTATCTTGGCTTCAGGAGTAGAACCCAGTGATTCATCTCTTACATATGACACCCAGTGCTCATCCCAAAATTGCCCTCCTTAATGCCCGTCATCCACCTAGCCCATCCACCCATCCACCTCCCCTGCAGCAACTCTCAGTTTGTTCTCTGTATTTAAGAGTCTCTTATGGTTTGCATCCCTCTCTGTTTTTTGTTTGTTTTGTTTTGTTTTTACTTCATGAAAAAATTTTTAAACTTGTTTAGTCTAGGAGATAAATATACATGGGGGTTCATTAAACCCTTTTCTCTTCTGTAGGATTTTTTAAAATATATATAATTTATTGTCAAGTTAGCTAACATACAGTATATCCAGTGTACTCTTCACTTTAGGAGTAGATTCCCGTGATTCATCGTTTACATACAACACCCAGTGCTCATCCCAACAAATGCCCTCCTCAATGCCCATCACCCATTTTCCCTGCCCCCCATCAATCCTCAGTTTGTTCTCTGTATTTAAGATCTCTTATGGTTTGCCTCCCTCTCTGTTTGTAACTATTTTTTTCCCTTCCCTTCCCCCATGGTCTTCTGTTAAGTTTCTCAAATTCCACATATGAGTGAAAACATATATCTTCCTCTCTCTGACTGATTTATTTCACTTAGCATAATACCCTCCAGTTCCATCCACGTTGTTGCAAATGGCAAGACTTCATTCTTTTTCATCACTGAGTAGTATTCCATTGTAGATATATACCACATCTTCCTTATCTGTTCATCAGTTGATGGATATTTGGGCTCTTTCCATAATTTGGCTATTGTTGATAGTGCTGCTATAAACATTATTTTTCCTTCCCTTTCTTATGTTCATCTGTTTAGTTTCTCAGATTCCACATATGAGTGATGTGGAATCACATCACCACATATGGTATCTGTCTTTCTCTGACTGACTTATTTTATTTAGCATAATACCTTCCAGTTCCATACACATTGTTGCAAATGGCAAGATTTCATTCTTTTTAATAGCCAAGTAGTATTCCACTGTATATATGTGTATTCCACTGTATATATGTATATACCATATCTTCTTTATCCATTCATCAGTTGATGGACATTTGGGCTCTTTGCATAATTTGGCTAATATTGATAGTGCTGCTATAGACATTGGGGTACATGTGAACCTTCAAATCAGCATTTTTGAATTCTTTGGATAAATTCTTAGTAGTGCAATTACTGGAAAATAGTATGGAAGTTCCTTAAAAAATTAAAAATAGAACCACCCCTGAGTTTCTAATGCATCAGGTCTAGGTGTGGGAAGGGCCTTCTTAGAACCTGCATTTCTAACAAGTTCCCAGGGGGACACTGGTGCTGCTGACCTAGGGAGCACCCTCTGAAAGCCACTGGTGTGAAGCACCTTTTTTCCTTTGTGCCTGTCACTGCCCTTCCACTTGTATTGACATTACCATGTGTTTTGTCCCTTCCCCTAGATGGGGACCACAGATCTAGACTTCTCTCTCCTTTACAGATGGTGGGACTGAGCAGCAAGGCAGCAAGGGCTCTCCCCAGGGTCACCAGCTGAATCCATACAGAGTTGGAAAAAGATGCCCTGGCCCCCCGCCCCCCCCCCCCAATGCCACCCAGGCCTCTGATTCCAGGCCAGGGCTTGTCTCACTGAACCACAGTGGGCAGGATTTCTTCCAGCCTCACCTGGGTACTTGAGGAGAAAGAGCGTAGAACATCTAAGGAGATGGTACTGGGTAGGGTCCATGGCTGTTCAGGAGCAACACTGTGTTGTAGAGTGCATCAGAGTTCTCAAGCTGTTGCATGTGTATTGCCTTATTTATCCTCAGAACATGCTGTGGGTGGACTGGATGGGCTGGATGTTGGCCCCTGTGGATATGAGAAGGCAGAGATCAGGAAGCTGCTTGGCTGGGAGCCAGGCTTCTGGTTCAGTGATCTTTCTATTCTAGAGTCTCTCTCCCTGTGGATCACAGGGCTTCTATCTTGGCCTTAGTGGTTGGATTCCTCGTGGCTCCTCCTGTACTCAGCACTTTCCTCTTCCTGTTGCCACCTTCTTGCCCTCCAAGCCTTTCTTGCTTACCACTGCTATCTGTTCCTGATCTCATTTTTTTTTCAATATGTGGCATACATGAGAGGGGTGAGGATGGAGAGAGCAAGGCGCAAGACTCCCAAAGTTCTTTGTGATCCATGGGTACCCAAGTGACAAAGGGGCAGGTGAGGGAGAATAACCGGTCACTATGTCCATTCTTCTGGGTGAGGAGGGGGCCGTGTGCCAGCCTCTTCAGAGCACTCATGTGCTTCCACCTTGTTTATTGTTCCAGAATCAGGTGGGAGCTCTGCCTTCTCTGCTAGCATCTAAGCTTATGGACTGTTGTGTTTCTTTTCCTTGCTTTTCTGGGATTATGTCATTTATGGGAACTGACCCTTCTTTCTTTGTTGGAGTGCTATTTGGTGTTCAAGTCCCCACTTAACTGACCTTGATTTGAATGCTTTTCAACTCACCCTCAACTGGTGGCCAACTTTATTGGCCTTGGGAAGTCCCAGTCTTTCTTGTCCCATGCCTCACCTGCATCAGGGGGTGTAGGGGGCACCAATGCCTGGAGAATCAGGGCTTGCAAGGGAGCTACCTTGAAGGTATTCAGCAGAATTCTTGCCAGACTTTCGTTTTTGATCAGTATTTGTTTTGGGCTCAGCATCATTTCCAAAAACATTTTCTGTGACTACATAGTTTCCACCTCTTCATTTTACCAAGGAAAACATTAAAAATTTTTTTCTGGTATTTAATAAAATAATGAACATTTTAATATTCCAAAAGTAGAAAGGACAGCCATTTCTATTCAACATAGTAGTGGAAGTTCTAGCCAGAGAAATTAGGCAAGAAAAAGAAATAAGAGGCACCCAAGCTGGAAAGGAAGAAGGAAAATTATTTCTGTTTGCAAGTGGCATGATCTTATGTAGTAAACTATAAAGAATTCTCAAAAATGGTTTTAGAGCCAATAAATAAATTCAGCAGAGTTGCAGGATGTAAAACCAACACTCAAAATTCAGTTGTATTTCTATATGCTTGCAAAGAACAGTATGAAAAGAGAATAAAAAACAATTCCATATACAATCCAATCCAAAGGAATAAAATACTCAGGAATAAATTTAACCAAGGGGGAAAAAGACTTCTACACTGAAAACTACAAAACATTTCTGACATAGATGGATGGAAAGAAATCCTGTGTTCATGGATTGGAAGACTTAATTCTGTTATCACAATACTCCCCAAAGCAATCTATGATTTTAGTGCAGTCTCTGTCATTATCCCAATGCTGTTTTCTACAGAAATAGAAAAAAAAATTCTAAAATTCACATGGAATATCTAGCAATCCCAAATAGCCAAAACAATCTTGAAAAGAAGAACAAAGTTGGTGGACAGACTTCCTGATTTAAAAATGTACTACAAAGTTAGAATAATCAAAACACTATGGTACTGGCATCAGGGTAGACATAGACCAAGGGAATGGAGCAGAGAAATTAGGAATAAACCCTCACATATATGGTTAACAGATTTCTGGCTGGGTATGAAGACCATTCAATGAGGAAAGGACCGTCTTTTCAACAAATGTGGTGGGGGAAACTGGATGTCCACATGCAAAAGAAAGAATCTGGACCCTTACCTAACACCATATACAAAATTTAACTCAAAATGGGTTCATGACCTAAACGTAAGAGCAAAATCTAAACATAAATGTTTTATAAAACCCTTAGAAGAAAACACAGCTGAAAGTCTTCTTGCCTGCACAATAAAAGAAAAAACATTGTTTATTTCTGCTCTGATTTTCTTTATTATTTCATTTCTTCTGCTGGCCTTGTGGTCTCTTTGCTGTTCTGCTTCTAGTTCCTTTAGGTATGCTGTTAGATTTTGTATTTGGGATTTTTCTTGTTTCTTGAGATGGGCCTGGATGGCAATGTATTTTCCTCTTAGGATGCCTTTGCTGCATCCCAAAGGGTTTGGACTGTCATGTTTTCATTTTCATTTGTTTACATATATTTTTAAATTTCTTATTTAATTGAATAGTTGACCCATTCATTCTTATAGTAGGATGTTCTTTAACCTGCATGCATTTGGAGGTTTTCCAAACTTTTTCCTGTGGTTGATTTCAAGTTTCATAGCATTGTAATCTGAAAATGTGTGTGGCATGATCTCATTCTTTATATTTATTGAAGGCTATTTTTTGACCCAGTATGTGATCTGTCTTGGAGGATGTACCATGTGCACTGGAGAAGAATGTGTATCTGCTGCTTTTGGATGAAAAGTTCTGAATATATCTGTCAAATCCATCTGGTCCAGTGAATCATTCAGAGCCATTGTTTCTTTATTGATTTTATGTCTAGATGATCTGTCCATTACTGTAAGTGGAGTTTAATACTCCACTAATTAAAGTCACCTGCAGTTACTGAATTCTTATCAATAAGATTGCTTATATTTGTGATTAATTGTTTTATATATTTGGATGCTTACAAATTGGGTGCACAAACATAGTTGTTAGCTCTTCTTGATGGATAGATCCCATAATTATGATACAATGCCTTTCTTCATCTCTTATTACAGCCTTTAGTTTAAAATCTAGTTTGTCTGATTTCAGTATGGCTACTCCAGCTTTTTTTTGAGTTCCAGTAACATGATAAATGATTCTCCATCCCCTCACTTTCAATCTGAAGGTGTCCTCAGGTCTAAAATGGGTCTGTTATAGATGGGTCTTATATTTTTATCCATTCTGATATCTTGTGTCTTTTGACTGGAGCATTTAGCCCATTTACATTCAGCATTACTATTGAAAGATACGGATTTAGTGTCATTGTGTTATCTGTATGTATCATGCTTGTGGTGATGTCTCTTGTCTTTTGTAGTCTTTGCAACATTCCACTCACAGAGTGCTAATTCATAGGGGCACGTGTACCCCAATGTTTATAGCAGTGCTTTCAACAATAGCCAAATTATGTAAAGAGCCCAAATGTCCATCAACTGATGAATGGATAAAGAAGGTGTCATTTACATATACAATGGAATACTACTTGGCAACGAGAAAGAATGAAATCCTGCCATTTGCAGCAACATGGATGGAACTGGAGAGCATTATGCTAAGTGAAAGCAGTCAGAGAAGGACAGATACCATATGATTTCACTCATATGTGGAACTTGAGAAACTTAACAGAAGACCATGGGGGAAGGAAAGGGGAAAAAAAGTTACAAACAGAGAGGGAGGGAAGCAAACCATAAAAGACTCTTAAATACAGAGAACAAACTGAGGATTGATGTGGGTGAGAGGGGAAATGGGTGATGGGCATTGAGGAGGGCATTTGTTGGGGTGAGCACTGTGTGTTATATGTAAGTGATGAATCATGGAAATCTACCTCTAAAACCAAGAGCACACTGTACACACTGTATGTTAGCCAATTTGACAATAAATTGTATTAAAAAAAAGAAAAAGAAAAAAATAGGGAAGTTGGACTTTGTCAAAGTTAAAAATTTTGTGCATCAAAGGAGACTATTCAGAAACTGAGAAGACAGACCACACAATGGGAGAAATAGTGACAGATCTTCTATTTGATAAGAGATTAATATCCAGAATATGTAAAGAACTCATGTGACAACAAGAACAACAACAAAAATCAACCCAATTCAAAAATGGGCAAAGGATTTAAGCAGGCAGCTCTCCAAACAAGACATACAGATGGCTGGTAAGCACATGCGAAGGTGCTCAACATCACTAATCCTTAGAGAAATTCAGACCAAACCACAGTGAGATGCCACCTCATATCCATTAGGATGGCTACTATAAAAAATAAAAAAATAAAAAAAAAACAGAAAACGACAATCATTGGTGAGGATGTGGAGAGATTGGAACAATTGTATGTTGTGGTGGGAATGCAAAATGTACTCATGCTGTGTAAAACAGCAGGAAGTTTCCTTAAAAAAATTAAACCCAGAGTTACCATAGGATCCAGCAATCCCACTTCTGGGTATATGCCAGGAAGAATGGAAAGCAGGGTCTTGAAAAGATATTTGTACACCCATGTTCACAGCAGCATTATTCACAGTAGCTAAAATGTGGAAGCAACCCAGGTGTCCAGCAATGGAATATTACTCAACCTTCAAAAGGAGGAAATTCTGACACAGGTTACAACCTGGATGAAAATTATGGGACATTATGCGAAGTGAAATAAGCCAGGCACCAAAGGACAAGTGTTATATTCTTCCACTTATATGAGGTACATAGAGTAGTCAGATTTATGGAAAAAGTAGAATAGATGTTCCCAGGGGTGCGGAGGAGGGGGAATGGGAAGTTAGTATTGATGAGGACAGAGCTTCCGTGTGGAAGGATGAGAGAATTCTAGAAACAGTGTTGATGGTTACACAATGGTGAAGATGTACTTAATGCCACTGAACTGAACAGTTAAAATGGTAAATTTTATGTTATATATATTTTATTGCATTTTTTCTTAAGTAGAAAGGACATAATCTGAGTGGTACACCTATTCCTGAGAAGGATCACTAGACAAGTTTATACAAGCATGTTATATAGAAAAGAAAGACTGTTAATTTTGAAGAGAAAAAAATTGTGAGGTGAAACTTCATGTCAATATGTGTAATTGCTTTATGTGTAATTGCTCTGGATGTGAGGTTTTGGGAGTCTATATTGGACAATCCAGTGTTAATTGAGCTTAGTTAATTCAGTTTTCTCCATTATGGCTCATAATCCACTTTAAGACAGGTGGGTCCTTGAACATTGTCCACCCCTCTGGTCATCAGATGTCCTGATTCTGTTGCTCAGCAGAGGCTGGTACCACCAGCCCTGGTGCTTCTCTGTCTACAACAGGTTGGAAGGAAGTGGCTGGAGTGAGGTCAGGTGATATGGCTATTCCCTTCTTAGCTAAAACCAGACTGTTGCTGAGAAGGGTCATGAATGCTTCATCCCTTCTGCCATCCCCTGCACGGTCACCCATTCCTTTAGAACAAGTGGCTGGTAAAAAAAAACAAAACAAAACAAAAAAACAAAAAAAACAAAAAACAAGTAGCTGGTTATTGCTATGACTTCAGAGCCCTCAAATGGCCCAGTTCATCCTCCACCCCGTTGGTAAGCTGCCCTTGTAGGTTTGTTTCCCAGACTCACCAGGTATCAGAGCATTGTGGGGGCTGCTGAAGGCTGGCTTTGCCTAAGTTGGGAACTGCTTTGGTTCCCAAATTATTTCAGGCAGTCCCCTTTGGGAGGGGTGGCCTTCCCAGATCAGCTTCTAGCTCAGCAGCTGGACATGAGCTGTCAGGGGTCTTTCCTCTCAACAGCCTGGAGGTACATGGCCATGTGCTCAGCTGTTCACTCCACTCAAGAGTCTTCCAAGGGCCAAGAGCCTGTGTGGAGGCGTTAGTCACTCAGAGCCTGTCAGACGGGCCCTCTGAATCCTCTCCACACCCTCCTTCCCACAGCTCTGCCCATCCAGTGTGACACCTTTCTGTGTGGTTGTGTGCATTGTGCAGTTGTCTCTCCTGGTGCATAAAGTGCTTAGTGTGTGTTTGTGCAAAAAGGGAAATGTTTCAGCTAGGCACACAAAGGGATAGAAAGTTAGAGCTGGCACAGGGCCACACCTCTCATTTTACACAAAGAGAAACTGAGGCCCAGTCTCTCATTTCTGGGTCATCTTTGGCAGATCCAGTAAAGTGTGTGTGGGCATATCGAGGGAGCATGGCTAGCAACAGTAAGCTTTGCTTGAATAGCTAATCATATATATTAAAATTAGATTTTTACTTAGCAAACCACACTTTTTGGTATTATTTTTAGTAATACTAAATCTATATGTCATATATTGGCTAAATAAGATTTGTCAAGATGCATGCAGATTTTCATTTGCATGCTGAGTTCACTTCTTTTAACATTTTCTTCAGGGGCGCCTGGGTGGCGCAGTCGGTAAAAGCGTCCGACTTCAGCCAGGTCACGATCTCACGGTCCGTGAGTTCGAGCCCCGCGTCAGGCTCTGGGCTGATGGCTCAGAGCCTGGAGCCTGCTTCCCATTCTGTGTCTCCCTCTCTCTCTGCCCCTCCCCCGTTCATGCTCTGTCTCTCTCTGTCCCAAAAAAATAAATAAAAAAAAAAAGTTTAAAAAAAAAAACAAAAACAAAAAAAAACCATTTTCTTCAGATGTAAAAGGGAACTGAGAGCACCTCTTGGAAGCTTGTGCATATTGTCAGTATAGAAATGTTCTGTATCTGCTCTGTCTAGTAAAGAAGCTGCTAACCACTCAGGGCTGTTGAGCTGGTGACATGTGGCTAGTGAGATTTAGGGATTAGACTTTAATTCTATTTATTTTTAGTCAATTAACACTGAAATTGAAACAGCCACATATGAGTAATGGCTACTCCAATAGGGGAGAGTCACATCTTTCTCCTCTAACTTTTTAATGTGTTTAATCTGATCTTAAAAGGATTTTTGTGGATCCAAAGGAAAGATGAGATCTCCAAGAAGGCGGGGGCTGAGCTAGGGCTTTATTTTTATAAAAAATTTTTTTTTTAATGCTTTTATTTATTTTTGAAGGAGAGAGAGAGACAGAGCATGAGCGGGGAAGGAACAGAGAGAGAGACACACACAGAATCCGAAGCAGGCTCCAGGCTCTGAGCTGTCAGCACAGAGCCCGACATAGGGTTTGAACCCACGAACTGTGAGATCACGACCCGAGCTGAAGTTGGATGCTCAACCGACTGAGCCACCCAGGTACCCCTGAGCTAGGGCTTTCTTATGCCTGGCTTGGGGCTTCTCCCTCTGTGCCACCTACTCCAGCACCTGACTGAGCTGGGTGATGCCAAGATAGTCATGTGACTTCTCTGGCCTCAATTTCCTCAGGCATGAAGTGAGGTCATAAAGCTTCTTCTAGTTGTGGATTCTGTCCTTTCTCATTCTTGGCTATGGATATTGAAAGAGCTCTATTTGAATAGTAATAATGAAAGGTTTACTAAACTGTTGGTGGCCAGGCTGGGTACTCCTCAAGCCACTGCACCTTTAGCTGGGTGGGCAGGCCTGGAAAGACAGAGGGTGATTTCAAAGTATAGGTTTCTGGCTTCCACCCAGATCTGTTTCAGAGACAGGAAATTTTAACCAATTTCCTGGCAGTTCTTACACAAATGGCTCACTCTGAAGGGGCCTTGCGAGCCACCTGCCCAGCAAGGTCAATGCAGATGCTCACTGTGGAGTTTTTTCCTCAAAGCCGGGGCCAGAGGATGGTATCCCATGTGGGATGCTCTGAGCCCCTCTGCATCACCAGCCAGTGCAGCAGCCAAAATTACCTTTATGCTTGAATTCAGAAAACGAGATGTTTACCTCTTTCTTTCCTATAAATGTTGCAGAGAGGGATAGGAACAGGTCTCTGCATTTGTCGTTAACTTAGCTTTAATATTTATAAGTAATCTTCAAGTTTATTTTTCAAGAGACCCTATTCTAATCTGTTGGAGCTAGCCACAATGAATCACCAAAATGTGATTTTAATATTAGAGTTATTACTTTGTCATGAAAAACAGACGTAACCAATTCTTCTGCCTAACTAACTGTAGTCTTATTGTCTTTGACTCTGAACAAACTACCTTCTTATTTCTGGGAGGACATGAAGGAAGCATCTTTTCCTGCATAGAAGCTGTTTTCTGTCTCCCTGGTTCTTTGTAGTTCTGATTGGAGCAATGGCCTCTCCTAAGCCCTTTGATAGTTCAGTTCTTTTCTGTTCTTTAGGATGACTTTGTGTCATGGTCTCTCTTAGCTTTTCCTCATTTCTTCTGGAACCACTGCTCCTTCTCACGTCTCTTCCCCCCACCTTGCCACAGCTCAGTGCAGTCCCAGCACTTGCAGGATTCACCATATGGAGGGCATTCTGTGGCTCTTTGGGCGTCCTCAGAGGTGTACAACATGCTTGATGCATCAAGGAACTGAGGGCCTGGTAAGAAATAGTTGGTTATAGAAGTGAACCACAATCCCTATTACACTTGGAAGAGACAGAAAACCTACCTTGAACCCGCCCAAACGGTGAAAGAAAGCAAGCGATGTAGTGGCTTAGGGACTGAATGTCCTGAAAGTAGGTGGTGTCTGTTGGGGCTGGATTTATGGCCCAGGTGATGCATTAGACTTCATTTCTTTTCAGCACTGGGCCTCTCCTGGAACTCCTTGTGATGATGGGGTAGCTCCAGGGTCATTTTCATGGGAGCAGGATGGTGTAGGGTCTTTGTCTTCTTTCTGGAAGCCTTTCTGGAATCTTTTCTGGCGGCATCTGCAGAACACGTGAGATTCACTTTGTTGGTTGTGAGGGCTGGTGACTATGGCAGCAGTTGGCTCAGGTTTAGGTCCTGTGCTTCCTCTGGAAATTGAGGGGATTCCATCCAGGCCTTGTGGTCATAGAGGTGGGGGAGGAGTGGGTGTGCAAGAGAAAATCAGTGACTGTTGCCGGAAAGAGGGGAGTGAATGCCAGGCAGGTGGGGGACATACAGACCATGTATGTCCACACCAGGAACTTACCATACTAAGGGCTTTAAAAGAGGCATAAGTCAAGTAAAAACCAAATTTAATGGAAGTGCTGAGGATGGAAGTAGTAGGAGAAATCAGACACTGTTTAATGTGGGATTTCCTGGGTCTGACTGGGTTTCTGACCTTTCTCCATACCTTTTTCCTTGGGAAACCACTGACTGTTTGGGAGTGTCTCTGTATGGAGGCTTCCCCTTGAGCCAGCCTGGCTGCACCCTGGGCTGCTTGGTGTGCTCTGGCAGCCCTCCTCTTGTCCCTGGCTGCCCTCCCTGCCTTTCACATCATCGGCCCCTCTGCCCATAGCAGAATTGTACCCAGCTCTTCAAGGTCCAGACTGATTGTCCTTCTGGGTAGGTCACCCTCCTAGTGCCCCTCTCTGAATTCCAGAGAACTCTTCCTTTGGTCTGAGTGTCTGTGGTCATAGTTACCTGTAAGCTCCCACGGATGACACCATCACTCCTGATGCCCCCAGTTTCCTGCCAGGCCCCAGCTCAGTAGACACTGATCATACCTTGGTGCTGTCCTGGCTCGGAGGGACATACATGGAGGTTGCATTCGTCGTGGGTGGTAAGAAGTGGGAGCAGCTCAGCACTTTCCTTTCTTTGTAGGAAAGCAGTACCCGGACACTGCTGTGTGTGTCTAGTGTGATACTTTGGCTCTTTCCTGATATATACAGACAGTCTTTAATGGTTAATTTTTTTCATATTATGTATTTGCAATGTTTGGCAAACATTGTGCCACTCGCTTATAATACTGTCAGAAATTCAATCAGCGGCCTTCACAGTCCCTGGAATGTGCTTGGTGGCAGGTGTTATACTCTGCGTGTTTATTCCCTAAGGGCTTTTATTGTCTCATTAATGAGCAGGTGCAATAAATTGTGTTGTAGACAGCATCTCTGTTAGTCTAAGGATGTGTGGGGATGTGTGTCCCATTTTCATATGCCACCTCTTCTCTCTCCTTAAAAAATCCTTTCTTTTAGAATAGTTATGAATATAGTTATGTACCTTACATCCCGTGTCCCCTCTTATTCATACTTTACATTAATATGGTACAGTTGATACATTACTATTAACTAACACCCATTCTTTATTCAGATTTCTTTATCTTTTCCCTAATGTCCTTTTTCTGTCCTAGGGTGCCATCTGGGACACCGTATTAAAGCACGTTTAATCTCCACATCTCCTTAGGCTCCCCCAGGCTGTGATAGTTTCTCAGACTCTCACTGGTTTTGATGATCTTGACAGTTTTGAGGAGCATTTGTCAGGGGTACTGAAGAATGTCCCTTAATTGGGGTTTGTTTGATGTTTTTCTCATGATCAGACTGGGGTTGTGGGTTTGGGAGAGGAAAATCACAGTGGTGAAGTGTCCTTTTCATCAAATTGTATCAAGGGTACATACCATATTCCTTTTGTTTATCCATTTATTTATTTTATTGTGGTACAGTATACATATATACTATTCTAAGTGTATAGTCAGTGGTATTAAGTACATTCATGTTGTAGCCATCACTACCACCCATCTCCAGAATGTTCTCATCATCCTCACCTGAAACTCGTTCCCCATTAAACACTAGCTCCCCATCCCCCCTCTCCCAGCTCCAGGAACCATCATTCTACTTTCCATCTCTATGAATTTGACTGTTCTAAGTGTTTTAATATAGTCTTTATTACTATTCAGGTACAGTCAGGCCAGTGGATCAGGACATGACTGCCTTTATAAAGGTAGATAGTTCTCAGAAGGGGGGCACACCATGCCATGTGGGGTCACACAGAAGCACCAGGATCAGTCAGGAGGCAGAGGGAACAGGGAAACTGGGAGAAAGAGACTTTGTTGTGGATTCCCGGGAAGAAAGGGGTGAGGCAGAGTAAGCGGGTGGAGGATTGGGTAGCTGAGTGATTTCAGGGGACCCTGGGGCACAGGGGCTGTCCCTTGCTGTCTGGGACCTGGCCCTGGAGTGATCAGCACAGGTGGATGGCAGCCTGGAGTGTGAGAGCCTGATAAAGGAGGTGGTGGTATGCAGACATTGGATTGGCTGGTTTGTGTTTGGAAGGCACATCCATGGGCATCTTCTTCTATCTAGAAATCAGCTGACCCTGGGAGGGGCAGTCTCTCCAGGGTCATCAAGGCCCTGAACATCAGAATACAGAAAATCAGACATGGCTAATACATCTAGGTATTTCATGTAAGTGAAATGATACAACATTGGTCTTTTGGTGACTGGCTTATTTCACTCAGCATAATGACTGCAAGGGTCATCCACGTGTAGCATGTGTCAGAATGTTGTTCCCTGTTGAGGCTGAATAATGTTCCACTATATGTATATACCACACATTTTGTTTATCCATTAAGCATATTGATTTTTAAGGAAGACAAAAAAATCCATTCATTTCTAACTCTCCTGGGAATTCACTGGCCACTCAGCATCCCTCTCAGGGACTTCTCCCATCTCGGCCGAGGGAGGGCACATGCTGGAGGGCAGGAAAGGTCAAAGTCATCTGTGGTAGGAGTTAGGCTGACCGCCTGAACGGGAGCGCACTTACTTATGTGTAATTAATCCTCCGGTTCCTGAGTGTCAGCGTTCAGATGGAGCAGGAGAGTTGGTTTCTGGAATGCAATTACTGCTCACCACCCATGACCGTGAAGAGGCCTTGGGTGCTTGCCTCACCTGTGTGTGCATGACCGCCTGCCTGCCCTCCAGGAGTGGCCTCTTCAGAGCGTCTTTGTAGAAGTCTCGGGTGGACTGTCGGGCTGGAGCAATTATTCATCCAGGGGCTGGTTCCTGCTCTAATTACTGCTCTTTCTTCCACGGCTGAGAGGGATCGGTGGGCGGATGTGGGACAGGCAGGCTAATGTGATGACATTTTGACAAGTGTGTTACAATAAAAAATAACTCCCGTAGGAGAAGGTTAATGCAGTTATCAGCTGCGTTAGCATTGACATCCTTAGATTTGTGTCTTGTCAGGCAGGAAACTGTTCTCTTCTCGTGCAGACCAAGTCTCACCCATGTTCTAATGGATAGTGCTTGGATTCTGTTTCCAGAAACATCTACTGAGGGGTGAATATCATTATCTGTTTATAGATTTTTCCACTGGGGGTTTCTTCTGTGTTTATTCTATGATGGGCTTCTTCTTTCCACCTGCTAGTTAACTAGGCTGCTTCCCCCTACTCTCCATTGACATGTGGCTCAGGACTACATGCTAATTTTAACATTAGCCTGAGTAAAAATATAATTAGTAATTTTAGTCTGCTTCCAATTTAAATTTTGCCATGCATTCTAAAGGCAGCTACAGAGCATTTGGGATTTATTGTTCTGTTGGATCTTCTATTCCGTGTTCCTCTCTTATTCAGTTTTGGAAATGTAGCATTTACTATAACTGGGGTAGGTATATGAATTTTAAAGAACAGCCTTATAGAGATATGATTCACATACCATCTTCTTCACCCACTTACAGTATATGATCCAATGGCTTTCAGGATATTCAGAGTTATGTGTCCACCACCACAATGAACTTTGGAACACTCATTCCTTTTATTGCCCAATCTTATTCTACCCTATGAGTGTTTCACATTTCATCCATCCATTCATTGGACATTTAGCTATTTGAGTTGTTTTCACTTTTTGACTATTATGATTAACTCTGTTATGAATATTCATGTATAAGTTTCTGTGTGCAGTTATGTTTTCATATTTCTTGGGTGTAACCCTAGGGGTCAAATTGCTGGCCCATGTGGTAACTCTATTTAGCCATTTGAGGGGCTGCCACACTGTTTTTCAGAGTGACTGCATCATTTTACATCCTACCCCCTACCCCCAGCAATGTATGAGAGTTCCAATTTTTCTACATCCTTGCAAACACATATTATTATCTGTCCTGTGGTTTGTTGCCATCCTAGAAGTATCATGTTTTTTACCCTTGGAAGATAATATCGAATAGCTGGAAGTATGGATACGAGTTCAAGTTACTAGTTTACCACTTACTACCTGTGTAACCTGAGTGAGTTGCTTAATTTCTCTGAACCCTAGTTTACCTGTCTGTAATTAGGTGATAATTATACCTATCTCACGGACACTTGTGAGGATTGACAGAGGCAACGTGAAACATCAAGCATCTTAACACTCGATAGATATGAGCCTTTAGTATCATGCATAAAATGATGCCAACTTTGGGTTGCAGTCCTTTCTTTCTATCCTGTCTATACCTGTTCTTGGAATGAGGTGATTAACCATATATTTTAGAGAAATTTGGGATCATCCTGGCTAAGCAAAAATGAGTAAATTGGAATAAAGGTGATGGAAATCAGGAGGTCTGTGATTCACACTTTTTGGTTGACAGAGCTGTGAGTTTTGATAAGTAATTGCAGTGGACTACCACCATAATCAAGATACAGAACTCTGAACAATTCCATCCTGCCTCTTTGCTGTCCTACTTCACTCTACCTCCAGCCCCTGGCAATCATGGACTGGGTTTTTATTCCTGTAGTTTTGCATGTTCCAGAATGTCATATAAATGGGATCAGGTGGTATGTACTCTTTGAGTCTGGCTTCTCTCACTTAGCATGCCGTATTTGTGATTTGTCCATGCTGTTATGTCTGTTGGGAGTTTTTTTCCTTTTTACTGCTGAGATTCCTGTATGTGGATGTACTACAGTAGGGTGTCTACTCAACACTAAAGGCATTTGTCTTCTTTCCAGTTTTTTTTGGCAATTATTAATAAAGTCACTGTAAACATTCCCATACAGGATTTCATGTGACTGTAAGTTTCCATTTCATTTAGTCAAACATTTAGGAGAACAAATGTTGGATCGTAGAGTGACTATATGTTATTTGTATAAGAAACTGCCAGATTGTTTTCCAAAGTAGCTATACCATGAAATTAATAATATTGTAACCAGCCTGCTGAAATCTCTGAATTGGTTACCATCCAGTTACTGAGAATAAGCTTGAGTCTTGGTATTCATCTATAAGCTTTTCTGAAGTGACCACAGTTGTGATTTTCAAGCTATTGGTAGGAATGCCATGAAATTCACATTCCCTGGGCAGATTCATGTAGGAAAACTTTAGATTAAACTGAAACTACTTCTTTATTGCAGTACATTTAGTATCTAAAACTTAGGACCCTTCAGGAGGGAGGCGAAGTAGGGCGAAGTATGTAGTTTTGCTAAATTTATTTTATGACAAATGTCTTATGGAGCTAGTGCTCTTTGGAACCAATTTTAGGAAACACTGTGCTAGAGTACATAGATTCTTTTCAATGAGTTGCTTCTATTTTATGTGAAATATCTCTGTATTGGTCAGGATGGGTTCTGTTGTGCTATAGTAACAAACAGCCCTTATGCTCAGCTGTTTAAAACAATACCAGTTTGTCATTCTTGCTATGTGTCTCAGAAGGTGAGGGGCTCTGCTTCTTATTTGTTGCACTCAGTGGCACAGGCTAATGAGAGGGGAAAATGGCAGAAGAATTCTGGCTCCTGAAGTGACACATGCCATGTGCACTTGACCTTTGCCAAAACAAGAAATGGAGTAGTGTTGTACACCACCTCAAATTCTAAAGGGCTCAAGGCAAAATGATTTTGTTCTATCTTATGTATTTAGGAATTGGGGGCATTAGACGAGTGCCCTTCCTTCAGTGGTGCCTGTTGTCACCTGATCCCATGGTTTATTGGGCTGTTGGGGCTTGTGTCTGGCACCTTTGGCCACCATTTTCTCCTTCCTCAGGAAGCAGAGCTTTAAAACCAGACTGCAGAATGCCACTTTTTGGGAGTTGGGAGCTCTCTTGGGGACTATGTAGACTGTGGTTTCCAAACACGTTGTAGCAAGAGAAACTTTCCTTCAAGGGAAAGCTTACAAGGCAAGTCAACATGTACCATAGAAAAACTATGAGTGGTTCTGGGAGATGGCAGTTTTGGGTGGGGCAGCAAGCAAGGACCCTGACTGGAGCCTTTCTTCACCCTCTACTCCCCCCTTCTCTCATCCACCCCAGTAATCTCCAAGGGCCTCCAAAGACTCCAGTCTGAGAGTCCCTAATCTGTTCTGACTCTTTATCTGATTGATAAAGAGTAGATTGGTACATACCATACAAATAAGGATTCATACTAAGATGACAGGTGGCTGTGGGCACTCTGGGCCATTTGGTCACCTGGACATGAGGAAACAGGCTAGAAGTGACTGGTAGGAGGGCCCACAACTCAATGTGAGAGACACTATGGGCACTGGGCCTGGAAGGCTGTTGTTTTATTTTGCTTTTGCTGTTTTGCAGGATCAGTAGAGGGAGAGAGGGAGGGTGTACTTGTCTACTACTGTAAAGATTTAAGATCTTTATAGTCCAGGTGTCCCTGGGGCAAGTGTGAGCTTGGTGATAGCACTTATATGATATGTTACTATGCATCACCCTCCATTCTTGTTCAATCTTCATATTCATCCTGTACCTGAGGGTCCCCCCACCCTGTCCCTGCACCTGTGCAACCTCATTAAACTTTAACCCTGCAAAACTAAATTGCACAGAGGAGAGTCTCCTATGTTCACTGCCCTCACTTTGGGAGGCAGTGGGGTTTCACTTTGACCTACTATAAAATGCATTAAGCCTACTTGAGCCTTAAACTTCTCCAAGATTAATGATTTGTTTCTGGGAGACATTTTTTTTCAAGCTGTTAATCACTCTGCCAAAAAGAAAACTCTGGAATTTAAAACTGCTCCTGATGACAATGTTACTTTGGACCTTATATTAATGACCAAACTCTCCAGGGCCAAAGGTACCTGGATGTTTTCCGCAGTCAGGGATGGGGGGTAGTGCCCCAGAAGGTACTACTTTTGGCAGCACCTATGAATTCTCCCAGCGAAGCCTTCTGGGGATGCTGTCTGATGTTACCAGGAAGCACCACCAGTGAAAAACACCACTTTCCAACTGTTGGTATAAATTGTTCATTACTCCCGCTCTCTCCTCCCTGAAATATACCACAGACACATGATTGTGAGCCATGCTTATTAGGAAGCAGAAGAGAAAATCTTCATGAGTCAATGAATATTAGTACATAAATGATAAATTTCATTATTTCTAGTGCTTTGCATACACTTGGTTGAAGATGATGAGGCACGAGGGGTCTGTTTTGTTTAGAAGCAGGGAGAGGGCTATTCAGTGCTACCACTAGAAGAAGCTATACAAATGGAAATTTAAAGCAACCTGAAGGTCAGGGTTAAGAAAAGGAAATCCTGACTGATGCTTCCCTGTCTTACTTTATTTTTACTTTCTGACACCCATGGCACTGGGTCCTGTTTGGAGACCAGTCTCCAAACAGCTAAAATATGACGTGGGCCAGATTCAGGAGCCTGGGGACACAGCCCATATAGTTCAGGGACTAGGACACAAGGTCAAAACCAGTTACTATGACAGGTTGTAAAACTTGTGGATGACCTGTGCTTATGGGCTCAGGTGGTAAGGCCAGACCCTAGCCAGCGGATGGGGAGAAGCAGCCCCCAAATACATTTTAACCATAGCCGACTTCCTGGGGAAATTCAGTCAAAAAGCAAGTCTTGGAAAGAGGAGAAATGGAATAGTGTTGAACAACCCCTCTAATTCATGGGTTAAATAAACCCAGGCCATAGAAAGATGGGAAGAATCAACACCTGGTACCAGAGACAAGGCAACAAAGGAAAATAGTGTTGTCACATTGACTGCATACAATATTAAAAACACATTAAAAAAACCTGGTTAAACAGAAGAACAAAATACATATGGGGGAAAAATATTTACAGTATATTTCAATGAGTTAATATTTTTAATATAAGAGGAATTTGTTAAAAGCAGTTGTTTAAAACAACCAAAGCCTTGTCATATAAAACAGCAAAGAATTTACATAGATAATTCATAATAGAGGAAATGCCAGTAATTAATGCTAGAAAAGATTTGATCTTGGTAATCTGAAAACTTAAGGAAAAATGTTTGCTCTAAGTAATGAAAGATCTAAGTAAGGAGGTACATACTTAAAAAAACAATAAAATGCCATTTCTCAACTGTCAAATTAGCAAAGAGTGTAAAAAAAATTCAAGTCTTGGTATGGCTGAGGTGAAAGGTCAGTCACCTAATCCTTTTGGAGCTCCGCCTGATGGATTGAAAGCCTTTCAGACATCCCTGTCTTTGACCCAGTGATTACACTCGGGGATCCACTGTAAGAAAATAATCCTCAAAACAAAGAAACATAAAAACCAAACACGTTTTACACGAAGTTTCAGAAAAGGGAGAGCAACCTCAATATTATTTATTAATAGTATGGGGACTGCTAAATAAATGATTGTGTATGCAATTAGTTTAGTGTTACTCATCTAATTTAAACTGATTTTTATTAAGACTAATTCAACAGAAAAGTGTCGGTTCTTAAAAAGAAACAGGATATCAAATGGTATATACACTGATATTAAGATATTAAAAGATTTTAAAAACCTATGCACAGAGAGAAGGCTGGAAGACTACCAACAAAGGCATTAACAGATACATGGTGGTGCTTTAACACAAACTTCTTATGGTCTTTATTTTACCATTTTCTTACTGTTATGTATTTTCTGATAATGATGAAAGTAAAACTTAATCTTTAAGCTCTTGAGTGACAGCTGTGCAATGTAGTGTCAAAATCTCCTGTTGTCATGCAGAGTATTGGTCTGAGAATTTCTGACTTAAAAGCAGTTAGCATGTGGGTTTCTCTACCCAGTGGCTGGAAATTTGTCATTTTGCATGATGGTCATAGAAAAGTACTTTGTACAATTGTCGCTTTTCCCTTTTGAGGCAGCCCTCATTATATAACAATGCTTGGGAGGACAAGGGTGAGTGAAGAGGAGGTCCCTTGGAGGGGGTCACCCCAGGCTGCACGTCTCCCAGGAGGACATGTGTCCGTCAGTGCATGGTAGGAGGGAAGGAGGAGGGAGGGAAGATAGGAAGAAGTGAGCTCCCTGATGGCTGGCAGCCGTGTTCTGGATCAGTCTCCCACTCACAACAGATAATCTGAGGGTGGGGGCCGAAAGATACAGTAAGGGAATGAAGGCCAGTTTTCCTGACTTTTTTCTATGTGGAGTGACCTTGCTACCCACAAGAAAGCAGAACGCTCCCCTTATTGTGAAGCATGTCGGCAATTTTTTTGTGACACCCTTATTTTGCAAAATAGAAAATATGGAGAGGGGGATTTTTCTACAAGAGTTATTTTTCGCTTCATTGATGCCTTTATTTCAGAGCGTCTAAACCCAGAATGTGGCTAAAGAGAACAGAGATTTCTTATGGATGGGCTCACTCAACAGTTGCTTGAGTAGCCTTCTGGCATTGCTCTTACCATAGATGAGGTTCTGTTCTGATTGCCCACAACAGTCTGGTGAGGGTGGCTCTGCCCCAAAGGCAGCAGCCCCAGGGTGACTTGGAGCTGGATGGTGGTCAGCCAGCTCTGAGAACAAAAAGCATTGGGCAGTCTTGGAGAGGGTACCCCTTCAGTGACTCTTCTGCTTCCTGTTCTTCGCATTTGTGGAGAATAAAAAGCTACTGGTAGCTAGAATAGTGAGAAATGCAATCAGAGTAAACAAGTTCCCTGCGTGTTCGTGTGGGCTCAGTGTAGGATGGTTTTGCATATATGAGGATCTGGACCACCTGTCTCTCCAAGCATCCCAGAACTCTGAGTCTTGTGGGTGCTTTGAGGTTCACACCCAGGCTGTTCTCCAGTATGTGGCACTGAGCAGGGTGCTTTGCATGCGGTTGGGGGTCAGTAAAAGGGTGAGTGGATGACAGAGTGCTGGCTTTGGTTTTTTGCGTATTTGTTTTCCTGGAAGCCTCTGTAAGGGAAGTGTTTACACATTTCTGGTGCTAAAGGGAGTGCTTTTATTTTGTTGTTTTCAATGGGTCATTCCCAGGTAGTCGTTTCTTTCTCCTCACACAAAACTAAACTGAATAAGGATACATGTTGCTACTGAAAAAGCTGGGCCTTCCCCCCCCCCCCCATTAATAACAGTTAAGAATTTGTCAGAACAAAGGAACCCTGCTTTTCTGAAGAGATTTTGAGTTTAGACTTTAATTTGACTTCAAAATCTGGCAGGGGAAGTGCAGACACCTTGTTTGCAAACATGAGGCTGGTTGTGGGGCTCTGGTTTGATCACCCAGAAAAAGAGGGGAAGTAGGGGCAAACGAAGGGTGATGACATTCAGGAGTATTAATAGCTGAACAGTAGATTTTAGGGGGAGAGGATGCTGTGCCCAGGGCTCCAGCTTGCATAGAAGTGCCTGTGGAGGGAACCAGCAGCTCTGTTCTGACGGTTGTGAATCTGTGGTGGAGAATTTCCTTCCTGCCTGTCGTCACCAGAGGTCCATAACTAAGCGATGGCCTCTCACAGCGTCTTCCAGAATTTCTGATGGTTTTCCTTTGAGGCTTAGAAAAGTGTGTGCTGAAGGGTGTGAGGAGGTTTTCGGTCACCGGGAGCCTGGCCGTGATTACTTACTTCGGAAATGTTCTCTGGTTAGCAGTGCTGTTCGCAAGCGGGATGCCAGGTTGTTCTCCGAAGGCTTGCTGGCTAATAAGGTGGATAAATCACTTGGTCCCTCAGGGGCTGCCAGCCTCTGGCCCAGATTCCTGTTCTTAATTTGCTTATTCGAGTCAGGGCTGTTGTATTACATGGTGGAAGGGCTGCACCTGTGGATTTTCCACTGACGTGGTCACTTCCTGGGGAAGAGCACTGGGTTTGCCGCTTCACACCTGCATGCCTCAGTTTCATTGCAAGCAAAATCAGGGTTGCACTCACTGGCCTCGTTCTGTTTTATCCGTGGAGAGCTCCCTGGGGTAGACTACATCCAGTACTTTAGCTTATTGATAAATAGGTCCTTCACTGCCGTGGTTTCAAACCTTCCATATCTCCAGTCTCCCCTGCTGCTGGCATGACGGATTATCCTACAAACCCAGGAGGCCCGCAGATGGGAGCGCTTTTGCCTTTCGTCTCTCCACCTCCAAACTTGTTCATCTTTTCTCCTGCTGTCCTTCACTTCCCCGAAACCCTAGAGGCTTTTTTCTCACGTTGCAAGACCACAGCGCTTTCTGGACTCCTAAGGGCACCTGCTGAATTGGGGACGCCATCTCACCTCTAGCATCAGAAGAATTACTAAAATACATATTTAAAATAAGGGACCTTAGAGATAAAATCTAGGAATGAGAGGCCTCATTGACTACCAGATTGATAAAATTAGTTAATATGCAATGATGAAAAGAATGGGACAAGCTTGCACTTTCTCAAGTTGGAAAGCAAACTCTGAAAAGCAGTTTGTCTAAATCTAGAAAAGGCACAGATTATCTTTGATCTGGAAATTCCAGCCTGTGAATCTAACCACAAAGCAAACAAAACAGTGACAACAGTGTTTAATTTATACATTCGTGAAGAACTTTGTCACAATGACAAAGCCATTATAAAGAATGGAAGGATATTGGAACATTTAAAGTAGAAAAAAGATACAAAATTTTTTATGTGGTGTGATCCTCCCCCCTTTTTTCAGTGCCATGTGTATGTATGGGGAAAAAAGACTGGAAGGAGTATCTTTGGGAGTATTTTAGGAGTATCTTTTTTGATAAATTTATTTCTTTATCTAAAATTTTTTTTCTATGAAAAGGATTCCCCTATCTAGTTAATTAACACATCCATCACTTCACATATTTATCATTTCTTTTCTGAGAACATTTAGCTTCTGTTCCCTTAGCAAATTGCAGTTCTACAAGACAGTGCAATCAACTGTAGTCACCATGTTATTATGTATTAAATCTGGAGACATTATTCACCATATAGCTGAAAGGTTGTATCCTTTAACTGACCTCTGCCTGTTTCCTCCACTTCCCCAGCCCCGGCAACCACTTTTCTGCTCTGTTTCTGTGAATTTGACTTTTAAGATTCCACATATAAATGATATGATGTATTTGTCTTTCTCTGTCAGGCTTTTTTTTTTTAACATAGTTTTTAAAGATTTTACTTTATTTTTATTTTATATAAAATATAATTTTTTTTTTCAACGTTTATTTATTTTTGGGACAGAGAGAGACAGAGCATGAACGGGGGAGGGGCAGAGAGAGAGGGAGACACAGAATCGGAAACAGGCTCCAGGCTCTGAGCCATCAGCTCAGAGCCTGACGCGGGGCTCGAACTCACGGACCGCGAGATCGTGACCTGGCTGAAGTCGGACGCTTAACCGACTGCGCCACCCAGGCGCCCCTAAAATATAAATTTTTATTTTTATATTTAAAATTTATATTTTAATATAAATATAAATTTTTATTTTTATATTTAAAATTTATATTTTAATATAAATATAAATTTTTATTTTTATATTTAAAATTTATATTTTAATATAAATATAAATTTAAAATTTTATATTTAAAATTAAAAAAATTATATAAAAATTTTATATAAAATAAAATTTATATATATATATATTATTGTCAAATTGGTTTCCATACAACACCCAGTGCTCATCCCAACAGGTGCCCTCCTCGATGCCCATCACCCACTTTCCCCTCTCCCCCACCCCCCATCAACCCTCAGTTTGTCCTCAGTATTTAAGAGTCTCCTATGGTTTGCCTCCTTCCCTCTCTGTAGCTTTCCCCTCCCCCTTTCTCTCCCCCTTGGTCTTCTGTTATGTTTCTCAGGATCCACATAAGAGTAAAAACATATGGTATCTGTCCTTCTCTGACTGACTTATTTCACTTAGCATAATACTCTCCAGTTCCATGCATGCTGCTACAAATGGCCACATTTCATTCTTTCTCATTGCCAAGTAGTATTCCATTGTATATATAAACCACATCTTCTTTATCCATTCATCAGTTGATGGACATTTAGGCTCTTTCCATAAGTACTCTCTACACCCAACATGGGGCTTGAACTTACAACCCTGAGATCAAGCGTTGCATGCTACCAGTTGAGCCAGCCAGGTGCATCCCCTCTGTCTGGCTTATTTCACTTGGCAAAGTGTCCACAAGATTCATCTGTGTTGTGAAAAACAACAGAATTTCCTTCTTTCTCATGGTTGAATAGTATTGCATTGTATGTACATCATTATCATCTTTATGCACTTATCTGTTTATAGACATTTAGGTTGATTCCATATCTTGGCTATTGTGAATAATGCTGCAGTAAATATGGAGTGCAGATATCTCTTTGACATAGTTATTTCATTTCCTTTGAATATATACCCAGAAATGGAATTCCTGGATTGTAGGTAGTTCTATTTTTATTTTTTAAAGGAATCTCCATACTGTTTTCCACAGTGGCTGCACCGTTTTGATTCCCACCAACAGTATGAGAGAGTTCCCCTTTCTCCATATCCTTGCTAGAACTTGTTGTCTCTTTTCTTTTTGATACTTCTATTCTAACAGGCGTGAGGTGGTATCTCATTATGGTTTAGATTTGCATTTTCCTGATGATGAGTGATGTTGAGGGCTTTTCGTTGGACCTGTTGGCCATTTGTATTTCTTCTTTGAAAAAATGTCTAGTCACATCCTCTGACCATTTTTTAATTGTGTGTGCGCACACACACACACACACACACACACATATAGTTGTTATTGAGTTGCATGAGTTCCTTATATATTTTAGATATTAACTCCTTATCAGATACATGATTTGCAAATATTTTCTCCCATTAACTTGCCTCTTTATTTTGTTGATGATTTCCTCTGCTATGCAGAAGGATTGTCTTTTTTTTTCCTTTTTATCTTTTGAAAATTCTTACAGTGAGTTTGCATAACAATTTTTTAAATCAGAAACTCAGATTTAAAAAATGTTTTTCCTCCCTCTCCTTCCTCACCTCACAGGTATACCTCAGAGCTCAGGTTTTTACCCATCTTGTTTCATCACATCTGTGGCCCGTGTGGCCACACTCTCTGTCTGTAGTATTTATCAGTACTCTGCCCCATCCTCTGATACTCACCTTAGGCTTTGGTATCTTCCAGCTTTCTTTTATCTGTATGTGTGTGTATCTCTAGTCTTGTCGGGTGTTTTTATATTCTGCTTGGGTCTGAACACCAGTGTTCATTAGTCTCTTTCCTTTTAACATCAATTCTCTTTCCTTCCATTCCCCCTGGTCATAATCTGTTCTAGGCAGAATCAGTTCCTGTTTCCTCTGTGTTGCTGTCCTGTCTTGTATATCCCTTTCTCCCAGACTTCTCAACCTTGGCAGAACATTGAATTTACCTGAGAGAGCTTCAGAAATCCCAGGCCTGAGTTCCATCCCAGTGATTTTGGTGTCTTTGGTTTGGTGGAAGCTGGATTTGAGGGGTCTTTAAGTTCCCCAGTGAGTCTGCTGGAAGGAAGGCTGGGAACCCCTCTTCTATCTGGTGTCTTGCTGTACTTTGGGGAATCACGTGCATGGTGCGTATAAGTTTCTGGGGTCCTGACTCTTGGATATCAGCAACACCACTAGACCTACAGATCCCCAGTACCAGGCACTGGGAAAACAGCAGTGAGTGAAAATAACTCCAAGTGAGGAAGTCTGTTTTTGCACCAGCCACCCTGTCTTGGTGCTGGTCTAGCTGAGAATTTGATCAACCCAAATCAACCTCCTGTCTTGACTTCACCCGCTGGGGTTGTGCCTCCCTTATAATGAAGAATAAACTGGTATAATCCACATCAGTGGCCGGCTTGGGCATGCAGTCAGGACATGTTTCTCAAGCCCTTATTCCCTGCTCTGTTGCTCAGTCATTGAGACCAAACCTGGGGGCTCATCTTCTTCCATCATTGTTGCCCTCAGACAGGGATGCAGTGTACTTATTGTGGCTCTGACTCTGCAGCTCATAGAGGTCAGTAGTGGCTTTATCTCTGCTTCACATTGTCTGGTCTCAGAGAGGGAACAGGCATCAGAAAATTTTACAGGACAGCATTAGGAAATCAGGAATTACAGCGAAAGGGAATCCTGTCCCTGTGTGAGGCTGGGTCAGACTTTTATGACATGGTTCTGTGATTCTCAGTATATGGTCCTGCTATAGAAACTGGGTTCAGAGAGTCATGATTTATTACAAGGAAAATGTGGACTGTTTGTATACCTGTGTGACGATGGCCTAGTTACCCAGTCAGAGCCAAGCTATAACCATGAGAGAAGAGGTAAGACATTGTATTTCAGGAAGAGTATTTGGAAGAAGGTTATCACCTCCTACAGGTGTCTAGTGAGGGCTGATGGAAGCTTCTTGGGGATGCATGGGCACCGGTGGTAGTTAGGGACTGCCAGCCCAGAGGCCCAAGCCCACCCTCAAAAGCTGGCAGGGTGTGGGTAGAGCCAGAATCATGTGCCCATCATGGCTCCTCATGGCTCTTGTGGTACACTTGGAACCTCTGAGCTCTCTTGTGCTCTGTCCCTTTCCATTCACCCACTTACCAGCAAGTACAAAGGGTCTGCTGGATGCTGTTGTTACTCCATGCATCACAAAGAAAATGTCCCTATTCTCACAAGGTTTATATTCCAGTGGGGGAGGTCGACAAACATGAAACATTAATAAAAAAATAACCCAGATGTGGTGAAGCTTTTTATTTTGGTTTAGCCCAGTAGTTTAATTTTTCCTTTTTTCTAGGAAAATATGTCTACAGCTGATGTCAGAGAGATTACTGCCTGCACGGTCTTCTAGGATTTTTATGGCTTTGGGTCTCACATTGAGGTCTTTTATCCGTTTTGAGTTTATTTTTGTGTGTGGTGTAAGAAAGTGGTGTAGTTTCATTTTTTTGCATGTAGCTGTCCTATTTTACCAGCATCATCTGTTGAAGAGACTATCTTTTCACCCAATTGTATAGTCTTTCCTCCTTTGTCATAGATTAATTGACCACAAAAGCATGGGTTTATTTCTGGGCTCTCTATTCTGTTTCATTCAGCTCAGGGTGTATTTTTGTGCCAGTACCATACTGTTTTGAGTACTATAGCTTTGTAGTGTATCTTGAAATCTGGGACTCTGATACTTTCAGCTTTGTTCTTCTTTCTCAAGATTGCATTGGCTGTTCAGGATCTTACAAATTTTAGGATTCTTCATGGTGAAGGAAATCATCAACAAAACAAAAAGGCAACCTACTGAATGGGATAAGATATTTTCAAATGATATATCTGTTAAAGGGTTAATATCCAAAATATATAAAGAACTTACAAAACTGAACACCAACACCCCCCCCCCAAAATAATCCAATTAAAAAAAATTGACAGAGGACCTGAATCGACATTTTTCTAAAGAAGACATACAGATGGTTAACAGACACATGAAAAGATGCTCAACATCACTAATCATCAGGGAAATGCAAATTAAAACCTCAGTGAGATATCACTTTACACCTATCAGAATGGTTAAAATAAAAAAAAAAACCACAAGAAATAATAACTGTTGTTAAGGATTTGTAGAAAAAGAAGCCCTTGTGGTAGGAATGAAAATTGGTGAAGCCACTGTGGAAAATAGCGTGAAGTTTTCCTAAAAAATTGGAATAGAATTAGAAGTAATTCTATCCAAAGAAAGTGCAAACACTAGTTTGAAAGGATATATACACTCCCATGTATATTGCAACATTATTTACAATAGCCAAGATATGGAAGCAACTCAAGTATCCATATATGGATGAATGGATAAAGAAAATGTGATATGTAAGTACACACACACACACACACACACACACACACACACAGGGATACTATTTAGTCATGAAAAATAAGGAAATCTTGCTATTTGCAACAACATGGATGGATCTAGAGGGTATAATGCTAAGTGAAATAAGTCAGTCAAAGGCAAATACCATATGATTTCACTCACATGTGAAATTTAAGAAACAAAGGAATAAACCAAAAAAGACACAAACCAAAAACAGACTCTTAACTATAGAGAACAAACTGATGGTTACCAGAGGAGAGGTGGGGGGAATGGGTTAAATAGGTGAAGGGGATTAAGGGTACACTTATCTTGGTGAGTACTGAGTGATACACAGAATTGTGGAATCACTATATTGTATGCCTTAAACTAATATAACATTGCTAATTATATTTGAATTGTAGGGGGAAAAAAGAAAAAACTAGATGTGGGACAGACGACATGCAGATAGTTAATACTATAGGAAAGGAGAGTGGAGAATGACAAAATGATGACTTTCGTGTTTGGTGCTGGGGAACATCCTTGAAGGGATTCAGTCTCAGCCAATGTCTGAAAATCTGAGTGATGACAAGGAGCCAGCTAGGCAAAGATCAAAGATTGTGGAGTGGGGACACCTGGTGCCAGGATGCTACAGTAGGGATGACCTTGGCATTTTCAGAAACCACACAGCAGTCTGAATGGTTGTACAGTCCAGGGAAGGAGTTTGGATCATGTTCTCAGTGCACTGGGAAGTCATGGAAAGGCTTTAATCACAACAGTGTGCGATCTGGTTTGCTTTAGAAAGATCTTGCTGGCTGCTGCTAAGGGAAAAGATTGAGGAAGCCAAGTTGGGAGGCAGATGACCAGGTATAGGTGATTACAGTATCACAGGCAAGAAATGATAATGATTTAGACTAGGTTGTGGTAGTAGAGATGAAAATAAAAGAACAGACATAGGGTTTGTTTGGAAGAATGATCAACAGGTCTTGATGCATTGGATATTTGGCATGAGGGAGAGGTGAATCAAGGATAATTCCTAGAGTTTTGGCTTCAGCAACTGGATGAGTATTAATATTATTTACCAAAGCTGCAAAGACTGCTAAATATCCAAAGGGAGTATAAAGATTTCTAATTGGAACCTGTGAAATTGAAGGTACCTGTTAGGCATCAAAGGAGAGATGTCAAGTAGTCAGTGGGTTATACAAGCTAAAGACAGATTGTTGGAGTCAATCAATGGCATTTAGAAAGAGCGATAACGTGTTCCTGTTTTCCTAGGACACTCCTGATCTACACCAATTGTTCCATCATCATTGTTAAAGGACCCCTTTTCTCACTCTCAGCCTCACACCTCTTTGTGCTATAACTTATCATCTTTCACAGAGACAGTATTTAAAGCCACGGGCTAGAGAGTAATTAGAGAGAATGGTACAAATACAGGCAGAGTCTGTTACACTTCAACATGTTGATGTGGGAGGGCATTCAGGAAACAGCCACTGGATCAAGAGAAAAGCCAGGAGGAGGTAGACTCACCCCAGTCAGGAGAGGAATGTGGCTGGGAAGGGAAGAGTGGTCACATGTGAAAGAATGAGATGAAGACACAAAGAGTGGTCACTGCATGTTGCAGTTTCATAAGGATGGTCCCAGTGGAAAGGAGAAGGTGGAAGCCCACAGGAACTGAATTGAGGAGCTAGAATGTGTGATGAGCTTGCTACATCCTTCCTGTTGCCCCACTTTTCAGACAAAAATCATAATTGTAAGGAGCTAATTTAAATGCCATCTCTTCCATTAAACAGACCTCAGATTCCAACAGTGAACTGGTTAGAATTAATTGCCCTTCTGTATTCCCATAGCACCTTGTTTGTAACTTTTCATGTGACTTTTTGTTGTTGTTGTTCATTGTGTTTTAGCCATGTGTGCCTGGCTCCTTATTAGCTATAGATCACCTGGGGGCAATGACTGTTTATTTTCCATCTTCATCTTGCCTATGAAACTTAGCTTTGTCACAGTTCAATGAACCTATGAGACATTTGAGAAATGTTGAATGGATGAGTGAATGGATCTGTGAATAAATGAGTGAGTGAATGAGTGAATGGATGAGTGAGTAAATCATGAGTGATTGAATACATAAGTGACCAAGTGAGTGAGTGGATGGATGAGTGTGTGAATGGGTGAGTGAGTGACTGAGTGATTGAGTGAGTGGATGAGTGAATGAGTGCATGGGTGAGTGAGTGACTGGGTGATTGAGTGAGTGAGCGATGGATGAGTGAGCAAGTGAGTAAAGGATTGGAACTACAGTCAAATTGGTACCAAGTACCTACGCAGCATAACAGCCATGGGTGGTTGGTATTTCTGTTTGTCCCTTGTCCACCTCATTTGTTCATATGCAAAAGCTTCCATTTCAAGCAATGATCATTAAACACTGCAATGGATAATTGTAGAGTGGTTATTTTCTATTCTGTTGGTCCTAGGCTGCCTTTAATTCTAATGGAAACAATAGTTTCCTTTAACTGAAAATTTGGTGAATCCTTTTTAGCTATTTTTCTGTTTTCCTTGTACTGTTTGAAGGATATACTATTTATGGACTGCAAAACGATACATTCTAATCTGAGCTAGAGATAAAATGTAAAGGGGGGCATAAAACATTTAGGAAGCACACATGAATCACAACAGAGGATTACGCAAAAGCTTTCTCAGGAAAATGTGCACATTTTGCATTTAGGAACAGCCCAGCAAAGTGGCATACAGCTGATTTGTCATAATATATAAACCTCTGGTAGTACTAAGAAAATAAATACTATATTAAGTCTTTAGGCAAAGCCATTGATACTAGTTTCTATCTATGAATGCAATTTTGTGTTCCTGATGTGTTGGAAATACCCCAAAACAAATGCCAAATGTGAGATTGCAGATTAAATTTATAGGGCCCTAAGCTGTAACTATATTTTTAGATGAGACCTGTTCTACCTACTAATTCCTCTGGGAATAAACTGGCAGAATGAGGGAAACCCCAAAATGCCAGGTATAAGAGAAGATCTTATCAGAATTTCTGCTAGGCAGATTCAGGGAGGAAATCTGGGAATGGTATTATCTGTAGCCCTAGAAATCACAGCCTCAAGAACCTGAAGTCAAAGACATGCAAAAAGCCCTGATGTCCGGGCCCTTGAATCAGCCTGTGGCCCTGGACAAGTCCCTCCCTGTTACTGGCATCCTGGGGGAGGGGGGTTGATGCTGGTGCTGAGAACAGCCCTCTTTGCCGAAGCCAGGTGAGGTCTCACAAACCTTTCACACTGTGGCCTGTCACCAGTGGGGTCTCATTCCATATGGTGTGACAGTTGAAGCAGTTGGACTTGGGCTTGCCCTTGGTGCCTGGTGTCACTAAGGAGGTGAGAAGAATTCTTGCTCTTCTTGATGTTATACGGCATCCCCTGGAAATGTTCAGTCATGTTGTTCTGGGCAGCCTTCTTCTGAGGGACCCACTGCCAGGAGACTCCTCTGCCCAGCTGTCAGCAGAGCAGAAGGAGGGTCTCTGGTGCCTCTTGCAGAAAGCTCCCATTGCCCAGGCACGCCTGTGTACTTCATGGTGTACTTTGTACTTCATGGTCTCCATGCTCCTATAGCACCACAGACCCTGTCTCTCTGAGGGTCAGCTGGTTGCTACTCTGAGGCTTTTAGATTTAAAGATGGGAGCAGAGCCATGGTCAGAGTGAGGCCCATGCCTGTAGTTACTTTTTTCCGTCCTCAACAGATGGCCAGCATTGGCCTCCACCATCACTTGACTCCCCTTTGGGTGCTCAGATGTAATTTTTGTTTCCTTGTGGTTATTTAAGTCTGGATGTGCAGACCCTGAGAGTCTGACTAGGTAACTTGTACACAGTCCTTCCTATGTGAATCGGTCATTTTCCTTTCCAAGTGTCAACTGGAAATTAAAAATAAATTAATTTTTATTTTCTTTGGACAAGCCACACTTCTAACCTGACTTGTTATTATAGGGAATTGGGCTTTGAAGAAGACAAATTTAAGAGTATCTATAAATTATCTTCATGTTTTTTCTTTTTTCATGTTTGCTTTTTATCCCTTGAACTGAGACCAGAATCATTAAGATTTTCTTAAGAAGTTGGCTGCAATAAATATCCTAATAATTACAACTCAGGAAATTCATCATAAATCATTGTTTTTGCTGTATTTCCTTGGCCTTCAGATTTTCCAGCTGAAATTGCCTCAAGGGACCCTTAACATCTTTTATGGAGTTTGTAAACTCCCTGAGGTTGAAGAGTCTTGGACTTGGAATCTAGAACACCTAACATAATACTGGGCATTACTTACTGGGCTCAGGAAATCTTTTGAAGGAACAAAAAATATCTTCCTATAATGTAAGTTGCTGATTCACAAAGTGGCTTCTTCACCAAAAGTGTGTTGAAGCAGTTTTGAAATCAGGACACCTAGGTTCAAATCCATTTTCTACCTCTGGCTGGGATAACACCGAGCCAGCTACTTTACTTCTTTGAGCTTCTGTTTCCTCATCTGTAAAGTGAGATGGTGCCTACTTTGCAGGGTGGTTGTGAGGGGGAGTAGACCAAAGAATAACATGGCTAGTTGGGTGGCTGGTATGTATAGATGTCCCACATCCATGGTGCCCTCCTCTCTTCCTTCCCCATCAGCCTGCAAGGGTCTCACCTGACATTGTACAGCATAACGTGACAGGTGGCATTACTTTGACTTGTCTTAAAGCTGGATGCTTTCACATAGATGACCATGGAGGCAGTGAGGATGTGAGAGTGGAGGTGATATATAAACCTGGAACCGCCTCTGGGGTGTTCTGGGGTGAGCTGTGAACATTCACCGGGGGCTCTGGTCTTCAACTTTGCATTGTGGTGATGAGCAGTGCTGGGAGGCCTGTTCCATGTGATGAATGTGTGTGACAAGTGCTTGAGGGAGAGGACATTGGTGTCAGGTGGATGTCCCAATCCTCCCTGACTTCTGGCTCCAGGGGAACACTGCCACAAGACTGTGAGTGAGGAAGGGTGCTCAGTGGGAGAGGAGGACCTGCATTACAGGGAGTTGGTTAACTTCTTTCTAGTTAGACTTCCCACTGTTTAAGATAATGTGACACATTAACTGGAATCACAACTGCATTCAACAGTAGTACTGCTTTAATTTTTCATTTTCTCATATTTAGTGATGGGGGTCTCAAATATGAGTGTATGGATATTTTCCAGAGACATAGACTTAAATTTGGGTTTGCAGGGGCTGAGTGAGCAGTGAGACAGAGATCAGAATGAGGTCACACCCACAAACCGGTGCACCCAGGTTTAAGTGTGGAGGTTGTTCCTTTCAATTCCAGTAGCCAATGGTGTGCTAAGGATGGCTTTGGAGAGCTTCAGAAGCTCTCTCCCACAGAAGCTCCACAGCCCCCTCCCCGTACCCTCCATTAGTCTCCAAATAAGTGTACTTGCTAGGTAACACCAGTGACCTTGCAGGGCAGACTGAACTCCCAGATGACCTCTGTAGCTTACCACCCACCATGTCACCACCCTGTCCCTTCCCACAGGGACACTTCTGGGGGTGTCAGTGTTAGGAATGGTTCTGTGCAGAACCAGCCTCTTCCCGATTAGACAGGTGCAGGATAGTCATGCTTCAGGGTTGCCTGTCCTGGTCCAGGTGTGCCCGGCAACCTCTTCCCTTTGTAAACTTGTGCACGAGTGTGCTGGCTCATCCATTCTGACAGACTGGCTGTTTAGACAGTGCTTCCTCCAAGCTGCCCTTCTTGGTGTGCTCTTATTTTTCATATTAGCAAACTGAGCTTTTCATTATTCCTTGTAGGTATTGAAAATGTTTTTAATTGTGAAATATAGCATGGAACAAAAGAACATCTAAACATTATGCTAAGTGAAAAGAAACCAGTTGCAGAAGACTATATTATATTATCCTGTTTGTATAAAGTATCTAGATTAGGGACAGAAAGTAAACTACTGGTTTCTTAGGGCTTGGGATGAGGGTTGGGAAGTTACAGGGTATAGGGATTCTTTTTGAGATGATGAAAAATGTTCTAGAATTGCCTGTGGTGATGGTGATGCATATCTGTGACTGTATCAGAAACCACCAAATCACCTGATGGATGGTTTATGTCTATATGTCATATATCATATGTGTCAAAAATGAAGGCAAAATAAAGATATTTTATGATAAATGAAAAAACATGTGCACAACTTCTCAGATGATACTAAAATGAACACTCATGTACTCAGCAACCAGAACCAAGTGGAGTATCCTACAACCCAGAGGTCTCATTTCGCCGCTTCTGCCCCAGAGGTAACCACTGTCCTAAATGGTGTTAATGACAATGTGTGTTTGCATCCATCCCTCAACTAGGTATAGTTTAATTTTACCTGTTGGTTAATTTTGTACATATGGATTCATACGGTACCTATTTTGTGACTTCTTTTAGGCACTGTGGTTTAGATATATGTTGCCATAGATTTTTCCTATTCACTGCTACATACAATTCCATTGTATGGAGAATACAATTCATGCACCCATTCTACCATTGATGGCATTTGAGTTGTTGGGTGCCATTATGGCCAGTACTGACATAAACATATTTACCTCCTAATGCACACATGCAAGGATTTCTGTAGAAATATCCCTAGTAGCAGAATTGCTAGGCTATAGAGTCCATGCATTTTTATCAATGATAGATAATACCAAATAATTTTTTGTCAAGAAAATTGTGCCAATCTATGTTCCTAGAAGCCAGAGGTGACAGTTACTGGTGTTCCATGTTTTCAACAACACTTGGTATTCTCAGGTTATTAATTTTTGCCAGTCTAGTGGGTATGAAACGGTATTTCAGTGTGTGCATTTTCCTGATGATCAGTGAGAGTGAACATCTTTTGTATATGTCTTCCCATATTAGTTAGCGTTTACTGCATAACAAACACCCCCAGAATGTAGAAGCTTAAAATAACATCCATTTCATTTAGCCGACAATCCCGTGTGTTGGTTGAGATTACCAGCATAGCGGGAATGTCTGGGGACTCTCCATGTGGTTTCTTATCCTGCAGAAGGCTGAGTTGGGCTTTTCATGTGGTGAATGATAGGTTCTAATAAACTGCAAGAGAGGGCAGATGCCATTGTGCACTTTTTAAACATCTGATTGCATTATAGTGTTGCTGTCTCATTGGCCAAAGCAAGCCACCAAGGCTAAGTTCAGTTTGGAAGAGAATTTTCCAAGGGCCTGGATCCAGGGAGACATGAATCCTGTTGGAGGACATTATTACACAACCCACCATAGTACCTACTTCCTGTATTTCTTTAGGATGTTGGTCTTTTATATTGCTGGTAGGAGTTCTTTATATAGTCTGGATACTAATTCTTTGATAGTTATCTGTGCTAATTTTGGATCAATAGAAATTCCTTTAATAAACAAGATCAACAAAATAATAATAATGGCATGTTTTCTGGGCTAAATTTGGAAAACATTACAGTGTAAGGTAAATACAGAAAGGTTATTTATCTCAAAGGAGGAACTAGAATCAAACTCCTAAAACTTAGTAATTTAACTTCTGTATCTGTTATAACTTAGTAATCAGCTATTTTAAAAAGCTGCCTACATGGAGATTTAGGATTTTTAGGAATATTAAAGACCCGGGGGGAAATTAGTATTGGTTAGGTAGGACAAAAACTCAAATCAGTTACTTGTAATAAACTTAAATAAGTGCAACTCTTTTAGAAATTCTCTTTTTAGATTCTCTATATTAACCTTGTGTATTTAGTAATATACATATTGTACTCTACATAACTTGGTTTTCTTCCTAAAATTATCTTTTAAGACAATTTGATATTTTACTCAGAAAAGTACAAAGTTTCTAAATATTTTGAAAAAATACATTGATGTATAAAAGGATGGATATTAAGATTTTAGACTTTGAGGGGCTCCTGGGTGGCTCAGTCGGTCAAGTGTCTGACTCTTGATTTTGGCTTAGGTCATGATCACATGATCTCATGGCTTGAGCCCCATTTCGGGGCTATCAGTGGAGAGCCTGCTCGGGATTCTCTTTCTCTTTCTCTGCCCCTCCCTTGCTTGCTTGATCTCTCTCTCAAAAATAAATAAACTTAAAGAATATTCTAGACTTTGAGTTCTCTTCCCCATGTTTTGCTTATTTAAAGCAAAAATACTCCCCAAACGCAAGATACCCCAAACACAAGATAAATATTTCACCATTATAACAAAAAAGACTGTTTGGGCTTAATCTAGAACTTTTACAGGGTCCAACAGAACCAGAGTTTATTTTTTCAGAGGAGTAGATAAGTGCAAACTCTCCAAATTTATTGAATTTGATGTTTACGAATGAGATGATTTCCTCATCCCCACAAGTGCTTTGTCTTCTTGAAAGGCTTCAGTTTTATCTTTTTTAGAGATGCCTCACTGTCCCAGTTTGCCTGGACCTGAGGAGTTTCCTGGGACACGGGTGCTAAACCCTGGGAACATACCAGGCAAGTTGGAGGCTAGTTGGTCATCCTCTTCTTCACAAATTTCAGAAAGTAAAATTCATTGGTTTGGATTCATGCCCACATCTCTAGCCTTTAAATGTGCTTAACTTGCTTAATTTCCTTCTTTGATTATTTTTTTTGCCCCCTAACACAAATCGTTCCTGCTGGAGGTGGAAATATTCAGAAAGCAGGGCCCCGGGACTGGCTGTGTGGAGTTGGCCTCTGGAGGGTGTGTGTTGCTCCAAAACGGGCTGGTGAGGGCTTTCCTTGTTGCCCAACGCTGACAGTTCCTAATGCTGCTCATTTTGTCACATAGGCAGCATAGTCGCATTGCCTACGTTCATGGTTTTCATGTTACAGCCACGATTTTAAAGCAGCATATTCTGATTTTTCTCACTTAATTTAGTAGTCTCTTGGTTTAGATTGCACTTGGGGCTGTGCTTAGAGTTTTGATAAAACTTAGTTGTATATGTGTCATTTTGGAAAGGACTGTTTGGAAAATAGGACATAGAACAGATGGTTATAAAACCACCAGGTCAAATGGAGATCATTATTTCTCTTTTATTTAGAGGCAAATGTTGCTATATAGGTTGACATATAAAGATATATAATACATAATTTAAGGAAATATTCAGGGAGTAGAGACTAGGGAATACAAATATGAGCATTTTTTCTTATGATGCATTTTCTTCATTCTAAAACTATTATATTGTTTAATTTCTGTCTTAACAGTTCCTAGATCTGCCCTATGATGTTGTGCAGCTTGTGCACTGCACAACTTGGAGTGGGGGGGCAACTGTTCACATTCCAGTTATCCTAGATTTGTCTTGAGAAAGGGATGCCTTGCATAATAATGCTCCTGGGCAAATGGAAGCCAGCATGACTGCCTCCCTGACCCTCCCAATAAAGGTACTTTACAGAACACACGAAGGAAATAAAATTTTTCTTCTGCTTACATTTTATAGCCTTCCCTACCCTCACTGTAGTACCTCATATCTCTGACCTGAGACAGTTGATCTGTTTTCTAGTTTTAACACATAGCAGCATAATGGTATAGAACACAGAGCCAGGGGCCAGTGCTGCGGTGTTCTACCTGCACAATCCAGGGGAAGTTACTTGCCCTCTCTGTGCCTTACTTTCCTCATCTGTACAGTGTGGGTGGTTCCTTCCTCAGTAGGCCAGTGGGTGGGTTAAATGAATGAATAGGGTAAAGCACTCACAACTGTGCATGACATGTTGTATGTAAATGCCACAGCCTTGTTCAGCTTTGCCTCTGACATTGGTCTAATGCACACCTGTGTTTAGCAAGACTGAATCTTTTTTTTTAAGCCAATACATTTTTATTTAAGGAATTTTATGTGTGATTCCTTCTATAGCCAATCACCATAGTTCCTCAAAGTCAGAATGATAATCTTCAATACGGCCCTTTTAAAAGGAACTTTTTTTGTTCAATCCATAGTTCACTGTCAGTCCAGAGCTCTTCAGTTTGGCTTCTTTGATCTCCACTTGAATATGAACATACTTCAAAAATTCCCCATCGCTAATCTTTGGGATCTAGTTTCTTTATGTTAGGACCCTAGAAGTCAAATTGTAAGAAGTGCACTGATTGTGCACTGATCTAGAATTGTTAGTCCTTGTTTCTAATATTAAAAAGTCTTGGGGCGCCTGGGTGGCGCAGTCGGTTAAGCGTCCGACTTCAGCCAGGTCACGATCTCGCGGTCCGTGAGTTCGAGCCCCGCGTCAGGCTCTGGGCTGATGGCTCAGAGCCTGGAGCCTGTTTCTGATTCTGTGTCTCCCTCTCTCTCTGCCCCTCCCCCGTTCATGCTCTGTCTCTCTCTGTCCCAAAAATAAATAAACGTTGAAAAAAAAAATTTAAAAAGTCTTGTTGCTTCCCCTCCATGGCTTGAGCCCAGCAGATGCTGTTATGGGTCTCACTGTCACCACGGCAATAAACTTGCTGTGATGGTAGCAAAATGTGTGTCTCAGTGTAGCCGCGTTAACAATCTCTGGACACCATGAATGACAGTGCCCATTTCCATCTAGAATGAGGCTTTAGCAAGACTGCACCTTAAACTCTGGTTAGTAGGTAAGGGCACAGGTAGAGAAGTCATGACCTATTCCTTGACCCCATGAGAAGAAGGCCAGGTCAGTAATCATTGTCTTTGTCTCTTTTCTTCTGGGATTTGCTTCTCCCTGTCTCAGCAGCAACCCCCCCCGCCCCCCAGTGTGTGATTGTCTATTTATGTGCTGTTTCTCCTGTGAGATGGAGCATCTTCTATGATGGAAGCTTAGATTTCCAGGACTTTGCCAGGTACATGGCAGGGGTTCAGGGACATTCAGCTTCAGCGAATGGATTGGGTCTCCTCTGGGATTTGGGAGGCACTGCCTCTCCAGGGCAGTATTTTCTCTCTGTGTCATAATTCTCGTGGTCAGGCCCAGCCAGGCGGCACTCACCACATACCGCATTCTGGTCTCAACATCCAGAAAAGTGCTCCGGAAGGATATTGAACATCCGTGTGGGGCTCTGTAAGTATCATTTACATCAGAGCTTAGATGGCACTTTTGACCCTGAGTCAGAGTTGTGACCTAAGCAGGAGAGGGGGGTTCTTTATGAGGAGTTGTGCAAGCTCACAGTCCTCACAAGGCTAAAGGAGAGGCCGGTGTGCCTGTGCCATTATGTGTGTGTGCACACATGTAGTTCTTTCTTCGTGTGTGGGGTTTCTCTTACCTTATCAAATGTAGGCAGCAAGTTGAGGCCACAGAATGGTGTGTTCATTCCATTTTGGTGTTTCTCAGTGAGGTCACCGTACCAGGATCCCAGTAGACAGCTTCTCATTTATTGAATGAAACTTGGGTAAAGCTGTTCTAAGAACAGAGGGCATTGGGCATATTCATTTTTGTCAAGTTTGCCATTAGCAATGAATCTCCGGGTTGTTTTCATGTTAGTACTCAATATAAATATCTGTGAAGCTGTGAACACATTTACAATTTCTAGTCAACTAACTAGAAATCATCAGCCACAGAAGATACAAAATTAGCAAATACCTATCAAAATAAACTCGACAGTTCTTATCAGACATGCCATAACCTCTATAAATACGAGATGTCAAATGAAATGTACCTAAGAATTTGGGCAACTTTTAGGAACTGTTGGAGAGAACTTTCTGAGTTGTTTTAAGCAAAGGAATGATCAGAAGTGTAGAAGGACCTCATAGTAGCTTTCAGTAAGTACTGTCTGTGGCTGGGTCCAGAATCCCAGCTGGGGTGCGCCTTACTGATTTAATGAACATAGTAACATGGAGCAAGCTGCCTGTTGCTTGTGCTTTTAATAGCAGAGGTTTTCAGAGAAATAAGCCAACTAAATTGGTTTTTCTTCTTGTCTCTTTAATTATCCCTGCTCCAGGCCAGTGAATCGAGGCATAGTGGTAGGAAGGGAGAGAACATCTTTATTTTCTTGCTGCAACCAATGGTATATACCCTTTACCCTTTGCTGTGTGTGCTTGTGCACAAACACACATACTCTCTGTCCACCCTCTCTCTCCTGATCACAAATGTGAGTGCATATTGTTTCACACCCGGCTTTCTCACAAGCCTATAAACGCTGCTCTGGAGAGACTGAGGGTGTGGCCCGTGCTGCTGTGGCCTCAGTGCCTTTGCAGAGCACCCGCGTCCTCAGTGCATGTTCCCTGAGCTGAGAATGAGAGAAAAAGTAGGTTGACACCACACTGTGAAGACACTGCCATTTCCGTGGAGCCCATTGCCCCACCAGTGCTGGCTCAGCATAATTCCAGGAATCCAGGCGGCCGCTGCTGCTGCTGCAGGAGTCCTGAGGTGAGCTCCGAAGGCATTCTGACGTGCCAATTTAATGGGATTTTAATCTCATTAGGGATGCAGACGTTGCACTGTCATCGCTGGAAGGAACGTAAGTGATTCAGGCTCATGATTTATTTAAATGTGGAGGAAAGGGCTCCCTTAGCGAAACAGGAAAGTATCTGAAGCGCAGATACTTTACGGTGCAGGCGCTGCCAGGTCCCTGGGTGTGGGTAGCCCAGGGACCCCTTGGATCTGGGTGTGTTGGGACTTTGAGAGCTTCTAGAGAATTTGTTTAGAGGATTGTGCCTTGGTTTTTATTGTTACTTTTCTTCTTAGTCTTGACGGCCTAAATTTTATCTCCTAAATAGTTTTTCTTTTTCTCATTTTCTCTGGATGGAGTTAAGCTTTATTCAGTGAAAGGGAAAACTTCAAGCTGTTGATGAGTGAACCACTAGAGAAAACAGCAAAGGAGGATTTTATTTCAAGGTACCTTAGGTGCCGGAAGACAGACAGTGGCATCTCTTGTGTCCCATTGCCCCAGAGACCAGCTGCCATCCACTGACTGTATTTTTATGCGTATTCATGAAGGGAGATGGATGGAGCCTTGCAGAGAACCAGCAGCTCTTCTTGGTGGGAAGGCTTTAAACTACCTCTTCCCTTCACACTGCCCGGCTTGACCTCCACTGCACCTGAGTCCTCTCGGAATGTGCGCATCCACTTAGTGGCAGCCTCAACACCACCAGAATCCCTCTTGTCCACTCCAAAGTCTCTGTTCACATCCTGGGAAAATGCCCATTGGGCCAGGAGTTGTTTTTTTGTGTGTGTGCCACGTGGGCACAAAGATAAATCCTTTTTGGAGAGGCTAAATCAAGTCATTCAGTCCATCATGTGACAAGGAAATAATAAATCAACTGTCTGCTTTTCAACTCTGTGGGCTTCACAAGAAGAAAGAAAGGAAGCAGCCTCGAGGCCTCCCTGTAAGGGCAGCTGCCCTGTGTCTGTGCAGTGTCCGCAGGGAGGGGGCAGGACCAGCCTATGTCTGGGCTGAAGGTGGTTTGCCGGGGGCAGTCGGGGAGGGGTGGCCTGAGGGGAGCAAAGCTAGTGTTACTTCCTTGAGTTGTCTGGGGCCAGGATGGTTCTGCCTGCCACTAGCTTCCTAAAGAAAGTTCTCTCTCGTTCTCCATGCATGGTGTGTACTCTGTAAAGTTTCTGGCATGTTATCCATTTCCTGAATTACACAGCTAGAGCTTCCCCTATCTCAGTTTCCCAAAAAAGCAAGTAACCCAAGTGCAGAAACCCAGACTAAGAATATGTTTTATGTAAAGGAGACAGAGACGCAGTTCAGGTGGAGATTGTATTGGAAACCCCTTTTCCCAGATGAGTCCCCATAAACAACGGCATGCTGCATCCTGAAACCAGAGTCAGGGCTGCCCCCAGGCCCAATGTGAAGCCCATCACCTTGGCTTTTGTGCCAACCATTTTGGGAGACTTTTCCCCCTTTGGTTGGCACCATGCTTGTGCACACACACATACATGTAAGTACTTTCTCTTTTGTGGCTCAAGCAGCCTTGCTGTCCCTGGACCCCAGGAATCTGCTTGCCCTTTGGAAACAGGCTTCTTATAAAGACTTTCAGATTGAGGGAAAGGGAAAGAGCCTGGTGCTGATTTGGCTCAACTGTTAGAAACACCAAGGAGCTGCTGGCTAGTAAGACTTTAGCCATCAACCTATACTTATATAAGGATAAATTTACCTTAATGACCCCTAGAAACAAATACATAGTGCCAAGACTTCCAGGCATCCTTTGCAGGGGGTGAAATGAATGTTTACTGAAGGGATATTATCTGTATGACAACCAGAGGAGATTGTGCTCAAATTTTCAAGAGCAAGAAGCTGACAAGTCAAGAGGAGTGCTAAATCTAGTGAACCAAGGTTTCAGTGAGGGTCTCTGGAAACTGAGAGCCTGAAGGCTTTCTATTCCTTCTGGGGTATTGGGGAACCTTCCTCCTGCCCTCAACTCACTGCTGTCAAGGCCAGGCTGACTCTATGAGCTGGCGAGAACCGTGTGCTGCTGAGGGACACAGGCATGGTGTCACCACTCCAGTCCTCACTGGTAGTCCTGTCCAGCACAGGTGACTAGCTGTCTCTGCAGTCATGGCAATTCCTGTAGGCTAGTTTCCTGTGTTGGGATGTGGAGCAGACCACCACATGTGATCCTGTTCTGATGCAGCTGGTTGCCTCCTGCCTCTGGGAGCCCTACTCTGGCTAAGCTGTGGTGGCTGAGCTGTGACTGTCAGAAGGTCCTGGTTTGTCCAAATGCAAGACTGTACACAGTGATTTAAACCAGCAAGCTGTTCTGCTGTTTGCTGCTCTTAGTATGGGTACTCCCAGGTCAGAGCAGGCACATGACCAGGCTTGGCGGCCTGGACTGGGCTGGGGGTTGGTGAAGGCATCTTCTGAGCTCTGACTGCCTGTGGGGAGCTGCGCTCATAGAGCTAATTGGCTGTGCTATTCAACCACCATATCCTGTGGTTGGGGTTTTGCCTTTAAGAACAAATTGCAGAGAGACTGTCTTTGAGGCCACTGCTTTCCCTGATTCTGTCCATCCCATGCTCACCATGCCCTCTCTACCTGGGTGGCCAGGGGAGGATGACTCTGCATCCACCTTCGGGTAAAGGCAGCTTTCAGAAGGGGGAGACAGCTTCGGGCTAGCAGGGGATCTGGTTTTCATGTGACTTCATCATGAGATTTTTGATACACACCTGCTGCCAGATCGTAAATGATAGCCGCGACATACCCATGCAGTTCAAGCTAAATCACAAAAGCTGGGTCAGGGGATTCATAAGGCTCAATTCTCAAATAGTGTGTTTGGGCTTCTATAGCCTCT